>NW_024465649.1:18117500-18494744 GCF_017591425.1 Ochotona curzoniae
GGACCCTTAGAAGGCTGAGCTGCCTAGAGTCACACAGCAGATTGGTGGGACTGGAACTCCCGTGTCGGGTTTCCCACACCAGCCCCTTCCATGTGGCCTGACTTGGAATGGGGTCAGGGCTTGCTTCGCTGGAGGAGGCCTGGTGGCAAAGTTTGGCCCGAGGAGAAGAGAGAAATCAGGGGCGGTAAGCACGACAGAGGGCAAACCCGTCCTTCCCAGAGTTGAGATCTCTGTCCCTAATTTCAGAAACTGGCTTAGGTGAGCAATGGGCTGGGACCTGAGGCGAGGAGCAGCCAACCTCAATCAGATACCACCTTCCTCCAACAGCTCCCACCCCCACCAGGGGGACACCTGGACCTGCCTCTGCCTCCAGGAGGCCCTCTGGTACCTGACCAGAGAGGCAGAGGCTCGGAAGGTGTCTGGCAGGGGTTTGCCTGTGGCCCCGGAGTTACCTGGCCGGCACCTCTGGGTGCGGTGGGCAGGCCTGAGCCCCACACCTTGTTCAGCTTCACCCCGCTCCTGGCTCAGCCTCTGCACTCCAGACTTCATACACGCCTTCTCAGCCTGCTTCCCTTTGCGCGTGGCTCCCACTCCTCTGCCTGACTCGCTTCTACTCCTTCTTGGACCATGTTATACATTATGAGTTCTTATGAGCCGCTTTCCCCAGCAACACTCAGCAAACTGGGCTTGGGGGGCGGTGCTCTCAAAGTAGAGAGATCTTGAAGGAACTTGCCTAGGAAGCTTATAATGTCTTCATTCTTGCCTTCTCTGCAAAATGAGGGCAATGACCTTATTGACCCCTTGCAGGGTTGGGTGGGTTGAATGAGATAATGCATATAATACTCTTAGCCTCATACCCAAACTGTTGACAGGGCTCAGTATGCTTCGTATTATTGACATTAATCCTTCTAACCTGCCAGGCACAAAGCCCAGTATACAGTAGACACTCAATTAGTGTTAGCTATATGGATACACGAATAAAAAAATAAATGGATGATTGGAGTGACATAGCTCTCCCTCAGTCTGAAACTACCCAGAGAGCCCACTGAGATCAAGAGAAGCATGTGCTTCTGTGGGTGGAAGTGCCATCCCTGCATGGGAGAACTGGCTTCCCTAGCACAGTGTAGCTGTGGTCCCTGACCCGGCCAGCACTGGGTTTCTAGTTTGTCCTCTTTGCCTGTCCATTCCACCTTCCTACTTTTGTGCCCACTGTGTGGCAGCAGGTGCAGCCTCTGACACCTGTGTGGGAGACCCAGGTTGAGTTCCTGCCTCAGCTTTGGCCCTGGCTACTGCAGGCATTTGAAGAGTGAACCAGTAGATGAAAAATCAGTCTTTCATCCTCCTCCCTCTCTCTCTGCCTCTTCTCTATGTTCTAAATAACAACTTTAAAAAAAAATTAAGCTTCTCCTTTTTAAAATGGTTGTGACAAATCATGCCAGTTGTCAGGCTAAGCCCTGGAAGAAATCTGCTAGGTACTCCCTATTTGTCATAAAGACATGTTTTGTGTGATAAGTGGAATATGTGTATGATATTAGGGTGTCCCAGCTCTGTTGAAGGAAACCTCCCCTCCTGTATTCTGTGTGTCTGTGTGACCCTGGCAGGGCTGCCCATCTCCGTCCCACAGCGTGGAGCAAGTGCCCTAAGCCTTGCCAGTCGCTGCTTCCACAAGCTTGAGCACCTGCACTCTAGAAGGAGTGGCTGCCCTTTGGGTAACTCCTCCTTCCGGGCCTGCCTCTCCTGCCTCATGGAGAGTGCCCACTCACACTGAAGCCCACACACAGAGGCAAACACCCTAAATAGAGACGGAGCCTTTGAGTTCTGGATCCAGTTCTGCCAGAAACCAGAGCTCTTAGATTTTCCAGACATTCCAAAGAAAGAAATTCCCCTTTTCACGGAATTCTATTGAGTTGAATTTCACAAACAGCAGAGCCACAAGAGAGAAGGATTCTGGATCCTGAAGACCACCACGCCGCTGTACCACCATGAGCTGCCTACACAGACTTTTACGTGAAAAAGGAAATAAATTTCGATCTTGTTTAAGCCACTGATGTGGGATTTGGGGGAACCATCTGTCACTCACAATTGAACCTAACCCTAACAGGAAATGATGGGGAAATATCCCTCAGGGGTAGGCACTGTGGCACAGTGGGTTAAGTTGCTGCCAACAACACCAGCCTCCTCTAATGGCATCCTGGCCACTGTTCCACTTCCTCTCTGCTCCCTGCCAATGCACCTGGAACAGCAGTGGAAAATGCCCCAAGTGCTTGGAGTCCTGCACCCATGTAGGAGACCTGAATGGAGTTTCTAGCTCCTGGCTTCAACTTGGCCTAGCTTTGGCCCTTACCACTATTTGAAGAGTGAGCCAGCAGATATAGGTTTTCTTTATGTCTCCCTCTGTGTGTCATTCTGCCTTTCAAGTAAGACAATATAAACCTTTAGGAATGCCATGTAAACGCAAGGGATTTGTGTTTGAGTTCACCTGAAGAATAAAATAATGACACAGCTGCCATCTCCAAACAGGCCTGACCTGGGACACACAGACCAAAGCAAAGGAGAGTCAGTTCCCCCGGAAAGGCAAGAAGTGACCCTGAGCTGTGTGACACTGGGGTGACTGGCCAAGGTTGTGCTGCCACCAAGCAGGGGTCTCAGGTGCAGGAGAGAACGCAAGTCTTAGAACTAAAACTATGCCCCTCTCGCTGATGCACCTCAGACTAACGCTCTCCGAGCCTGGATCCCTCATCTGTCAAGGATCTACATGGCCAGGTCGGAGACTGGGACCAAAGCAGTGTCTCTGCCTGCCTCCTCCTGGGACTCCCGAGATCCTGGCTCTGTCTAGAGTCCTTCACTGCAGTGTGTCCCCATAGGCACCCTCACCCTCTTCTGCAACACAGGGATGCCCTGGGACACCTGTTCTGGAAAGGAGCAGTAGGCTTGATTCCTGAGGCCTGGACTCTCCTCTTTGCTCTGCCTTGGCCTCCCTTGGTGAGCCCAGGCCCAGGCTTGCCTTTCCTCCTCTGACAATTGAGAAGCACGTGCCCTGAGCTGGGCAACTGAGCCTGGAGTCAGGCCTCTGTGCTGCTGTGCCCAGCTGCACAGGCTCTCAGCAGCCACCCCCAGCAGCAAGCATCCTCTCATCCTGGATGCCCTTGCCCTGCCCTGCTCAGCCCCTTCCCACCTGGCTGGAACAGTTTCTCCCTCACCCCATATCCACCTCCAAATTGGGCCAGCACCAAGTGGCACCAGTTGCTGCATGACCTAATGTCAAAAGTCTAGGCCACCCCAGAGGCTCCTGGGCTGCTGAGTTTGGCCTCCCATTCATCACACACAGGCCTTCCCGAGGAGTCTGTTGGATCTTTCCTTATCCCATCCTGCCCTCAAAGCTGGGCCACTCCTATGTGAGGGATTAAAGGCCATGAAACAGAAACCTAGGGCTGGGGAGTAGCAGATCTTAGAACCCGATCCTATGATCAGAAAAAAAGCAGTCCGTGGCAGGCCTGCATGAGGAGACAGCAGCCCGACAGGAAGCCTGAAGGCCTAAGCCATGGAGGCCCAAGAAGCTGTCCACGACCCCTGCCACCGAGGCCCAGAGCTGGAGGGCTGAAGAGCAGAAGGAGCCATCGCCCTAGACTGATGCCAGCCAGAACACAGACTGCCAAGGGAAGAGGACAGGTGCCCAGGCTGAAACAACCAGGAAGGGGCCCTAGAGACAGGCTTTAACCTGGGGAGGAGGGCAGCTGTGTTTGAGAAGTTGAAATTCTGATCATATCCAGCAAGGATCCCTTTGAGAAATAAAAGTGGACAACTGCCAAGAAGCCACTGTGACCACACCAGGAGCTTGGAGTTAGGGCAAAGGCTTCATGGGCATCTACTTCTAGAAATGTCTTCTGCAGAAGCTGGCATTGTGGTGCAGCAGGTTAAGCTGTTGCCTGCAACACCAGCAACCCATACAGAGTGCTATTTTGAGTCCTGGCTGCTCAGCTTGCAATCCTGCTGCCAACTAATGTGCCTGGGAGGTAGCAGAGATGGCCCAAATGCCTAGGTCCTGCCACCCATGTGGGAAACCCAGATGGAGTTCCTTCCTGGCTACAGCGTAGACCAGCCTCTGGAATGCCTCTCTCTCCCTTCCTCCCTTGCAAATACATCATACATACACATGTGGTATGATGTGCAAGATTTCATCACAGTGCTGTTAGGAATGCCAAAGTGTTGGAAACAATGTATATGCCCATCAACAGGGTTTTTTCATGATGAGGAGTTATTTTATTGAACTAATGTTAATGATGTTGCTTTTAGCTGGTGATAGCTTCTCCAAACCACAACAAAGCTCTCATGAATGCTTCTTCACATTCTTGATACAGTCTAGTAAGGTTTTATACTTGGGAATCCAGTTAAGCTTTTGACATTACATAATCAGGCAAACAGCAGCGCGTACTATAGTATTCCAAAAGATTTTGTGTATTTAAAAAATCACTTTGCAAGTGGTTTGAGCTTTGTAACAATTGCAGTCACACATTCCACACTTTATGCTCTCAAAATAAAACTAAGTTTTTAGTTACTGACATGAACGAGGACTATCCAGGGTGAGGGATTGAGGTTAATGTTTTATGTCATAAGCAGCAATAAATTACTGACATCTGCTGACAAATTCCACTCAAACTAAATGCGTCCCAGAAACATTAAAAAAAAAAAACAGTTTGTAAATTTTAACATGCTGGTCTATATGCTGTAGTACAAAAAAGTAACCCCGCCCTCTCATTTCTGGAGCTAACAAGAATTTACTGATGAGTCCTTTCAATGTAAAATAGGCTGTTTACACAAAGCCTTGTCAACATTCCACAATTAGGCTTCTAAAGTACTGAGAAGGCTAGTCTGTTATGGCACTCAAGGTAATGAAAAATTTTCCAAGCAGAAGTATTGACAGCACCACAAAGGAAACTATGCAGCTGCAGGTAACATAATGAACAGAAACAATCGGCTGATCAGCCATGAGTCATAACTGTCCTTTCTCTTTCAAAAATATTATAGCCGAAGACTTTACGACAAGTTGTTACTTGGCGTTAAGTATTCTGACCTGCATCAATGTGGAATAAGCACCAAGGTATATTGCTGAGTTAAAAGCATAAAAAAATAAAACAATAGAAACATTATTCTTCTGTGTGTTGTTCAGCAGGATTGGAGCAGTGGGCACTCCTCTTCCTTCAGAACTCCAACTCCGAGCTGGCCTCCAAAGGCACAGCCTTCACAACTCCGGAGACAGACTCATGTCCAAGGTGGAGCCTGACACTAAAGCCCCAGTCCAGCCTCCCAAGTAGTCAGCCCTGGCCGGGCAACCAGTGAGCAAGAAGGCAAGACAGAGAAGACATGGGTCCTGTCTGGGAAGCCCCCAGTCGGGCAGGCAGCAGAGCCTCACCCACCATCACCATGCTCTGGCAGGTGCAAAGGCCATCCCCACCCAGGCAGAGAGAAGCTGCAGTGTCCCCAGCACACTGGGGCTGAGGTCAGGGCAGAGGCACAAGCACGTGCTGGACAGGTGGCCTAGGGGCTCCTGAATCCTGTAGAGCACCTTGCACACTGTGCTGTCCTCCAGCAAGACTCAACTGTCTGAGCTGTTCACTCAGAAGTGTCTGATTCACTTCTGAGTCCTCAGCCGGGGCAGAGCACAGGCCTGGCACTGACCTCTCAGGTACTTGGGGGGAGTCAGGAGCACAGGGCAGAGAAAGAAAAGATCACGGCCACATACGTGGTCTGGGATTTGATCCTAGACTTTCTGCCCTCTCCTTGCACCCTTCCTTTACTTCTCTCTTTGTATTAGCTTTCTACACCTGGAAACACCCACTTCAGCTCCCTTCCAAGCCCCTTTGCACTGAGTCAGTCACTGAAGACTGCCTAGACACAGAGGAGGATGTAAGATCTGGGTGGGCTTCCTAGAGGCTACAGGAGCTGCAGCCAGTTCTTCCCTTGCGCATCAGACAATCCAGCTCCCTACTAGAGCAAGCCCTTGGCAGCTCTCAGGGGCTCCCCAACAACTTTAACGTATCCAAGTGGATCTGGGCTTTAGGCCAATATTTCCCTGCATACAACATGGCCAATAGGTGGCGCTTTTGCCACCCCCCCAAAATTGGCAGGTGAAAAGGACAGTCTAAGACAAAGAGTCTAAGACAAAGAGTCTAGACAAAGAGGAAAGGAGAAGGGCATTATGACTACAGAGTGGGGAGAATGTGGAATAAACAGTTCCATGGAAATGGGTACCAAAGACCAGTCACTTGGCTTGGAAATCAGGACTGTGGGTGAGCTGAGGGATTAGACCAGTGCCCATTCAAGTTTGCACTTCCAGCTGTGTTTTCCACTGGGAAGGGAGAAGGACTTTGGAGTCACACAGACCTGGGGTCTCTGTAACCTGAGCCAGAAGTCCATGATCCCCAATTTCATTATCTATAAGGGCAATGATTCATAGCACTTACAAAAAAGATAATAGTTCTGAAAATGCCACATTTGCATTCCAGGAATAAACTGCACTGGATCATGTGTCTTTGGAAGACACTACAAGATTCAATTTTCTGATACATGCTGAGTTGATATCTCCTTTCATATGTGCCATTCTGTAGGTTGATGACAATGCTGCATAGCTAGAAATGGGATGCCTTCTGTTTTTCCTGTGTTCCAGAACAATTCCTACACTAATGTAAGTAGGTCTGTGGATGGTTTGACTGGATTCACAGAACAAGCTGGTCTAGATGCTTCCCTGGGAGCAGTGAAGGAACTGTACCTGGCAATGTTTTTGTTACTGATGTATTAATAGGTCTTTTGAGATTGATCACTCCTTGAATCAATCAAGTCAGACAAGAGTGTTGACCAGCCCTAATCCTTTTTGATCAGCATGAGGCTGTGACTAGTGGGAAAGAGTGAAGCCTCCATGGATTAGAGAACATGTTAGCCAATGTCTCATTCTTTCATACAGCTTTGTAAGGTTGCCCTTTTCCAACTGTATCAAGACACCATCCTTTTCCACTTAGATACTTAAGTAGCTGTTTGACTTCCCTACTGCATTCCAGGTCCTCTCTAACTTCACCTCCACTGCATATTTAAGGCTATGAAGGTTTCTCTGAGCACAAGTTTGGTTACATCGTATGGATTCTTAATATGTACAGTTTACATATTTCTTGGCTCATTGCTAGTCAGACCAAGTCAATTTTCCCCTAACCAAGTTATTTACTTGTAAGAGTGTTTTTCTATGCATTTATTTACTTGAAAGAGCTACAGAGAGAGAGTGGGAGAGACAGAGAAATCTCCCACCTGCTGGTTCACTGCCCAAATGGCAGCAATGGCCAGAGATGGGCCAGTCTGAAGCTTCTTCGGCTTCTCCCCTAGGACTCCAGGGGTCCACGGACTTGGGCCACCCTCCCCTGCTTATCTGGGAACTGGATCAGAAATGAGGCAGCTAGGATAAGAACTGGTACCCACATGGTATGCCTGCACCAGACAATTGCTTTACTTGCTAAACCATACTGCCCTTAAAAGAGGGTTTTTAGATGTTCAATTGCTTAGTTTAACATATAGAACATATTCTTTCACATGTAGAAATTCATGGAAAAAATGTTTTCATTTTTCATCTTAAGCACAGCCATACAAACATATTCTGAATTACCTAGATGGCCTCCTTGTAACAGAAACTGACAACTAAAGCATTTGCAAATGCTTTCAACTCATGCTACTTTAATTTTTTGACATGAGGGGAAAAAATCTATATTTTATAAATGAAATTCTGCATTTGGGCTGCAAGGAGAAGTGCTTGCGTATTGTTCAAAGGAAAGAAGTTGTGACAGAATGAACGTTGGCGCAGCCATTAGGTAGCCTCATGGGATGCCCATTTCGTATTGGATTGCCTGGCTCCCATCCCAGCTCTGCTTCCAATCCAGCCTCCCATTGCTGTGCACCCTTGGGGGTAGCTGGTTCAAGGTCTTGGGTCCCTGCCATCTGCAGCCAGACTTAGATTGAGTTCCAAGCACCTGGCTTCTACCCAGCACAGCCCCAGTTTATGACAGCTATTTAGGAAATAAGCCAGCTGTGCGTGAGGCTTGTTTGTAAACTCACAATAGGAAAGATATTGTGCCAAAAAAGACCTAGAAATATACATGAATGAAAGAAAGAAAGAAAGAGAAAGAAAGCAAGCCAGTAAATGATCAATCTCTCTGCTGTTTGACTGTCTTTATTTTTTTTTAAGACTTATTTTATTATTATTGGAAAGACATATACAGAGAGGAGGAGAGACAGAAAGGAAGATCTTCCATCCAATGATTCACTCCCCAAGTGACTGCAATGGCCGGAGCTGAGCCTATCTGAAGCCAGGAGCCTGGAGCCTCTTCCAGGTCTTCCGCATGAGTGCAGGGTCCCAAGGCTTTGGGGCATCCTCAACTATTTTCCCAGACCACAAGCAGGGAGCTGGATGGGAGGTGGGGCTGCCAGGATTGGAACCAGCGCCCACATGGGATCCCAGTACATGCAAAGCAATGACTTTAGCCACTAGGCTTCCGCAATTGACTGTCTTTAAGTAAAAGCGTAAGTAAATTAATAAGTTATTTTTCACATGGCGAATAAATTTAGTCATTACGTGGTTCCAGGCACACCAAACCCAGAAGATGGCAAAGAAGTCACAGCAACATTGATGAAGCAAGTGATTTAGATTCAACAGAACCACATCTTCTTTTATATTTGATTAATGTTATAAATTTGAATTTTTTAGTATTGTGTTGTTCTTTTTGAATTTATAAAATTATTTTTATAAATTCAAAAAATCAAGCCCAAGAAATTTGTATCTGCACAAACTGACACTATAACAAAAAGTTCCTTGCGTGGTGTCAGGTAGCTGTCCTCCATCCCAGGGTGCAGAGGCAGTTGGGAGGCTGGGTGTCGCTTCTCTCCTTGTCACCGCCCCTCCCCTATATGCAAGAAGGAAAAAAAGAGAATGTGGAAAAGGTGATCTTACCCGCCTTCCTGTAGCCCTTGACCCTAAATCACCTTAATCAACTGTGTAAAAATCATCAAAAATAAAAATAATTAAGAATAAAAAAAAATTTAAATAAAAAGTTAAGGGCCCAGGGCAGTAGCCTATTGGTTAAAATCCTCACCTTGCCGGTTCATGTCCTGGCAGCCCTACTTCCCATCTAGCTCCTTGCTCGTGGCCTGAAAAAGCAGTCGAGGATGGCCCAAAGCCTTGGGTCCCTGCACCCACGTAGGAGACCTGGAGGAAGCTCCAGGCTCCTGGCTTCAGATAGGCTCAGCTCCAGCTACTGTAGCCACTTAGGGAGTGAATCAGCAGACCGAAGATCTTCCTCTCTGTATACCTGACTTTCCAATAAAAAACCATAAATCTTAAAAAAAAAAATGATGAAACCTGTCTGAAATCCTGAAGTAAATCACTGCCAAGCCAAATGGAGAGCTGAGACCTCTGACTGTCTACACCTGATCCCCATCAAACCCCATGCTGGACACAAGGGAGCCAAGATTGAAGGCCAAGGACTTCTGACACTTATCTTAAAAAAAAAAAAAAAAAAAAAGATTTATTCTGCTGTTTTC
Source organism: Ochotona curzoniae (assembly GCF_017591425.1). Taxonomy (NCBI): domain Eukaryota; kingdom Metazoa; phylum Chordata; class Mammalia; order Lagomorpha; family Ochotonidae; genus Ochotona; species Ochotona curzoniae. The sequence continues at coordinate 18,127,074 of NW_024465649.1, forward strand.
TGATGCGTTAGCAGGAACCTGGATCAGAAGTAAGGCAGCCAGGAACTAACCTGGTGCCCATACTGGATGCCAACAAGGCAGGTGGTGGCTTTCCCACTGTATTACAATGCTGACTCTTCCCCCTCCCCTCAAGTGGTGTCTTGGGCTATGTACCAAATGATTGTCCCAGTGTGATCTGTTTTTAAGAGAAAAATATTCTGTGAGTCTCCAATTTCACTTTAACATTTTTTTTAAGATTTGTTTCTTTTTACCTGTATAGCTGACTTTCCAATAAAAATAAATAACACCTAAAAAACAGCAGAATGTGACCCAAGCTTGGACATCTGCCACCCATGCAGGAGACCTGGGCGGAGTTAGCATTGGCCTGGCCTAATCCCTCGCCCCCTCCAAAGCGCAGGGTGGACATCTGGAGAGTAAACCAGAAAATAGAAGCTTATTCTCTTGCTCTCCTTGTAACTCTTCCTTTCAAATAAATAAAATAAGCAAACAGCAATAACAGCAACAACAAAGATATCACTTGGTACATCCACATCCCATATCAGAACACCTGTATTCAAGTCGCAGCTCACTTACAATTCCAGCTTCCTGCTAGCTTTATGCATCCTGGGAACCAGCAGATGCTGGCTCCAGTCCCTTTGTCCCTACTTTCCTATGTAAAGACTCAGATTGAGTTCTGGGCTCCTAGCTTCAGCCTGTCCTTCCTTGCCCCCAGTATTTATAGGCATTTGAGGCATGAACCAGCAGATGGAAGATGTCTCTCACTCAAATAAAAGGAAAATGTTTAAATTTTTAAGTAGACCATACTAGCCTCCGGGGTCTTGCAACATACTGCCTCTGTCTACCCCAGTCTTCCCCGGACTTCCCAGACAGCTGCTCCACAGGGGCTCAAAGCCACTGCAGTGGAGGGTACTCCACACTGCTCATTTCTCTTTCCTCAGTAATTGCATGCCCTTCCCCAAGGGATGCCCAGAGCTCTGACAGTTGTCATCAAGCCACAGTCTGTCAGAGGTATCACCTTCTCATGCACCCAGTCTTCCAAGAGCCAGAGCCATGCTGGCTGCTTTCTTGAGCTAGTTCTAGAAGGCCTCAGATCAGCTGACCACCATCCACCACCCTGGGCCCCTTCCTGCAAGCCCACAGTCCAGGCAGCAGTCCTCTCCTAAGGTGCTGGTCTCTCAGTCCTCTGTGTCCTGTGAAGAACTCTGTGATTCTCCTGCATTCGTCCTTCTGCCAACACCCACCCCTCACCTCTCCAACACCGAGCTGCCTGCCAGCTTCCTGGAGACAGCAAATTCCAAATTGAGAACGCATCTCCCATTCTCTCATCCTCAACCCCTCCCCAAACAGAAGCCTGCAGAAGCAAAGGTTCAACTCCACTTCTTCAAGGTCAGCATGCCTGCTTAGCTTCTCATACTAAGACATTTCAATTTCGGATGTGCAAACTTTCCCAAAAGCTTTGCCCCAGCTGAAATAAGGGGAGAAACCAAGTAAAAGAAAGACACAAAATCCAGGAGTAGTAGAAGACTCTCACAGGAGAACAGAGGGAATTCCCAGGATAACACTGAAGGAAATTCCAGCTCCACATGTGTGAGGCAGACATGGAGCCATCGTTGCAAGATGAGAGCTGGAAGATAGGGCTCTAAAGGGAGGCCCCCAGAAAGGGCAAAACACAACCAGAAAAATGCAGTGGAGTACTTTCTGAGAAGTCAGATCTCATGAGGAATGTACCACAGTGCTATTGAGTGATATGGGAAAATCTAGCTGTAGATACAAAAGGATGTATCCTCTGTATTGTTAACTCCAGGAAAAAACAAAAGTTGCATTAAAAAAGGTTTAGTCACAGCACATTAATAACTTATCTAAGAATAACATTTACAGGCTAATACTCCAAACATTAAAATTGGATTAAATGGAAGGTTAGTGATTTGAGTGAAAATGGGATATGGGGATTTTTTTTTTTTTTTTGAGGAAAGTAATCATTTGTCACAACAGAAATTAGCCATTGCTGTTTCACAGGAGTCAGGTTGGGATCACTTCTGGCGAGGTTTCTTTGGGGACCACCCCCCCAGCTGGACCACTGGACTCAGAACTCTAACCATAGGGAAAATCACAGGATCTGTGGTCTGACCTTGGAGTGCATTTGTCAGAATGTATCTTATTAGACTATAAGACTGTTCATTGTTTTTAGGGTACAAACTTGACTTTCAGGCTTTAATGTCTACTTAGGAGATATTAATTTAGCCACTTTGCCCTCAGATCCCTCTGGGAATCTGTATGTGAGTGCTTAAGTTAGCCCCGATTAAGGGCAGCCACTGCACTTATGGAGCTGCCAGGGAGGCAGCGCTAACACCAGTGGGGCCTAGCAAAGTACTGCTTACAGGCTTCGTGACCCCGTCTGGCCCAACAGACTGATTAGAAAAGAGGACCAAAAGTCTCACTACGGCAGGTCTCTCCTGGTCTGTACCTATCCCCAGCTCAGGCTCTCCTGGCCTGCAGTGGACACTCCTGGAGCCCCCATCTCTAGGTGGCAGCCTGGAGACATCACCTACAGACCCCAGAACCTCACTAGAATGGACCTTACCTTGTGCTCATGAGCACACCCCCACAGCCGTGAAGGTGGCAGGAATCAACCCCTGGCTTCACCATTCCCAGCTAAAGAAGGCCACATCGGAACTGGAAGAAAAATGGACTGTTGAACACATTGGAAATCCCATAAAGATAAGTCTCTCATTCTCTGTCATAATGCTTTTGCCATGTATGAGTGGGAGCTCCAGAATACAGATATTAAGAAAATAAAGGTAAATTATAAATTCTACCAACCAGATAGGATGTCCCTGGATGTGAGATTGAGTCAACAATTTGACTTGTGTTAGAACACCTGTGGGGAATGTGATGGGGTGCAGCCAGTTGATGGCTAGCACTCACTTGTCAAGTTAATTGTTAGTGTGGCAGTGCTAAAATAAGAGTTTCTGGGCCCTGCCATTTCTACCTCCTCTGGCGCCATTCAGTTTAATTGAACGTGCAAAATCGGCTCCAGTGGCTCCACACACCTGGCCACTCCTGCCTCCTATTGTGCTAGGTTAGGTTAATTAACTACAGAAAAACTTTGGGCTAGGGCAGCTCCCTTCCTGCCTCCTGCACTTAATTGAATGCATGGAAACTTTGTTATACATGGCTGTCAATCTGATTGGTGGCTGAAAGCTTACAGAGTGTAGCAGGAGCAGCTGTCACCAGGCTTAGGCAATAAAGATTCCTGCTAGCATCCTACACTTGATGTCTGGTGTGGTCTTTCTCTTGAAGTCCGCAACAGAAACAAACTTCAGTGTAATCTCTTTTACCTCTTCTTACCTTGTCACAGAACACCCTGAGGGCTGCGGGTTTGAATGGATAAGGCACCAAAACACTAAGTCACTATTCAATCGTCAGGCAGGTATTCAACACTAGGAATTTATATTCATCCACCAGGTAGCAGGTGTTAATGAAGGGCTCCTGGTACATCAGGCAAATTCAATCTGACCTCTGTTCAAAGCGGTTAGTTGCTAGGAGGGGCAGTCCTACTCAAAGCACTTGTTACCACACTCTACATGCCTCCTGCCCTCTGGCCAAAGAGGGTCTATGGTCTTCCTAGATTGCTGGCACTTTTCTTGTCCACAAGCTGCCCATTCTCCCTCCACCAGCATCCCAAAGCTTCAAGCTGTGCTGGCTATAATAGGTGCACCAGGCATGTCTGACAAACCCCATTCACTCAGGGTTCAAGAGATGCTGAGTCCCTCTCCTGCCCTTCTCTACCTCCAAGCCAGGCTCAATTGGACTGGGGCAGGGTGTTGATGCTTAAGGATCAGGTGAGCCCTAGGGAGCAGCACAGGGGCAAAGGTCAAGTCCATGAGCTTCTACTGGGTTGCAGCATGAGTCAGCTCAGGCCCTGCTGCTCTGTTCCACATCCCAGCAGGAGGGGGTATAGTAGGCAGGGGATTGCCCAGCTCCAGAAATTCAGAGGGAGAGGTGTGGACTGTGGCCATCCCAAGACTTAGAGCAGGCAGCTTTGAGCCCGAGCCTCTGGCCTGATCCTGGTGCCCTTCCACCAATGTGCTGTACATACAACCCCACGGGGAACCATATTCAAGTGCAGAACCCACCAATCGAGCTTATGGTGGGGCATGAGCTGTTGCCTTGCTGGCAAGCTTCCAGGAGCTGCATGTTGAGAGCAAGGTGGTACAACATTGATCTTGTTCCTCTAAACTCTGAGAACTGGACCAACATCACTGCTAAACTCCCAGTTTGCCCAGTGGCTCGGTAATGCAAGCACAGTACCCAGCATCGCGCTTGCTGGAGAAGGGAACCAGCACCCATGCTCCCTTCTCCATGGAAGCTAGGCACAATCTGAAACAGCAGGCACCCCTCCTGCCATTCTACCCTCCCACGAACGTGCGCACACAGAGCATGCCACATTCTTCTACCAGAGGATGGCACTTGGTGGGTCCCACTGTGTGCACAGCTACAGCGGACTCACTTTTCTAATCTCCCTTCTTGAACTTCTGGTGGCTCACAAATGGGGATCCCCCATGAAGTCACCCAGAATCCAAAGCTCACCCATTATCTCTCAAAATCATCCCCGCCTCGCCAAAGAACCAGCAAACACACACCAAGCCCAGAGAAAGGATTCTTTTCTTTTTAATTAAAAAATAATAACCCAGTAAGACCTGCGCTTTCCCTGGGTGGCGGTGGGGGATAATAAACGGACAAAAAGATCCCTCAGCTCTCCACTCAGTTAGGGAGCCCCTGGTGCTGTGGGTCTCAAGAGTCCTCCCCCAGTTGTCTTAGGTAGGACCCCACAGAGGGTAGCCAGGTGTGTGGAAGGGGCGTGGTCTCCGAGGAGGAAAGAGCACAGACAGGTCAATGGGGGTGGGGCACGCGGGAGGGCCGAGAAGGGAAGGCAGCGGGGAAGCGAGGAATCCAGGAGTCTGACCTCCAATGCTGGCGGACTTGAGAGGAGAGACTACGTAAGGTCACTACAGGAGGCGGCTTGCAAGCTATGGTCTGGCTCCCTGCCTCTTGGCACTAACCCAGAAATTCGGGGCTGGGGCTCCCTAGCCATGGCCCACCACCAGGGCAGGGAAACCCATGAACAAATACGCGGGCGTGCATAGACGCGCGGAAGTCTAGTGCCGAGGGGCCAACAGCTTTTCAGGGATGGGAACAGACCAGGGTTTAGTGGGTGGGCTCAGGCAAGACTGGGTACTCCTGTGAGCTCTGGGCTGGTGAGGGGAGGTGGCGACGGGAGTGTGGGCTGGCAGCGTCCAGTCCTGGCGGGGGGTGAGGGTCCCTGACAAAGGCTCACAAGTAGCGCTCCAGCCCCGGCGCCGCGAAGCCTGGCTGTCTCAGGTAAGCCTCCCCAGGACTGAGAGGGCCGAGTGCACCTGCCGGCCCGGCCAAGGCCAGGAGGGGCTCAGCGGGCAGCGGGCCCGGGCCGGGACGCGTCGGGGGCAGTCCCAGGCGGTCGGGCGCCTGCGAGTAGAGCGGCGGAGAGACCGCGGCACAGGGCGGGAAGGCGGCGGCGGCGTCGGGCGCGGCGCAGCAGGGCGGCTCCGGGACGCCGAGCGCCAGATCAGGCTGCAGGTTCACCAGGCTGTCCACGCTGAAAAGGCGCGCGGGCGGCGGAGAGCCCGGAGTGGCAGGTGGGGGCGGCACCGCCAGCAGCCCGGGGCCGGGTGCCGGCGCGTAGGGCGCATAAGGGAAGGGCAGCGGCGGCCCCGGCGGGGCGGGCACGGGCGGCGGCAGCTCGGCGCGCTTGAAGCGCTTGCGGCGCCGCAGGAAGCTGCCGTTGTCGAACATGTCGGCGGCCGCGGGGTCCAGCGTCCAGTAGTTGCCCTTGCCCGGGTTGCCCGGCTCGCGGGGCACCTTCACGAAGCAGTCGTTGAGTGTGAGGTTGTGGCGGATGCTGTTCTGCCACTTGCGCGGGCTGTCGCGGTAGAAGGCGAAGCGCTCGGTGATGAAACGGTAGATGGCGGCCAGCGTGAGGCGGCGGCCCGGGGCGTGCGCCAGCGCCATGGCGATGAGTGCGATGTACGAGTAAGGCGGCTTCCCGCGCTGCAGAGGCCGCCGCCTCCGTCGCCCCGGGCCTGCGGCGGGCTCGGGCTCCGCCTCCCCGCGGCCCGCAGCAGCCTCCTCGGGTTCCCTCCCCGGCTCGGCGCCGGCCAACGGTGACGGCGGCGGCCCCGACGGCGCGACCGACGGCAGCGCCGGGAACCCCGAGAAGGCGGCGGGCGAGTCCATGTCGTTGCGCCCAGTCATCGGGACGGGGCGGCCGCTGCCTGCGCGCCTGGGAGGACAAGAGGCCACCGACCTGCCTTATATGCACAACCATGCCCCTCCGCGCCCCTCACCCCGCCACCATCGCCGCCAGGGGAGCTCGGACCTTCCCTGCAGCCAGCGCCTCCCCTCAGCTTGGCCCCTCCCTCACGCTCTTCCCTTTGGGCCGGTTTTTTTTTTTTTTTTCCCAGACCCAGCCTCATCCTTGGTGCACGTCCAGTGGGTCAGGTCCTGGCCTTGGGCCCCGTTCTCCCCTCCCCTCCCCTCCCCCTCCTCCTTCCCTCGCCACCTTTCCCTCACCCCTCTCAGCTTTGGGTTAGCCCCAGGCACAGATCCACCCACTCAGCACATGCTCATAGCACCCTCCTGCCTTTCCTTTCCCCAGCCTTTGGTCCTGTTCAGTGCACCTTCGTCCAGCCCTTGGATCTCCAGCTGGACCCAAGAGGAGGCCATGTCAGTGTCCTGGCTACCGTGTTAGGAAGCCAGGGCCAGGTAATGGAGGAGAGGGGACAGAGAAGCAAAGGGGGCTGGCCTGGTCCCTGGCGAGGGTGTCTGGTGACTGGAGATCAGGGTTACCATGTCTTCTGTCTGCTACCTCCAGGCACCTGTCCCACCTGTCCCCTGGAAAATCCACAACTTAGGAGTCACTTTTTCAGCTGTCTCCCTCCCATTACAGAGACAGCCCTCCCTCCGTAGATAACTGCCACACACATACACCACTGCATTATCTTTGGAATGGCAAGCCGCAGCCATCAGGGACAGCCAGTAGAAAGGCCTCTGAGCACTGACTTCTGCAGCCTGGAGGTCTGCTTTGTGACCCAGACACTCACGGCTTCCATGGAGGCTGGGGGAATCTCAGCAGCTTTGATGAAAAACGGTCTAGGAAGTCTACTTACCCCCACCATCCGGGGCGTCAAACTCTCTTCTCCAAAGTCCCAGCTCACAGGGAAACTACAGGGTGAGCTTTGTCCAGGACTCAGCACGACGGGGGACTTGGACATGGAGTAGAGCCATGAGTGTAGGGAGGCCAGTGAAGGCCTTGGACATTGCACTGAAGGGCGCTCCCAAGTGCAGGGTCAGCATCTCAGAGCCAGGCCTCTTTAAAGGTAGGGCCCTGGTGCTTCTCTTTTGCACCACCCCTGCATGCCAGCAAAGCGTGTCTCAGCAGCCTGTGGCCTAGGCCTCCAAACTCCAAAGTGAAATTCTGGAGTTTGAGGACCCTCTGCTAGCACCACCTCCACTGATGACAGGACCCCCATTACTGTGCATCTGGTGTCTGATGAGCCATTTGTGCACAGTAGTTCACGTAGTCTGAGCACTCCTGCATGCAAGGGGTGTGATTATCTCCACGTTACAAATGAGAAAATGCCAGCACTGCAGGTCACACAGCTAAGCAGGAAGTGGAGTTGGGAGCAGAGGTGCCAGCCCTCTCCCAAGAACACTCCATTTCAAAGCCAAGACTTGAGAAATGCATGGCTTTAGAGTTCCTCCCTGTCTTTCCCAGCACCTTGGTGGCCAAAGTGGATTCTGGGGCTGTCTCCTGACCCTCTGCACATCATGCCCCAGGGGGGCCCTATGGACATGGCCACGTGGATCTCTCCAGGCATGGCAGACCCAGCTGTAGTAAATGAAGCACTTCTCTCCTGCCACCCAGGACACCGTCCAGCCCCAGCCTGCCCCAACCCCTTGAACATTCCGGAGCTCAGCAACTGGAGCTCCCCTTCTCTTCCTCTCCACTCTCTACACTCAGGCAATGGCCAATTCCTATGAAGTCCATCACTCCTTCCATCCCCTGGCCTCAGTTCAGCCCATATCACCCTCCAAGTCCTTCTGGTCAGAGTCCTTGGCTGGTGCTCAGGACAGCAAGGCACAGGGACGAGGCTCACTCTCTGGTTTAAAGGGGATAGCTACCAGCCTTGAGAGATTTTTTTTTTTTTTTAAGATTTATTTTATCTTTATTGGAAAGGCGGATATACAGAGAGGAGAGACAGGAAGATCTTCGTCCAAAGATTCACTACCCAGGCGGCCGCAACGGCTGGAGCTGAGCCAATCTGAAGCCAGGAGCCTCTTCCCGGTCTCCCACGCGGGTGCAGGGTCCCAAAGCTTTGGGCCATCCTCGACTGCTTTCCCCGGGCCACAGGCAGGGAGCTGGATGGGAAGTGGAGCTGCCGGGATTAGAACCGGCACCCATATGGGATCCTGGGCATGCAAGGCGAGGACCTTAACCACTGCGCTATCGTGCCGGACCCCAGCCTCGAGAGATTTGCAGGAGGTTATGAAAGCAGAGAAGGAGGATACAGGAGGTCTGTATCCTCCCCACCTTGCATTCTCCTGCCTACACCCAGGCGGCACCCAACACAAGATACCACACTCACACCAAGATGGCAAGACAAGCACTTGCAGCAGCAGTAGGGACCCTCACTCCCAGGACACAGTAACCGGGCCAGCTTCCTCACTGCCAGCCAAATAGAAGCAGTGATGCCTCCTCTGACCCTTGTTGGGGGATTCGAATGAGTTCAGGGTCAAAAGCATTGGCCCACCCTGGCACTTGGTGACAGGTGCATGATGGTCTTACTCCACAACTGCCAATTCCAGTACTGACAGCAAGGGACAGAGAGGCAGAACCAGGGCAGTGACTTCAGAGCCTGCCATGGCGTTTCAAACTCAGTGCAGCCTAATTCTCCAGCTAGATGAGGCGTGGCCTGAGAACCAATGGCGTCTCAGTCACTGCCTTTATCACCTTCCTTAGGAACGAAGACCCTCTGAAGCCTCAGCTGTAATCTCTGCCTCACCCCTGTAGAGTGTAAGGCAGTCAGAGAGAAAAGTGACTCTTGACACCTGCCAGTGCCACTGCACTTTTCTTGTATTTTTACTTTTCCAGGATATGATAAATTATGCTGAATTTGTGGTTGGCTGTGCTAGTCTTGGGAAGGGTGGGGGCAGGGAGCTGGGCCAAGGGGTGAGAACCCAGACTTTTCAAGTTCTTTGTGTCCGTCTGGGCCCCTCCGTTGGGCCTGCTTCCCGGAGTCAAGCAGGCCTGTGTCAGGGGGCGGCCCAAGGGCTAATCCGTGTTTTCAGCGTGGCTGGGCCCTCTTTTCACAGGCCCTGGGCCGGACGTGATGCGGCTGAGCATCCGGGCATAAGGTGGCCAGTGAAGGCTGCCCCTTTCTCATGGGCCTGGATTCCAGGCGGCCCAGCGTCTGAGTGGAGCCCCTGGGGCGGGAGGAGTACAGTGGCCGGGCTGGGCAGGCCTTTGTCTGACCACACTGGGTGGATATTCGGGCTGGCAGGAGGGATTAATGGCCAGGGATTGGCCCTGGGGCCGGCCTTCCCACTGCCCTTTGGAGGCCAAAGGCCCAGGTCAGGGCATACAGCATTGATGGCTCTCTAGATAGGAGTGGAAATTCCCACCCTTGTCCAAAGCTGTTAGCAGCAGCCCCCTGGAGCTTCTGCCCCCAGCCCTGGTTCTGCAGACACCCTGCTAGCCACGACTTGGCAGCAAGAACAGAGAGCAGTGTGTCCAGGACCAAGCCTGGAAGTCATCTCAGGTCTTTATTCTGAAATGCCCAGCCCCTTCAGGAGGGTCTAAGGATGGCTGGTAGCATGAGAGCCGAGTTAACCTGGTGGGGACCCCAGGCCTGACACCAGGACAGTCTGCAAACATTTAAAGTTTGAGGCCATCCCTTTTATTTACGCCGATGCCTATTTGAAGCCCACTATCATGGCTTATGGAATGAGCCCGGAGCCCAAAAGGAAATCTCAGAGACACCCTCCACACCACCTCCACCGCCTGGGATCCTGAGGGCTGCTGCGGGACATCCCCACTCCTGCCCACTCGAGGGATGCCCAGGGCTCTGCTCACAGCCCCCTTCCCCAGGAGCCTGCCACTGGCAGATCCCCCCTGGCTGGGAACCAGCCTCCCTTCCCCAGGCACCTCCCTCAGACCAGGCCTGGTCCCACCGGGCTGCTCCTGGACTAGAGATAGCAGCCCAGCTCTGCCCGCAGGACCCAACAGCTAGGGATCTGTGCCAGACTGGGAAAAGACACACAGGCCTGACTACAAGAACTCCAGGGAGGAACCCAGCAGGAGGAGGCTGCTCTCTGATTCTTCATTCCTCAAGCTCTTTCATTTAGCAAATCCTGAGGCTCCCAAGAAGGCCACCCTGGGTGCTAAGTCAGTGCTGAGTCATACTGTCATCCTTGCCTTCCCTGTGCCTGGGAGGAAGCAGCCAAGCAGACACCCCCGCCCAGGATCAGGTGGTCAGCCTAGGACACTGGCAGGATGGGATCACAGGCGCCCAGAAGGGGGACTCACTCAGCCTGGCCAAGTCAAAAGGTGTTAGGACAGAGAGCTTCAAACGGACAGGTGGGGAAGGTCCCAGGCTGGGCAGGGGACTCCGGTCTGTGCCCCATAGCACTCCTGTCCCTGTGCCTGCTCTATTATACTATCATTGTCCCTCTAGTCTGTCTGAATGTTCTGTGAGTTGAAGCCCTTTACCAAGTCTCACAGTTTTGGTCCCCGGCACTTATTGCAGTGTCCAGCACGGGTTGGTGATCACTAAGTGTGTATCAGCTGGCAGGCAGGATGGCTGAGCACCAGTGCCAGAAAACTCTGCCAAACATCAAGAGGCAGGGACACATTCTGGGACATGCATGACTTTCAATGCTGGCGGAGATTCCCATGAGCCAATATGTTTAACTGTCTCCAAACTCTGCCTGGCGTGCAGTGTGCTGTGTAACTAACCGGTGGCTACTGGTTTTGTTCTGATTCGGTGACCTCCCTGGCTAAGTGGCAGTGGACTGAGAAGGCAGGAGGACAGGACCCAGTTGCAGAGGACATAATTTGTCAGCCTGAAGGGCTTGGAGCTTTTGGGAGACACAGGAAAAACTTTTGAGCAGGGGAGGTGCATGGTGAGCCCTCCCATTCAGATCACTCTGTCCATAGCTCTCCACCAAGATATGGAAGAAGCCAGCGGTTGGGAGGACAGATGGGGAGCTGAGCCTGTGAAATGGGGTGCAACAAAGCTCATTTTCAGCCATTCCAGACCAGGATGCAGGGAACTTCTGACTGTCTGACTCAAATGGTAGCTTAAATGCTGACTTTCCAGATGGGTACTGTGGCACAGTGAGTTAAGTGGGTTAAGCTGCCACTTGGGACATCATCCTGTAATAGCACTGCCAGTTCAAGCCTCAGTTACTCCGCTTCTCATTCAGCTTCCTGCTAATGCACCTGAGAAGGCAACAGTTAATAATAGTCTAAGTACTTGGGCCCCTGTCGCACAAACAGGAGACTCGGATGGAGCTGTAGTGTACTAGTTCAGCCTGTGCCAGCTTGGCTACTTAGGGTGTTTGGGGAGTGAACCAACAGATGCAAGAGACCTCTCTCTCTCTCTCTCTCTCTCTCTCTCTCTGCCATTCAAATAAAAAAAATCTTTTTAAAGCCATCACTGACTTTGACTTTGTTGGGGTGGGTTGCTGAGCTAGCAGTTAAAATGCCTGCATATCCATGTGCCACACTGGAATTGCTGGGTTGACTCCCAGCTCCTGACTCCTGAGTTGCGCTTCCTGCTCATGCAGACCCTGGAGGGCAGCAATGTTGGCACAGGTTCCTGGGTTCTTTTCACCACAAGAAAGACCTGGATTGTGCTCCCAGCTCCAAGCTTCACCCCCCTGGTCACTGTGGGTATCTGAAGAATGGGAGCTCTCTTTCTGTGTCTTTAAAAAAAAAAAAAAGCTACAAACACATCAACTTTGTTAAATGGTCCAAAACCCAGCATCATCCTCATGCATTCTCTCTCCCTCTCTCAGTCTCTCTCTTTCACACCACCTCCAGTAGCTGAGAATGCAGTTCTCAGAAATCTCCCTCGTTCTGTTCCCTGCCTCGGCCCCATCTCAGTCCTCATCTGGGCAACCATCTTCTGTCCCGCTGCCAGGGCAGTGCCTGTTTTGTGTGGCCCCGGCTCATGCTCCTTTTGCGCTCCCCTGGCTCTCAGGGCTGCCAAGTGTTCAGGGGTCCCAGCCACCTCCCTCCCCTTGCCACTCCCCTAGAGCACATTCAGCCTCTGCCACAAGGAGACGAACTCCTTTTAGCACAAGTGCCAGGTTTCCTCCTTGTGCCTTTGCAACCAAAACCAACACAATCCCATTTTTCAGCGTTGGAGACCAACTCAGTGTCCTCTGTCTGTGCAACCAGCCCCTTGATCCCCTGGGACCTTTATGAGCGATGAGTTCCATCTGTCCACACTTCCAAGCAGATGAACACACAAGCCAACAAACCCCCGAGGATCTTGCCCATGGGAAGCCAGGGAGGGACTCTGTCAGGAGGGGCCCTGGCTTCCCTGACTTGCTGAACCATGCACAGATGACAACCCTTCTTATTTTCTAGAAAACATTTCCCACTTTCTCTTTCCTGGTTCCTGCCATCTCTGGCTTGACCAGCCCACAGAGGCTTTAGCACCTGTGCTAAAGTGGACTACCCTCCACTGAACGAGTGGTTCTAAGGGTCAAGGCCCCAGCCAGTTCACTCTTGCACCCAGAATGGGCTATGGAAACTACGCTGCCCAGCAGGCATCTGTCCAGTGCCTGTCTGGCTACCCTGCTGGCTGGACGAATGAATGAATGAACAAATGAATGAACAGATAGCCACAGGGTGTGGAAAGACCAAAGCTCCCTGGGCCTGATGCCCAGTGAGGCCTCCTGCCTGCTTCACTCACAGCTTCTCTGCTCAGTTCCGGGGCCCTGGGCCGAGACCCCCCACGCAGTTCTCGCCTTAGCAAGGTCCAGGCTCCGCTGTGGCCCAGACAATGCTGGCTCAGCCCCGAGGGTGTCATTCCAGCCCCTCCTAAACCACAGACACAGCATCTGAAGGATGCTGCATATCATTTCGGACTGTCAGCATACTGACATCCACCTCGCCCTGCTCCCTGGGCAATCCCAGGACTCCTTGCTTTTCATTTCCAGGGAGCCAAAGGGGAGTGGTGCTGACAACCAGGTTGGGTGATGGAAGGGGGAGGCTGAGTCCTCTGCTAAGGCCTGTTGCACACCCCCTGCAGCCCGGGTGAGATGCACAGGCCCCAAGTGCCTGGAGGATCCTGAAATGTGCTAAGCTGCCCATCCCCAGCCTCGGAGCCCCCTCTGCTCACGGCATCTGGAAACCATGTGGCGCCCAGTGCTGGCTGCACAGGGGACACACAAAGGATCTCGCATAAGCTGAGACGCTCTCCAAATGGATGTCACCATGACATATACATACAGCCACATTCAAACTCTGCAGGCATTTTTTTTTTAATCCATCAGGGGATACAAAAGCATAACTGCTCTCATATGGGAATGGCTGGATGCAGTTTTTTGTTTTTGTTTTTTCATTCCTCCTCTTAAACTAGTACTAGAATGTGATATTCCTTCTTTGTAGGTTTCTGACACTGAGGTTAAAAAGGAAGAGACCTGGGCCCAGTGCAGTAGCCTAGTGGCTAAGGTTCTTGCCTTGAACACACCAGGATCTTATATGGGCACTTGTTTGTGTCCCAGCAGCCCTACTCATCCAGCTCCCTGCTTGTGGCCTGGGAAAGCAGTTGAGGACAGCCCAAAGCCTTGGGACCCTGCACCTGCATAGGAGACCTGGATGGAGTCTCAGGCTCCCAGCTTCAGCCTGCCCAACCCTGGCTAATAATGACCATTTGAGAGTGAACCAAAGGACAGAAAATGCTTTCACCTTCTGTTTCTTCCTTTCTCTCTGTTATCCTGCCTGTCAAACAAATAAAACAAGTCTTTTTTAAAAGAAGCTCTTCATGAATTTGAGCCAGGAAATGCATCTGTAATGTGGAGAATGGGCTAGAAGGGAAGACCTTACTTTATAGGACATGTTTGGTATCAGGTGACAGAAAACTCAAACCAGACTAGAGGTGGGAATCCCTTCTGGCTCTGGCTGCACCCTGCTGTGGCTGTCTTGGCCCTGCTCATCTTCCACAGTTGGCAAAGGCAAGGACAGCATCCACTTTCCCACAAAACAGGTTGTCATGTGGGAGAGTGCAGACCCTGAAAGAAACGGGTGCTGAGAGAAGGAGGAAGAGGGGTCCCCAGCAATGTCTGCTGCAGCGGAGGACAAAGGAGGCCGCGAGACCAGGCCCAAGCTGGCCGCACATTGTAAGCTGTACAGAGCACTGGGCCCTCTGCTTTCTACAAGCGCACCTGCATGTCTGACTCCTCCACCCTCAGCTCCCCTGGGCAAGGTTGGGACTCATTCTTTTGTGAATCTGGGTCATGAGTCATTGAAAAATAAAAGGAACAGGAGGAGTAACTAGAGGGCAGGCATTTGACCAACATTTAAGCTGCCTGCATCCCAGTTTAGAGGACCGGAGGTTGATCCAGGGTTCAGGCAAATGCAGACCCTGGGGACAGCAGGGATGCTGAAGTGATTGGGCTCCTGCCACCCTGGTGGGAGATGGCGGCTGCCTTGCCGGCCCCTGGCTCCTGCCCTCCGGCCTTTGGCCAGCCTTTGGAATGGGGTGGCAGATGAAGTGTTTATCTCTGTCTGTGCTTCTCCAGCTATTGTCCATCTATCTGTCTCTACATCTATCTTTCCATCTCTCTTCTGCTCAAACGGCCAAATCATCACTTTAAAAGCAGCGTATCTCTGAGAAGTGGCGTAAGACGGGACCAGCCCCACCAAGGGTGACCAGGGTCTGTCCTCTTGATCTTTCTAGCCTCGATTTCCCCTTTAGGAAACTGAAAGAAGAGGAAATGTTATTTTTTTTAAAAGATTTATTTATTTATTGAAAAGTCAGATATACAGAGAGGAGGAGAGACAGAGAAGAAGATCTTCCGTGTGATGATTCATTCCCCAAGCGGCCGCAACGGCTGGAGCTGAGCCAATCCAAAGCCATGATCCAGGTCTCCCATGTGGGTGCAGAGTCCCAAGGCTTTGGGCCGTCCTCGACTGCTTTCCCAGGCCACAAGCAGGGAGCTGGATGGGAAGTGGAGCTGCCGGCATTAGAACCGCCGTCCATATGGGATCCTGGCACGTTTAAGGTGAGGACTTTAGCCGCTAGGCCACGCTGCCGGGCCCGAAATGTTTTTATTCATTAGCAACAGAAAAATCCTGGGACTGGGGGACAGGGGTGAATGGGGAAGGGTTAAGAAGGCAGAGGAGAGGGAACCTTGTGTAGGCAGAAAGACAAGGCAGTCCCACAGGCTGCGAGACTAGGTGCGTCTCATCCCAACCCCACTTTTAGTGCCATCACGTCAGTATTTCAGAATTGACCACAGTGAGCATATTTATGGCACAGAAATCAGTAGAAATATTACAAACCAGGGGGCTCCCCCAAGCCACAGCACCAGTTGTTAAACATTTATCACCACTTGGCAGAACTCCAGCTGCTAGCAGAATAAGGGTCAGACAATACGAGCAGAAATCCTAAATAACAGTTGTCAGGAAATCAGAAGCTTGAACAGCAAGCGTGGAGTGGGGGAGGGGAAGGGACGACTCCTGACTGCCCCCTGGGGCTCACACCTGTCCTCACTCAGAAGCCCCTGGGCTCACACCCCTGGAGCACCTGTTCACTACCAGCATTAGGCCCAGGGTCCTGCCTGGCAGCTCTGGCCGTTTCAGCTGCTCCTTGAGGTAGTCTTGGTCCTTTCTAGGTCCTCCAGAGTCCTGAAGGGGTTGTGTGATTTGATTCCCCTTCCGGGAGTTCATCCATGAGGTGTGCTTAGAGAGGATGAGCCTCACTGTGCTGCCTATCACAGAGGAAGCATTGAACCTGAGGTCCTGCAGGAAGCTCGGGCCAGTCCTTGCAGCATTAGGCAAATGTCACGGAGCTAGGTTTGAGGGGTCCTTGGTGACATGAGGATGTGTTGATGACATAATGGCAACTAGAGAAGACAGGCTCTGAAGGCAGTACAGCATGCTCTGTGCTGACACACACAATCGGGAAGAAATACACCAACCCAACAGTGGGTTTGAGTCATTTTGTTACTTTTTAAAAGGAATTGAAGGGCCCAGCATGATAGCCTAGTAACTAAATCCTTGCCTTTCACACCTGGGATCCCATTTGGGCATGGTTTGTGTCCCAGCTGCTCCACTTCACATCCCGCTCCCTGCTTGTGACCTGGAAAAGCAGCAGAGGACGGCCCAAAGCCTTGGAGCCCTACACCCGCATGGGAGACCCAGAAGACGCTCCTGCCTCCTGGTTTCGGAACAGCTCAGCTTCAGCCATTGCAGTCACTTGTGGAATGAAACAGCAACAGAAGATCTTTGTCTTTCCCTCCCTCTATAAATCTGCCTTTCCAATAAAAATAGTACATCTTTTTAAAAAATGAATTGAAGCTGTAAGCATTATTCACTCAGTTGTGTTACTGTGATATATGCGCTTTGCTGGACTTGTACACATGTTAATAGTTCAACCACAAGTTTTTCACATATACACCCATTTAATACACCAGAAATCAACAACTGATTTCCTGGGAGGAAGAGACCTGTGCGCCTACAGCGCAGCAGATGGAGGGAAATGTTAATTCTATAGGACAACATTGCTTCCATCTTTTAGATTTGAAATTATGAGCGTGAAATCTACTCAAAGACATATGGTTGCACTTTTTAAAAACCAATAGTTACACACAATGAATACTTTAGCTAGAAAAGATTAGTTTGTTTCAAAAAGTATTCGAAACTTAGAGAAGACGGAGGTCGGAGGCAGAGGGATCTCCCCAGAGTCACCGTGAGAGGTCCAGTGAGAGGTCCAGTCGGGGGGCTGTGTTCTCAGCCTGCATCTAGGGCTGCAGATGACAGCTTCCCTCCGCACTCAGGACCCCAGGTAGAAACGGAAACCAAGCCCAAGCAGGCCTGAGCCTACCTCCCGCGCCCTCCGGGTGCTTAGAGCCCAGCACTCAGCTCCTGCCTAAAGCGTCCCTCCCCACTGCATTGCCTCAGACCAACACGCATAAATGCTGCTATACAGTCTGTGAGGGCGAGGATCCCAGAGGTTACCCCGCTGAGGCCCAGCAAGGGCCAACACTCACCCCGAGACCTCCAGCGGACCGCATTTGCCCCAGAAGAGCAGACCCCAAGAGCGCTGAGCCTCGGGCAGGAGAAGACAGGACGGTCCCCGAGGCAGGAAGCGGCATCTGGAAGAACTTGTGCCTTTGGAGCAGGCGTGCAGTCATTAGCAGGGCTTTGGCATATCTGGGGGCAGGAACCACAGATTCTCTCCAGGGTGCATTGTGAGCTGCTTTTCTCAGAATGTAATGAGTATGTTTCCTAGCAGGGAGGGGTGTTCGCACTCCTCCCAGGCTGCCGAGGCTATGCCTCTGCCGTCTGGTTGGCATTAGGCTCATTCGCCTTCCTATTTTTAGCTGCATCCCTCCGACAGCCCTGGGAGCAGCCGCTGGCTGGGACTGCGAGCCTGGCTTCTCTGATGGGCTAAGGACCAGTGGCACAGCCGGATCGGGAAAGAAGCATTTGTCCCAGTGCTTTGCTGTGGTAAGGCTCTTTGCATCTTCACTCCACCCAGGGGCTTTTCCAAGTTTAAACAATGCGGGGTTTCTTCCTCCCCAGATGGAGAGACATGCGTGTGTATCCTGGCTTCCGTCCCTCCCCGCCTGCCCTTGCTGCTGCAGCCTCGCGTTGTCATCTGAGTCCTTACCAAGGTAGCTCTTCTGCTTGGAACACCGCTCCTCTTCTCTGTATACCTGTCCCCATCTGTCACCTCCTCCAGGAAGCCTTCCAAACAGGTACATGTTTTCTTTTCTGCCTTTGCCACAGCTCCTCTGCTTCCCTCTGTCACAGTTATCACACATTAAACACTTGGAACTTGCAAGGCTTCCTCCCTCACGCAAGTCGTGAGAGTCGTGAGAACTGGGGACACTAACCCCCTAGCAAGGCCCCCCAGTCTGGAGAGGTACAGAGGGAGTGCAGACCAGCTGAGAAATTGTTGAGTTCCCATGGGGCTTCAGAGGTGAAAGGGGACAGGCGGAACCCCTGACTCCACGGTTAAGGAAACTAGGCTTAGAGACGAACATCCATGCAGACCAAGCCAAGGAAACGTGGTGGGCAGGGATGAAACTGGGCTCAGGGCAGTGTACAAGCAAGTGCTGGCGGCTGCCTTCCCAAGCCAGTTGCACCTGCCAAATCACGTGCTCCGAACGGGGCACCTGGTGATAGACTGGCTGTTGGTCAGTGGCACCCTCAGCAGCTCTTCAGTGGCAGACAAAGGCACTGCCTTGGCAGAGTGGGGGGAAACCCCAGAAAAGAGCCCCAAGTGGTGCTGCCTAAGCCCTTGGCCTGCCCACTGACAAAGTGCCGTGGAGGATGGCCACTCGCAGGCAAGGGGAGAGCCATGCTCCCAGCTCACACAACGTCCATCACAGCCACCAGGCTTTGGGGAGATCGCTGTGAGCTGACAAAATGTACTGGCATCACTAACATCTCTAGATCAACTCTGTACTCAACTTCGCAGGTAGATATCACTACTCTCATTTTACAGATGAAAAGAACGAGTCCAGAGAGTCAGTCACTGACCCAGCCTCCTAGCAAGGTAAGGAGCTCAACAGAAGGCTCCACATCGCCAAGGGTCCTCTGGGTCCTGAGCCCACTTTGAACATCTGAGCTAAGGACAGGAATGAGGGCTGGGGAATACACAGGCTTTCACCGGCCATAGAAAGCAACAAGCAAATAGAGAGCAGCCGCGGTGTGACAGGCACTGCTGGGTGAATGGGATACAAGGTGGGTAGGGAGGGGTGTGTGGCAGAGTCATCAGACAGGGCTGCCCCCTGGAGCTCAGGGCACAGCAGAGACAGACAGGAAGCAGGATAAACCACCTTATGATGCAGCATCCACAGGAAGGCCACAGCATTGTAGAGGGGGTCAGAAGGGTCTTGGTGGAGGCCAGGGAGGGCACTCTGCGAACACCCAGGGAAAAGTGTTCCCTGCAGGCAGGCAGTAGAACAGCCACTATGGAGATGTGTTGGTGCTGGGCCCCAGTGTTCCCCAGGAAGACAGAGAGCCTGGTGCGGATGGAGCAGAGTACAAGGGGTCCAGCAGGCTCTGCAGGGCTTCAGGCTGGCCTTCCTAGTTAGGGAGGCCTCTGATGCATGTACCAGGAGCCACATAATCTGATTGGGTCATCCAGGGATCACTGTGCCCACTATCAGAACAGAGTCTCCAATGCACCCAAGGGTCTAGATGGATTTGAACGAATGAGTAGCAGATGTAGGAGAAGGAAAAGCAAGAAAGGAAGGACTTGCTGTAGAGAAGGGATGCTAATGGCCACGCAGGTCTTGGGACACTTCTGCCCTCAATGTTGGGTTCCAGGGGGTGGGAGAGGAAGCAGTGTCAAGCTCCAGGTTGTCACTGGGTCTGTCACATCTGCTGTGAGTCAGGATTCCATGTGCACAGGACACCCACAAGCCAGAGGCCAGCTGCGTGTCACCAAGCATCCCTCTCCCTGGTCCTGCAGCTCCAGGTGCTGCAGGTGAGCTCTGGGGGCTCCGGGTGTTTTCCAAGGTCCCAGCAATCCTTCAGAACAACAGAGGGCAGCAATTTCAATGATTACTCAGTCTCCTATGTGTGGCTTTCAAAAGGACACTCACATGGAGGGCCAGGGCACCCTTCTCATTTCTCATTAAGCGATCAGAGATTGGTTTGGCAAACACTGACCGCTGAGCTGCTCTGGGCTGCCGCCTGGCCTGCACAGGGACAAGCCAAGCCTTCACTCTCCCCTTCTAACCTCCTGCTCCAGGCCACGAGGATCCGGGAGGGATCCCTTGGCCGCTGGTCAACAGGATGCTGTTTTGAGAAGCAGGCCGTGTTACCCATGCTCCTTATGGAAAGAAGCTCTTGCTAAACGAGGGGTCACAGCACATGCAGCCTCCAGGGCAGCAGTGACAGCCCCCTCTTTATCGTGAGGTCTCCTGCCCCCAACTCTTCTTTTTTCTTTAAATCCCATCAGCAGGTCTGGCAGAGGTTGCCCAACTCCCTCTAAGGGGCTGCACCCAGCCTCCCTCGCAGTTAGGAGAGAATCATGTGACCTGGTTCTGGCCAAGAAACTGTGGGGCCGGGTTGGGAGTTCCTGGGTCAGATCTCCTTCCTTTTGAAGGTACTCAAAAAGAACAAAAAGCTTTGGCTCTAATTCATGCTCTTGCTTCTCCTTTAATTCTTTATTTTAAAAAGTTAGTTTATTTGTTGAAAAGTCAGAGATCTCCCAAATGCTTGCACAGCTGGAGCTGGATGGGCCTGAAGCCAGGAGCTGGGAAACATCAACCATGTCTCTGAGCCATCATCCACTGCCTCCCAGGATGCACTCTGGCAGAAACCGGAATGGGGAGCAGAGCCAGAATTCAAACCCAGGCACGCTCATATGGATGCAGATCCCACTCAATGTCTTAACCTTTAAGCCAAGCATGCACCCCTTCTGCTATTAGATGTGATTGTCTGAGATGATGCCTGGAGATGAAGCAGCCATCTTGCCACTTGAGGCAGCAGGCTAGAAGAAGGAAGACAATCACCTCCCCGAGTCTGGCATCTGAAGGCGTTGGTGACTAGCTTTCGCTGCTCAGTAGGCTGGCTGGGCCTGACTGCGGAGATTCCTCCCGAGGTTTCTCACATGACTGCAAACGCACTGATGTACACTGGGGCAGTGGTCACTGAAGGGCCTGCCAAGGACGTGTGGGCACCAGTTCATGTCCCAACTGCTCCACTTCTGATCTAGTTCCCAGCTAGTGCATCCGGGAAAGCAGTGGAGGATGGTCCAAAAGCTTGGGTCCCTGCACCCAGGTGGGAGATGCCAATGGAACTCCTGGTTTCTGGCTCTCACCTGATATAGTCCTGGCTGTTGCTAACCTTTGCCAGCAGCAGACAGAAGATTCTCTTTCCCTCCCTTTTCTCTCCCTTCCCTCTCCCTCTCCTTTCTTTCCCTCTCTCTCTGCATCTCCCTCCCTTCTCTCTCCCGCCCTTCCCTCTCCACCTCTTTCATGCAAATAAAGATAAATCCTTTTTAAAAGAAAAACTTGTCAAGGCAGGATGTCTGAGATGGTGCACTCATTTAGCTGGTGTTACACAGGAAATGATCATGGGCTCATGACCATGGCACCTGAAATGGATACTCTGTGGCTTGGGTGTCCCACATCACCATGGATGGTTTCCAAGGGCAGGTGTTTCAAGACTAAGACTTCTTTTTTTTTTTTTCTTTAAGATTTTATTTATGGGCCCAGCGTGGTAGCCTAGTAGCTAAATCTTTACCTTGCATGTGCTGGGATCCCATATGGGTGCCAGTTTGTGTCCCAGTTGCTCCACTTTCCATCCAGCTCCCTGCTTGTGGCCTGGGAAAGCAGCAGGGATGGCCCAAAGCCTTAGACCCTGCATCCACGTGGCAAACATGAAAGAGGTTCCTGGCTCCTGGCTTCGGATTGACTCAGCTCTGGCTGTTGCAGCTATTTGGGAAGCACACCAGGAAAATCTTTCTGTCTCTCCTTCTCTGTAAATTTGCCTTTCCAGTAAAATCAATAATTCCTTTTTTTTTATTACATTGCACCATGTGACACAGTCTTACAGGCACTGGGATTCCCCCCTCTCCTCCCACCCCCCCCCCCCATGGTGGATTCTTCCATCTTGTTGCGTTACCACAGGTCAAATTCAGTTGAGACTCTTTCCTTGCAAACATCTACAAAGCATAGAGCCCATCCAGCATCTTATCGTCCATATAAGTTCAGCAGTTTCATGGGGAGACTGTCTCTGGTCTGAAGGTAGAGCCAACAGAGTATCATCCCAATCAATTAAAAGCCCCAACATTACATCAGTAACAATTTATAACGTAATGGAATTAGTTGACATGGTATTGTGTAACCAGCATGTTCAAAGAGAGAGAGAGAGAAAAAGAGTGCAAGTTCTGAACCACATCCTATGACTTCTGCATTGACATTTCAATTATAAGTTTATATACAACTGGGTTCTATACACCTTAAAACGGCTATAGATTACTATTCAGCTGTCTCATGTCTATTTTAATTTTTGTATTTAGCAGTTCATAGCGTTGAAGCCTGATTTTGCAGAACCTGGCTGTTTTTCGGGTAGTCTAACTCTATAACTGTAACAAGACATATGTCAACAGTTTAGGTGAGTGGTTTTAGGAGGGGTGTGCAGAGAAATCCTCCATACCCTAGTGAGGAGCAACCAATTTTCGTGTCCCACCCAGTGAGTTATAAGTGCATCCCCGCTGCCCATTTCCTGTTTCTAAGCTTTCCTTGCTGTTCTCCATCTATTCTAGGTTTTTTGTTAGTTTGTTTGTTTGTTTGCTAGTTTGCTGTGAGGGGTTTCTGGAGTGATCCTGATGGTCATTATGAGAGAGTGGAGACCCAAAGTCGGCACCAGGCAAGAACCAGAGAAAGCTCCTCCCCCTAGTCCCGAAGGAAGTTTACTGTTTTGTTTCTGCGGACCGCTCAGTGCTCCTGGTTCTCGTTCCGATGACTATGGATCCTGCAAGGCAGGATTTGGGATTCTTCCATCCCATGTGGGAGATCCAAATGGAGGTGGGTGACCTCAGAGTTCTCGGCCTCCGAAGGCACTCCAATTCCCCGTGGTCTCCTTGGCAGTTGGGATGTAGACCTCAGTGCTGGTACTGATAATCCTTGGTGAGGATCTGGGAGTCTTCAGGGTTGGGATACAAGCCTCCTCCTGTCTGACTCCTCCACTCTGCGGTCCTCCCTGCTCTGTGCATATGACCTCCTGTTAAGAGGTTGCTGGGATTGCTCCTGATTCCCCCCATATGCCTTCGTAGTTGTGCTATTGTCTGATGCTGATTTGAGTCTGTTGTCTATGAGTTACCAGTTATGATCCTGATAGGTTATACTTCCCGTCTTCCTCACACCTTCTTGGATGATATAAGATATATGATGACATCATTTTTCCCAAGAGACTTCTGTGTTTCCTTTTTGTCACGCATGTGTTGGCTATTCAGTGGTGTGTTATTTTTTTTAGGGTGATATAATTTGTTGTTGATGTTGTTGTTGTTGATGTGGCTGTTATGAATTGATGTCAATCTGAAACAGTAATATTATTTCAACCCCAAACAGCCTGTATCTCATGCAATAAGATATTGTGAAATAACCAATGAATCAACAATTGATATGAGTCAGACTACTTCTGATCTACATCAAAGAATTGTAAAACCTAATATACTTGTAAGGCCTTATGCTACTCGGAAAGGTGGGGGGGAGGGGAGGAGAGCAGAGAAATCTTAAAATCAATAATTCTTAAAAAAAAAAAAAAAAGGAAGGGATGGAGTACAGCCAGTCTGGGTCAGTGCTGTAGCACAGTAGATAAAGCAACCATCAGCAGGGCTTGCTACCCCACTTCCAATCCAACCCTCTGCAAATGGCCTGGAGAAACTGAAGAAATTTCTTGGGCCTCTGCCACTCACATGGGAGATCCGGATGGCATTCCAACCTCCTGGCTTCAGCATGACTCAGACCCAGCCATTGAGGCCATTTGGGGAGTAATCCAGTGGAAGACAATCCTCTGTCTCTCTGGCACTCTTCCTTTCAAATAAATAAATCTTAAAAAAAAAAAAAAAAGACATATGACCAGCCATCCTTATGCCCTGATGATAATATGGGGATTTGAAAGGAGATAAGGAGATGCCATCCTTGCTGGCATCTGCATATGTTATGGTACATTCCCTCTGGACTTCTTGCCAAGAAAGCAGAGATATCCTAAAATTGTCAGCCATTGTGTGTGTCCTGGGAAAGCTTGCAGGCTGGACTCAGCCCGAGGCCTGACACATAGGCTGCAGGTAGTGTTTGATGCTGTGGCTGAGAAGAAGCACAGGTGTCTTCACTGGCGCCACTGAGGCCAAGTGTCAGGAAGGCCCCTTGTGAGCGCTGCAGCTGCCAGTGGCTGTGCCCAGCTTCGTCCAGAGCACTGCTGTGTGCCCAGCTTATCTTGTACCTGCCTTCCCTGAGTCCCAATTGCTCTCCTTCCAATCCAGCTCCTACTGATGCACCTAAGGAGGAAGCAGAGGTTGGCCCAGGCACCCGGAACTCTGCTACCCACATAGGATGTCCTGGGCTCCTGCCTTCAGTCTGCCTCAGACCCTACTTTGGAACCACTTAGAGAATAAACTAGTGGATGGAAGATCTTTCTCTTTCTGTATCTATCTCTGTCACTCTGCCTTTCAAATAAATATAAATAAATAAATAATTTTAAAATACATTAAATATGAATGCTTTTAATAGCATTTTAGAAGATTATTTATCTATTTGAAAATCAGAGTTGCAGATGGAGAAACAAAGTTCTCTCGCATCTGCTGGTTCATTGTCCAGATGAGTCTCCTATGGGGGTGGCAGGGACCTAACCACTTGGACCATCTGCTGCTGCTTTGCCCAGGCCAATAGAAAGGAGCTGGATCAGAAATGAAGCAGTGGGACTCCAAGCAACATCCACATGCCCCAATGCTGGTTCCTAGAATGTTTTAAAGTTAAGTGAAATAAAAGGAAATGGGAAATGTGAGACAATGCCAGGAAGAAAAGAAAATTTTTAACAAAGGGGATTCCCAACAAATACAAATGAAAATGGAGAAGAATTGCTTAAACGTTACATCAAAAACCATCCTATAAAGTTTGTGAAGTCTCCATCTAAAATATCTCTAAGTCCAAAAACCTTCCACACTCAGGTTCAACATCCTGAAATTTATTAAACTTTTATTTGTTTATTTGAAACAGAAAGGCAGGGGCAGAGAACTCTCATCCACTTTGCTCCTATATGCCCGCACAGCTGACACTATGCCAAAGCTGAAGCCAGGAGCCTGACCCGCAGTCCAATCATCTGTAGGGTGGCAAGAACCCAATTGCTTGAGCCATCACCACTCTCTCCCACAGCTGGCATGAGTAGGAAGCAGGAGCCAGGAGCCTGAGTCGGGAATTGAAATCAGGTACTCCGATTTGGGTTGTGGGTCTTTTAACCGGCCTCTAAACTGCTTGGCCAAAAGCTTACCCTAGTCCTGACATTGCTGAACAGTGGGATAAAGAGGTTTTCAAGAGAAAAATGAAAGTAAAGAAAGGGGACCCGAAAAGAATGACTCAGGATGGCACCCATCCTCAGCCGCACTGGACACTGGGAGACACTGGAGAAACGCTGCAACCTGCAGGGGGGGACTGGTGTCCAGGCTGGCTCTCCAAGTGGCTGGACAGTCCATCATAGACGGAACCCCAGCAGGAGGCAGCACGGCTATCCCACACACCCTTCCTCAGCTGGTGACTGGGAGGGCGTGCTCCAAAAAGACAGGGAGCAAAGAGGCAAGTCTGAGCTTCAGACAACGAAGTCCAAGAAGTCAGAAGGGCAGCCACACAGGCTCGGGCAGTGGCAGATCCAACCAGAGCAGAAAAACAGAAGGCCTGGAAAGCAAGTCTGAGCTCAGGGAAGACAGGTACAAGAGAGACTGGGCACACAGCAGGCAGAACACCAGCAGGCCAAATCCTGAGGGACAGAAGAGGTGGCAGAAGCAGAAACACATGAGCAAGGCCAGCAGCTCGTGGCAAGCAAGGTCAACATGCCTGCAAAAGCACACATCTGCCCCATGGGCATCTGGGGAGTGAACCAGCACATGGGAGTTCTGTCTTGCTCTCACTCTTTTTGCCTGCTACAGTCTCTAGGATAAATAATAAAATTAAGTCTATTAGCCTCTTTTAGCAAGCATCTATTTTTTTTTTTAATGTATAGGTTTTGCCCAGTGCTATGACACAGCACACTACTCCTGTCTATGGAGCCAGCATCCCATATTGGTGCCATTTCAAGTCTAAGCTGCTCCACTTTTTGTTGTTGTTGTTGATTTTATTTTTGTTGTTGTTGTTGTTTCACTTCTGATTCAGTCCCTACTTTTATGAGACAGCAGCAGAGGATGACCTATGTGGGAGACTTGGAAGAAGCTCCTGGCTTCAGATCAGCCCATTTCTTGCTATAGTGGCCATTTGGCAAGTGAACCAGCAGATGGCAGCTATCTATCAACCTTTAAAAAAACAGGATGTATTTATTTAAATGTCAAGTCAGATTTATGAAGAGAGAGACAGAGAGAAATATCTTCCATCCACTGGTTCACTCCCCAAGTGGCCACAGTGGCTGGAGCCTAGCCAGTCTGAAGCTTGGAACCAGGGGCTTCTTCCAGGGCTCTCCCATGGCTGCAGCGTCCCAAGGCTTTGAGCGGCCCTTGACTGCTTTCCCCGGCCGTAAGAAGGGAGCTAGATGGGAAGCGGGGCCTCTAGGATTAGCACCAGTGCCCATATGGGATCCTGGTGTGTGCAAGTTGAGGACTTTAGCCACTACACTACTGCACTGGGCCCTCTCTTTCTCTTTCCCTCTCTACTTAATTTCAGACTTTCAAATAAAATTTTTTTTAAAAAAAAGTATAGACTTAAGAATTATTTTAAAAATTTAAAAGGTATAGACTTCATTGTGGTGGAGGAAGAAAAGTGAAGCCTATCAATTTTGACAATAAAGACAAAATTTTGTCAATGACAAAATCTGGAGAAAAGTCGGGGAAGAGGAAGGAGGGAGGAAAAGTTCTGGTATTCTTTGTTTTAAAAGATTTATTTAAGAGTTACAGAGCAAGGGACACACACACACACACACACACAGCAAGAGCAAGAAACAGAGACAGAATCTTCCTTTGCTGATTCACTCTCCAAACGACCCCAAGGACCAGGCTGAAGTTAAGAGCCAGGTGCTTCGTCCATGTCTCCCACAGGAGTTTCAGGGGCCCAAGGGGCCATCCTCTGCCACTTCTTGGTCACACTAGCAGGGAGCTGGACTGGAATTCAAACAGCTGGGGCTCCAACAGGTACTCATATGGGATCTTGGCATCACAGCCAGAGGCTTAATCTACTACACCATACCACCAGCCCCAATACCTATATCTTTATCTCAAGAAGTGAAAGTCAAGGGGGAGGACATGAGGGAGGGGTTGGGGGAATCCCAGAGCCTAAGAAACCGTGTCATAAAACGAAATTTTTAAAAAAAAAAAAAAAAAACAAGAAGAAGAAGTGAGAGTCAAAAGGGCAGAAATGGCCCTGGCACAGTGGCCTAGTGGCTAGAGTCCTCACCTTGCACATGTCAGGATCCCATATGCGTGCCAGTTCTATCTATCCCTGCTTGTGGCCTGGGAAAGCAGTCGAGGAAGGCCAAGGCCTTGGGACCTTGCACTCGCATGGGAGACCTGGAAGAAGCTCCTGGCTCCTGGCTTGGGATTGGCACAGCACCGGCCATTGCAGTCACTTGGGGAGTGAATCATCAGACAGAAGATCTTCCTCTCTGTCTCTGCTTCTTTTTGTATATCTGACTTTGCAATAAAAAAAAAAAAAGGAGGGCAGAAGTGAGGACTGGCATGATGGCTAAACTGGTTAATCCTCCACCTCCAAGTGCCTACATCCCATTTTGGTTGCCAGTTCATGTCCTGGCTGTTCCTCCCATCCAGCTCCCTGCGCCCACATGGGACCGGAAGAAGTTCCTGGCTCCTGGCTTTGAATCAGCTCAGCTCTGGCTGTTGTGACCATTTGGGGAGTGAACCAGCAGATGGAAGATCTTTCTGTCTCTTCTTCTCTCTGTAAATCTGCTTTTCTAATAAAAAGAATAAAATGTTTAAAGCGGGGGGATGGCAGAGGTCGTAGGGACAGGCAGCATTCTCTGACAGCTCCCTCCTCTGTGACTATGCAATAGAACATGGGCAGGGGGATTTTGCACATGTGGTTACGCTTGCTAACTGGTTCAGATGAGAGGACTACCAGGTGCAGCTACTGTAAGCCACAGCCCCTCAAAGAGCCAAGTTTCATCTGCCTGCGCAGTGACAGCTGAGACACGTGAGGAAGCTCCTGCTTCTGCCGCCCTGCCAATGGAGGGGGCTGAGAATGTGAGAGCGAGAGCAGCCACACAGCCAGTTATCAGCCAGGACACCCAGACCCAGATCTGCAGTGAAAAGGAGCCAGATGCTGCCAGCAGAGTGCCCGCGGAGGTGGGTCTGCACCCTGAGCCCCTCAGGTAGAAACCCTGTCCAGGAAGCATCTTGACTCTGGCCCCATGATTCTGTGAGTAGAGAACCAGACTGAGTCTGCCCAGACACCCCAACTACGGAGACAGGTGTTTTAACTGCCAGGTTTGCGGTGCTTTCTGTGCAGCAAGGCCTTCCCTCCCCTGCCTGATGTGGTCCAGGCCGTGAAGAGAGGCTTGACACGAGGAGTAACGTGCTCAGGCTGCAGACGGGCGAACATGAGTGAGCAGCTTTCCCCCGGGAGGGTCAGCAGCCCTGACCATAGCGAATGTTCACTCAGTCACATTCGAAGGGCACCTGCTCACTTGTTCTACAGCTCTGACCAGCTCTCCCCGACTCTGTAAACGTCCCTGACCCCTTAATACTTGACCCCTACAACTCTCAGCAGGTGGTTAACTGGTTGGGGAGCAGAAATCCTTAAATCCTTGTTTTTCAGAACTTTCCACAGCTCCTGCCTTTAATGGAAGTCTTGAGACTCTGTGGGGGAAGAACCTTCTGGAAGTCTGAGCTATTCTGTGCTGAGGGCTGCTTGGTGAGGGCTGAGCTCTTGGCTCGAGGTTAGCTACCTGTCAGAGCTGCTCAAATGGGTGGACTTGACAACACCTTACCTTTCTGCCCCAGCATCTTACGTTGGCATCTGCCTGACAAAATCCCAGAGACAGGTGCTCGAGGGTCAGAGATCTGTCCAGCTGTGGCGATGGGGAAGGCAGAGGCAGGTGCTCGAGGGTCAGAGATCTGTCCAGCTGTGGCGATGGGGAAGGCAGAGGCAGGTGCTCGAGGGTCAGAGATCCGTCCAGCTGTGGCGATGGGGAAGGCAGAGGCAGGTGCTCAGGCTGAGCACGAACTCATTCATTCAATTATTATACATGTATTTTAAAAACATACTTCCCTCTACTTGAATGGAGAGACATAGGAAGAGAGACCTTCCAGCCATTGGTTTACATCCCAAATGTCCACAACAGAAAGGGCCAGGCCAAAGCCAGGAGTCCAGAACTCCATCCAGGTCTTCTAGGTGAGTGGCAGGAGCCCAAGTGTTTGAGCCACCACCACCTGCTGCCTTTCAGGGTGTGCATTAGCAGGAAACTGGGTTGGAAGTGGAGTGTTCAGAATGCAAAGTGCTGCCCCCATATGGGATTCAGGTACCCCAAGAAGGGCTTCACCTGCTGTGCCACAAAATCTACTCCCACTTTTTACATGTACTGTTGACTCTGGCAGTCTTGCACTGGGAGCTGCTAAAATGGACTGAAGGATGATGGGGCTCTGAGAGCTGCACCCGAGGAAGAGGCTTTAAGGTAGAAATCACCTGACAGCTTGCTATCCAAGGAGCCTTTGCTTGTCACAGGACGAGGGACAGAGGCATGGGAGCCTGCGGTCATTCCGGTGTTGTGGAGTGGGCAGTGCGAATGCAGAGGATCCTCCAAGGCTGCTGTTGGAGAGCAAGGAGCCTGGCCGCTCTGCCCAGCGATCTGGAACAGGAAGGTGCAGACCAACAGAACCAGGGAAATGTGGGTCCTGGGCGCCTCTTGGTGGCCACACTGAGAACTACAACTGGACATGACGCAGGCACTGACAGTGCCAGTTGATGGAAGGCAGTCGCCCACTCACCTCTGGATCGGGAGGATCCACTCACCCTTTCAGGAGAACCACTCACTGCAGGAAGAATGATCTGTGTGAATACATCCTTACCAGGGATTGAGTGCTTGCCAGATGTGTAGATGTGTGAGATGTGTGTGCCTGTATGAAGGTAGACACAGGCATTTGGGGATGTATGCCAGAGTCTATGCGAGTTGGTGCTAATGACCAGGTGCACATGTGTGAGTTATGTGTATGCATGGACTGGATGCTAGTATGCAAACATGCATTGGTGAACTAGCACCAAAATTTGCATGTGTATGTGCGGGACTCATAGGTCTGATTTCCCGCGTGCTTGTGTCTGGGCCTGGGTGCATGTGTCAATGTAACTTTTTGGGGCTTGGCTTTCCTTCCGGTTACACATTGAAATAGTTAAGCCCCATAATCTTATTGTTTGTTTAAAGTTTGCTCTTGGATGCAGGCCTGTTCCAGAATAACTAGCAGATGCGAAAAGCATCCATTATGTATTTTTGCAATTAGCCGAAAACCCAGAAACTTTTCTTAAATAACAGGCACAATTCTGTGGGATGCTTATTGCTGGGACCCACCTCCTCTTCCCAGCTTGCCCAGGATCCAGCCCCAACCCAGGCCAAACCAGAGAGGGTTTGCAAACTGTCCCTAGTGAGATGGAAAAATCATTAAGGGTTCAGAATATAACTCGATGGACAACTTAGAGCGAGCAGGAAGAAGAGGAGAAAAACAGGAGAGCAGCCTGCATAACCTGAAAAGCCTTCGTCACAATGACTCATCTTGTCCAGCCGTTTCCCGGCTTTCCAGTCTGGACTCAACTAAATAAACACAGGACAAAAGCCACATTCCTTTACCTGGTATTAAAGGTTTTCCCATGTTACTATTTCCCCATTCCTCGCTGCCATCTTTCTGCTAGTGTGGTGTCTGCTGGAATGCGCATTTCCCTTGTCCACTACAGCCCAGCTGCTTCCTGGCCACCAGTGGCATCACCACCTGCAAACTTTATAGCACCTCCCCATCCCAGACAGCTATGAGGACAGAACAGGAGGCGTTCAAGGAAAGCCCTCAACATCAGACCCTCTTGATGCTCCGACCAGGCACTCCCGTGATGTGGCTTTCAGGAAGGCGTAGAGAACATGGCTGGGGTTCCAAGTGGACTTCAGACTTGATAGGAAATGTTGGGCACAGCCCTCTTAAAAAAAAAGTTTTGTGTAAAAAAGACTTATTTGAAAGTTATGGAGAGGAAGACACAGAGCAATCTTCCATCCACTGGCTCATTCCCCAAATGGCTGCAACAGCCAGGGCTGGGCCAGACCAAAGCCAAGAGCCAGAAGCTAGGAGTTTCATCCAGATCTCCCACGTAGAGTACTTGGGTCATTCTTCACTCTTTTCCCAGGACTTGAACCAGCACCCATAAGGGACACAGGGAGTGGATATACCACAACAGCAGCTTCTGGGCACAGGCCTCATATTAGTTTGTCTTTGCATTGCTTCCATTGCCCTCCAGCCTACACTAATTCATCTACACTAATTCATCTACACTGTCTCCTTTTAGAGGCCTAGAGGCAGTTACTCCTAGAAGACTCTCTCCTCAAAAGACAGTGGCAGCTGAATTAAAAGGTGGGCTATGCTCCAATGAGTCAGTATTCATCTGACAACGCCCTTTGTGCAAAAACATCTGGGATCCTCTTGCAGTATTTCTCCACCCCCATATGTCAGCTTTAGGAACAGCAGATGAGCAACTGTTGGCTGTGTGGGCTTTTGTTAAGAGTGTAGCCAGGCATGGAAAATCCTTCAAACACACCTATCCAATACTAAGCACTAAGGATACTCAGCTCAGACTTGGCTCCTCACCAAAAAGATGCAAAGTTGTGTTTCCAATTTCTGCTCTGGTCACTTTGGCATGGTACTTCTCAGAGGATAAGTATCAGCATCACCAGGAATTTCATAAGAAATCTAAGTTTCTTGGCCCATATCTCCGATCTACTGACTCAGGTGGAATGAGCAATCTGTTGGTTTAACGGGCTCTCCAAATTATTCTGATACACCTGAAATTGAAGCTGGCTTGGAGTCACAGGTGTGTCAAGCAGAGGTCAGGAAGCTTCCTCTCTCGCCATCCAGCTTCCTACTCACACACACACTGAGAGGTAACAGGTGATGACAGAAAAACTTGGGCTCTTGCCACCCAGGTGAGAACTGGATTGTGTTCTGGTCCCCTGTCTTCAGCCTGGCCCAGTCTCAGCTGTTGCATTTATTTGGAGAGTGAATCAGTAGTTGGAAGATCTAGGTGTCTCTTTCTATTGCTCTGCCTTTCAAATAAGTAGCACTTTAAAATCAGAATTTCTGGAAATGGAGTTCAAGGCTCTTTTGTTGTTTTAAATAGGGTTTGGAGGACATGAAATGCAAGCTCAGCATACCAGATAGAATCCTGGTGTAGAGGTAACTGATTCCTGGAGCATTGCCAAATATTCTGACAGCAATGACAGCGGAAAGCATGGCGGTGCTGAAGAAATGAGGGGAGAGAAAAGGCAACTGGGTCCTAGGCCTAGCTGATCGTGCCCATCTTACTTCTTTCACAACATGAAAATTTAAGCATCTATTCTGTTATGGTCTGGATAGCAATCTGGGTGCCCTCCAAAGGCCCAGGTATTGGGGACTTGGTCCCCAAAGAATTAGGTTGATGAGCAATGAATTCACGCTACTGGTGGATTAAGCAGGGATTGTCTAGGCGGTGGGTCCGGCACAAACGAGATCTGCAGGTCCTCAGTAGGCAGGTCTGCAGAGGTTGGTTTGGCAAGCTGGATGTGCTTGTCTCATCACACAGTCCTCTTCCTCCATGCGTTCTGCCTCTATCTGCCACAGACCTGCAGTGACACTACCCACGAGGCACACTCTTGAGGATCTAGGAAAACTGGAACCGTAACCGCACCCCTTATTGCCAAAAGTGGCTGCTTTTATACTTGCTCCACTGCTTTTTTCCCTGTCTTAGCTTTTCTCTGCTGCTTTTCTCCCCGTAGGCCTTATACCCCTCTTTCCGTTGCTTTTCTCTCCATACTTTTTTCTCCATAGGCCTTATTGTTTTTGTACCCCTCTGTTTTTTCTCCCCATATACCTTAGCTCTTCTCCCCAAAGATCTTAGCTTTTCTACCCCTCTCTGCGCCCTGTTCTTCTCATTGCTTTTAGCGGCTGCTTTTATGCTGCTCTCCACCAATCACTTCTCCCCGTGGGTCCACTTGGCGCTACCTGATAGGCCAGTAGCAATGACATAATTGCAGCAAGGGCATCAGCCTATCCCTGTGACTTCCTGTTTACCTGCTGACAGATCAACCCCACCTCCTGGCCCTGGGCCAGCCCCCATCCTGCGACTGCTTTTCATGTTCATCGGGACGTTCCAGCGCCCCGCTCTCCACATTTATCAGATGGCAGGCTGAGACCACCCAATCTTGGACTATGAATTTCTAAAACTGTAAGTCAAAATAAACCTTCCTTTCTTAAGAGTCTCCTCTCAGGTGTTTTAAAGTAACAAAAAGCTGAGTATCATACTGTGTTGCGCATCCTTACAACAGAGAACTAAGAACCACAGTGCACTGGGGCTGGCATCGTTGCATAGTAGGTAAAGCTGCCACCTGCAACATCAGCTTCCTGTGGGTACTGGATCATGTCACAGCTGCTCCACTTCCAATCCAGCTCCCTGCTAATGGTCTATGAAAAGCAGCAGCAGGATAGCTCAAGTGCTTGGCTCCCCAACACCCACCTGGGAAACCTGGATGAAGTTCCGGGCTGCAGGCTTTGGACTGGCCCTGCCCTGGCCATTACCACCATCTGTGGAGTGAACTAGTGTGTAGAAAATGTCTCTAAAATAAATCTGTTTAAAACCAAAGGAGAAAGCAGGCCAAAAGCACCTCACTTTGTTCTTTCCCAGTTTAATTCGTATAGCTGCTGTTGAAAGTGTGAAGGATGCCGTTCATCTTTCAAGGCTTCAAATGTAGCCTAAGTGGCTTCAGACCTATCATGAACCAGTTGTCAGTCTTCCATAAAGCTGGCATTTCCATGCTCTAACAAAGTGACTTTAAAGTAGGTACTCGAAATATGTGTGAACAACTGAATATTTTCATCCAATTACCCCCTCAGGTAATCACTTCTCCCCTCCCTCCCCGCTTTTTTAAAGATGTTAT
This sequence comes from Ochotona curzoniae, assembly GCF_017591425.1. Lineage (NCBI taxonomy): Eukaryota > Metazoa > Chordata > Mammalia > Lagomorpha > Ochotonidae > Ochotona > Ochotona curzoniae. The sequence goes on from NW_024465649.1 coordinate 18,161,182, forward strand.
TTGGAAAGCAGAGTTAGAAACAGAAAGGTCTTCCATCCACAAATAGCTGTAAGGGCTAGAGGTGGGCCAATCCTAAGCCAGGAGCTTCTTCTAGGTCTCCCACATGTGTGTAGAGGCCCAGGTACTTGGGCCATTTTCTGCTGCTTTCCCAGGGGTATTACAGGAGCTAGATCTGAAGTGCAGCAGTTAGGACCTGAACCGGCAGCCATATGGGATGACGGCATCAAAGGCCTTATGCACTATGCCACAGCACTGGCCCTGACAGTCACTTTCTAAGTCTTTCTATGAGTCACATGCTGAAAGAGGGTGTCAGCTGATGGAAAAATTTTATCTTCCCTATCAGTTCCTAATCTTCAGCACACAGGAAAACAGAATCCTAAGGTGGTCATTCTATGTGCAATGGCACAGATTCTAACTATAGATACTGCCAGATGTAATTTTAACTTATTCTTTGAACAAATATTTGTTGGGTGCCTACTATGTGTGGGCACTCATCAAGGCACTGAGAAACAGTAATGAATAGGAAAGACATTTCTGATTCCTGGCACTTAAAATCTAGTGAGGGAGATTAACAATAAGTAAACACAGTAAGTCACAACACATGGTGATATGAGCAATAACGAACATAAATGAGGGTAACTGGCCTGGCTGGTGAGGAAGAGGGGCGGGGCGGGGTGTGTGTGTGTTAGAGGACCCACCTTGTTCCAGGACTGGCATGGCGTGGTGTGTCTATGTGTAGCTGTGTGTGTGTGTGTTGCTGGCTAGAAGGACCCACCTTGTCCAAGTGGCATGGCATGGTGTGTGTATGTGTGGCTGTGTGTGTGTATGTGTGTGTGTGTTGCTGGCTAGAGGGACCCACCTTGTCCAGGTGGCATGGCATGGTGTGTGTCTATTTGTGGCTGTGTGTGTGTTGCTGACTAGAGGACCCACCTTGTTCCAGGTAGGCAGCAGGGGCTGTTAGAAAGATGGCAGGCAGATCTGGGGAGGCACACATTTCTGGGTCCAGTTCCAAACCCAGAGTTCTAAGCTATACAGACTGTGGGCAACTGACTCGGACATTTGAGGCCTTTGTTTAATCATCCATCAAACAGAAGAATCACTACTGCGACCTACCTCAGACTTGTTAGAAAACCAAAATGAGATCACAGCGCTAAGAAAGTCTGCGGGCACTGAAAGCACTATACAGAAACACAATACAGTGAAGGAGCCACCAGCTTTCAGTTTATCTATGCAGGCTGATGAGGGCAGCGGTTGTTGTATCTTAAGTTCTCCAACATTTTGAATGAATGGCCAGCCACTTTTTCTAACATGGTCATTTTGGCATTATTGTAACACACTAGTCAGTGACACATACACTACCTAGCAAAATATCTGACCTGTAACAAACACTTGGAGACCAGTCAGGGGGTCAGCAGCTTTGAGAAGTGGCTTGCTGGTGACCAGTTAGCTAATGTAAGACAGCAAACCCTTGCAAAAAATGTGATTCCAGACTATGATCAGGCCTATAATGCCAGCGTTTATTTCACTAATTAGCCATAATCTGTGAACCATCATATAAAAATGATATAACTGGACCTCTGTGCCTCCGATCTGAACCACCCCACCCTCAGTGGTTTCTTTTGCCACAGACTGGGACCTAGGGCCTAACCTTTGGGATTTGTTCTTCAGGAGTGTGGTGGGCCAAAGCTAGAACCTCATCTTGGAGCTCACTTAGGCCTCCCAGCACCCATGGGAGAGTGAAAGCAATTCTCAGAGAACAAACCACCAGAGAATTTTGAGAGGCTTGGCTTGAGACTGCATTGGGAAGACGTGCTTTGGTTAGTGGATGCCAGAGCAGTAGGCTATGAGGCAGTCACCCTTTGTTTTCCTGCCCACTCCTGCCTCCCTCTACCCCTGCTCTGCCATACTGCAGAAGGGTTTGTCTCTAAGAGGTGCTGCCGTAAAGCTCCCCCAGAATCAATACTCAGAGTATTGGCTCCCCTGGCATGAAGTCCGTATCTGTGACACAGGGCTGTGAAGGAGCTCCTGGGTATGTTGCTTTTGAGCCAAAAGATAGAGTTTAAATGTAAGAAAAGAAATATCCTGAATTTCCCAAGTGCCTGCACCACATACTCCTCTTGTCAGACCCCATTTTTATGTTACTGCATAGCCTGGGCCAGAGGCTTAAAGTGACACAGTTGGTTTGGGGAAGGGGTGTCTAAGGAATCTCGTGTAGGTGAAGGTGGCTGTGTTACTTCCCTTTCCCGTTCCTCTAGCCAACTCTCCCTTACCTGTTTTTGCTATGGCCGTAAAGGTATTTTCCCTCTGCCCCGCTCCCTGCCATGCCTTTACCCTGGGATCCTTTTTTTGGGTCTGGAGTGGGTGCACCTGGGGCTGGTTTTCAGAGGGTGCTGGGCTGCAGACTGCCTTGTACTCTCTGGAAACCTCACATGGGTTTTTCTGTGTTAATTCATAAGACTCTTTGAAGTCCAATAAAGCATGTAGGAGATTTTTTAAAAAATGATATAACTGACGAGATAAACACTTTTTTTTAAGTCAAATATGTAAAAATCAGAAAAATCTGTAAGATTATTCAAACCACAAATTAAAGATAAATGAAAATATTGGTTATGGAAGTCACAATTCTGAAACCCATTCTAATCAACAAAATATTCATTTAGGGGAATGGGAATGTGATTTGTGATTATGGGACTGGTGGATAAATTTTAGTGGAGTACAGTAACTCCCTAAAGGAGCCATCATGCATGAAATAGAAACAGATTCAACCAAATCCTACTTGTCTACTCAAGGGTCTTACTACCTCACCACCCACAAGAAAGCACACCTGGATCAAGAAGGGTTACGCTGAGCCAAGGCTAAGGAAGTAGAGGGATCCATAACCAGGACAGTTCTTTCCATTTCTCTTTCATACAAAAGTGTGCTTATTTTGTCATTTACAAAACGTTCAGGGGCCCAGTGCGGCTAAAGTCCTTGCCTTGAACTCAATAGGATCCCACATGGGCACTGGTTCTAATCCCGGCAGCTCTACTTCCCATCCAGCTCCCTGCTTATGGCCTGGGAAGGTGGTCGAGGACAGCCCAAAGCCGTGGGACCCTGCACCCGTGTGGGAGACCTGGAAGAAGTTCCTGGCTCCTGGCTTTGGATCGGCACGCACTGGCCGTTGCAGTTACTTGGGGAGTGAATCTTTAGACGGAAGATCTTTCTGTCTATCCTCCTCTCTGTGTATCTGACTTTGCAATTTTAAAAAAAAGTTCAGAATTAAGAACTAAGGGAACAGGGCAGGGGGCAGGCTAATCTCCCACATGCAACACCCACATACCCAGTGGGCGCCATTTTGTGTTCTGGCTGCTTCACTTCCCATCCAGCCCTTTGCTTATGCCCTGGGAAAGCAGTGCAGCTTGGCTTAAGTCCTTGAATCCCTGCAACCACATGGGGAGACTTGGAAGAAATTCATTGAGGCCACTTTGGGAGTGAACCGCAGACTGAAGTCTCTTTCTCCTAATTATTTCTCAAATAAAAATAAAATATTTTTTTAAAGTATGTAGGTGGGTTAGGAAGAAACAAAACAGACTATGCAAGAATGTCTGAAACTGGGACTGATGCTGTGGCATTTCAGGGTTAAGACGTCACCCATCAACTGGCTCTACTTCCAACACAGCTCCCCGCAAATTCGCTTGGGAAAAAAGAGGCAAACAGCTCAAGTTTTGGACCCCTAAACCTGCTTCAGACTCCTGGTTCCAATCTGACACAAGCTGTTGCAGCCATTTAGAGAGTGAACCAGCAGATGAAAAATCAGTCTCTGTCTTTCCCTCCCTCTCTATAGCTCTGCCTTTAAAATATTTTTTTTGAAAGGCAGATTTACAAAGAGGAGAGCAAAAGATTTTCCATCCATTGGTTCTCCAAATAGCTGCCAAGAACCAGAGCTGTGCCAGTTCAAAGCTAGGAGCCAAGCTCTTCTTCTGGGTTCTCCCACGTGGGTACAGGGGCCCAAGGCTTTGGGTCATTCTCTAGTGCTTTCCAGACCACAAGCAAAGAGCTGGATGGGAAGTGGAGCAGCCAGGACATGAGTTGCCCATGTAGGATCCCGGCGCATGCAAGGCACTGAGGCATCATACTGGGGGGGATTGCCTGAAATTAATCAACAAAAGATACCTGAAGGTCTATTCATACCAGTGTTACAAACAAAAAACTTACGGATGTCAGAAAATGTGTCTTTGCATTATGGCTGTGCAATAGTATACATTTGGAAAGGAAGCTCTGTATCACAGGAAAAAGATGCTAAATCCTCTGGCTGATACCCTCAGCCACAATTACCTTCAGGGCCCACAAGAACCTCTGGTAACCACCACAATTAGCAAGACCCACAGGGCCCCCATCTGACACATCTGACACATCTACTTGCTGTCAGTTTCCCTTAGTAGACAAACGATTGATGCTTACGGCAGGTAAAAAAATAAACCACTTGTGCCTCAGTCCAGATTACTTCTTGAAGGAATGGGATAGTCATGCACAAACAATACACGGAGTAGAAAATTCTCCTGTATCCTCTACTGGGATTGTATTACATGAGGACTTAACATGTTAAATTTAACACATCTTGATCTTGAACAAGCTAAAGAAAACACAAATCTAAATCAGCAAATAAAAAAGGCCATGACACAAAATTTATTGATATTTACTAAATAATCCATATACATCCAACATCACTGAAAAGAAATAATGTTAACTTTTAATTTTTTTAAATGGCAATAATCAAAGAAGGTTCTATCATGAAAAACTCAAAAACTTCTTAGTGACTGTATCTTTAACAAATGGAATGACCAAACTAACAAAGTCAGATGTATCTCAATCAACTGCAACGTTCAATATTGCCAACAGGTTTTTCTACTTAAAAGCAAACACAAAACAAAGCCTTGTAATTTAGTAATTACCTTGTTTCTTGGTTTCTGGTCTATCTGATGAAAGCACCTAGTACCAGCAGTCTTCTTCAAAATGTGAAGGTTATTCTCACATCAGTATAAATATTTAGACTCACATTTGACAGATTTCCTTACTTATGTGAGTAGGAATGCTCTCAAAACCTTCATCTTTACGCTTGCTTCATGTTGCAGCTGTTTGACTCATCACCAATAAAACCTATCTGCACCGGGTGGACTGCAACACTGCACTAAGAACTCATTACAACCTTTCCAAGAACTCAGATCATCAACACAAATTTCGGTGGCCAGCATGTTGCAGTACTCAGGAGTATCTTTTTTCTCATGGAAAGATGAGAAATTTATCATATATAAGCAAAATTCCTAACACAGAAATAAATGACTGCTACAAATGTAAGAATATCAATTAATTTGTCCTTATTATTCCCAATTATTCTAAATATAAAATCTAATTATACAAGGACAAAATCCTTTGCCCTATTTAACCCTGTGTACCAAGCACTGCAAATGCTGAAAATGAAAAACATTTTCAGAAATTTCCTATTAACAACCTCGGATGTCACTTAGCATTAGAGGGAAAACAAAAAACTTTCTCAGAAATTTGAAAGGAAGAATGTAAAAGAAAACTCCTTCAGACTTTACAACCTTTTAAAAACTTTGTACCTTTCAATGCTTCAGCATGATGCCAAAAATAACTTACTGAATAAAAGAAGCAAAGAAGGGAATCAGACATATAAGATATATTTATTATTTTTCTGATCAAAGTGCAATGATTTTTAAATTTTCTTCAACAAAAATCTATGCAAAAGTACTCAAGAAAATAAAATGTAAATGGGAGCTTTAACCTTTAGATTGCTTCTTCTAATTTTCCCTAGCCCTACATTGAGTATAGACTACAAACACAAACCTTGAAGAGTTAACTAAAATGTGAACTGAACTGCGTTAGCATTAACTTAGAACATGGCATGTCAAGGTTCCACCATCGGGAATTTTGGTAAGCTCCATTTGATCATGAACACGACATCACAGAACACAAGGAACACAAGCCATTAGAAGTGGACCTTGCCCCATACTCAGATTATATCAGAATAAAGCTGATAACTCTGCCAGGCTCTGAACCCCCAGGATCCCAATCCAATTCCTGGAAGCAAAGAATATGCTCTGTCATACAACTCTGTACAAGTTATAATAAAACAAAGCCTAAACTTTCTTACCTTTCTATAGCAAATGGTCAGTTATTTGATAAATCTTAAAACACTGGTAGGAATCCATTTATGAGTTTAATTACTAAGCACACTGTACAAGGTCTGACTAAAGAGTCCCTTTGAAATTTGGTCCACAAATTTACTGAACAGATTGGAAATTTAAAACCTGCAAGAAAACAGGAAGTGGGAATCCTAAATTGTAACATGTAGTAATTACTAAACATGCATATTTAAAAAGCCTGCTCACAGAAGGCACAGACTATAAAAGGGATATTCTTCTTTGAATAAAAACAAAGGACTAGCTGATATCCTTCTTTGTTTTGTGAGCACCATAACTAAGTTAAACCTGAATTCACTGTCTAGTCCTGTAACCAAAATAAAATGAACATAAAAATTTAATTTGCCTTTAACTATAACACTTTCCAGCCATTAATTTGAGATGTAATTTTGAAAGATTAAAATTGCCTTCAAAAGAATTTGTGATAGCAGCTATCAAAGCAATATTCAAGCATGATTTCAACAAGGCCTCCAGGTTTAGAGTTAGCCTTCTTTGTCAAAAATTTTCACAACTTCATCAAAAACCTGGAATGGAAAAGGACAATTTTAAAAGAAGATGTTATTAAAATACTATAGAGCTAAGTTTCTGTTGAGAATAATCAATTTTCTGTAAAATTTCAAATTTAATTTCTTATATATTTTACTTTACATATATACATATAACATTAAGAATGTGCAGCATCCACTTTTAGCATTGTTCTTAGAATAACATTTTGTGACAGGGTACCAAAAATCTGATAAAATACAAACTGAACTGGCTCATCTTAGTTCTGATTCTAAAACACTAAGTTTTCTCAGGCATTACTTTATCTCTACAGAAAGTGGCAATGGATTAAAAAAGACTGAATCCTTCCTCAAGATCTTTCTTTTTTATATTAATATAAAAGGAAGGAGAATCAGGAAATCAGAGAAATGAAGATTAGGTAAGTTAAGAGACACAAGAAATCGTTACTGTCACCATGGGCTTGTACTTTAGAGATCACTGATTAGGAAGGAAGCGATGCAGTAAGTTATGGAAACCCTGCCACACTGGAGTAATGCGATCTGGGATAGAAGAGAAGAGAAGTACGGGGGATCCTGAAATGAATGCCATGCCATTCCTGCTGCAGATTTTAGAGAATGAGCATGATCCAAATCATAGTACTCAAAGTATCAATTTTCCAGGACTTGGTAAAAGAGGCTTGGCATTAATAAACTATCCAGTTCCATGAAAAAATTGTCTGAATTTGTAAAACCCATTTCAGACTTAAAAAGGAGAAAAATCTGATTTAATTAACTCTTACATGTCTCAAAAAAACTAACCAATTTGGGGTCAATATAGCGGTACAGCAAGCTAATCTGCCTGTAATGCTGGCATCCCAGATAGCTGCTGGTTCTAGTTCCAGCTGCTCCACTTCTAATCCAATTCCCTGCTTGTGGCCTGGGAAAACAGTAGAGGATGGCCCAAGGCCTTGAGCCCCTGCACCCATGTAGGAGACCCAGAAGAAGCTCCTGGCCGCCAGCCTCAGACCAGACAGCTCCAGACATTGTAGCCATTTCAGGAGCAAACCAGCAGATGGAAAATCACTCTCTCTCACTCTCTCTGTAACTCTTCAAAGTAAAATAAATAAATCTTTAAAAAGCAAAAACAAAAGCTAACCAATCTGTCACAGTATCTCTTTTTCTCCTGCCTACCACAAAAGAAATAATCACATTTTTACTTGACTTTTTGCCTACCCCTCTCCCTCCCCACCAAGGAAGGCAAGGGCACTCACTTCATCAACAGATTTAGAGGCATCTATTTTCTTGACTTTCCCCATTTCTTCATATAAGTCAATAATTGGCTTTGTTGATTGAAGATAAGTCTGAATTCTGTAAAAGAAGCAAATGTTGCAGTGTTCTAGGAAACATCCTTTCTCTCAGAGAGCGCCCAGCCTGACCCACGGCTCACTCCTCATCTCCTTACACAAGTGATTTCACTTATTTCAGCAGGATATTTTCTTCTCTGGACCAAAACTGGGCAGGAATTAATGTGACACTTGAGTTCCACTTTGGGATTTAGGGGGTCAAAAGAAAAACTGCCAAGTACCTCTTTTCCAAGCTCTCTCTGTTGTCATCACTCCTGCCACTACTCTTTCCTCTCTCAAGACATCTTTCAATACAGATCTAAAAGAGAGACACATACAAAGTTACTTTAAAAATGGTGAATTTAACATTCTGTTAACCAGGTAAGAAAAATAATGTTTGAGGAGATTACAAAAAGAAAAAAAACCCACATTAAACCCAATGTCTTATTTATTAATCAACATGCAAAAATTTTTAAAAACATAAACATGTGGTTTAATTTATATAAACTAGGTTAAATAAGTACAGAGCATAGTAAGAATTCATTCATGACTCAGTTTTTCCTATGAATATTTTTTCAAACCGCAATAAAAAGATCAGTATGTGTCTGGTTCCATCTTGGATATGTTATTAACTTATTAGGTATGAATTACATGCCTCAAACTTGGTTCCATTTTTGCCTACTTTTTGATAATTCCATAAATATCCAAATGTTTAAGAGTCAACATATTTGCATTTGAATGAAGCATCCCTTGTTAATTGTGAGTAAACATTCCTCAGTTATAAAGCTGTGGTAACATTCTACAGTTGACTTTGAAGAATAAGTGAAAACATATTTTTGGGGGTTGGAAGAAAAGAACTGCATTTTACAACTCACAGGCTGCAACAAGTCCACCAGAGGAACATTTATAACTCAACCTAAGAATAGCCAGCTTCCCTTAAGGCACTACCTTAGATTCATATTTGTTTAGGCTGTAGACAGTAATATAACAAAATTTATATTACAGCACCCAAAGAGGCCTTTTAATTAAATGGTTCCAAGAAATCCATTTAGTTATGTATAGGTAATTCTGTGTTAGGAGAAATATCAAAAAGAAAAAGAACATTCTTTTGCTTTGTTACAGATCATTTTACTCTATAAGAGAAATCTTTCACATAGAAAGATTACCAACTTCCCAGAAATATATTTCTTTTCCAATAGACGACATCTTAAGGCAAAACACTCTCTGATAAAACTACATACTGAAGAAAATGGCTCTATTTCATTATCTAATATTATTTTTATGTTAATACATACTTCTAAATGATTCTTATTTTAAAAAATAAAGCAGGGGCCCAGTGCAGTAGCATAGTAGCTAAAGTCCTTGCCTTGCATGTGCCACCATCCCATATGGGCACCAGTTCTAATCCCAACGGCCCCTCTTCCCATCCAGCTCCGTGCTTGAGGCCTGGGAAAGCAGGCAAGGATGGCCCAAGGCCTTGGGACCCTGCATCTGCGTGGGAGACTTGGAAGAAGCTCCTGGCTCCTGGCTCCTGGCTTCAGATGGGTATAGCTCCGGCTGTTGTGGCCACCTGGGGAGTGAATCATCAGACAGAAAATCTTCCTCTGTCTCTCCTCCTCTCTGTATATCTGACTTTGCAATAAAAATAAATAAATATTTAAAAAAAAAATTTAAATCCACAAAGTTCTGATGCTAAACAGCTTTAAATACTCTAACAGCAAGAAGTACTGACCTATCTATCAATGTATTAATTCAAAAAAGTACTGCTGTCAATATAAAAAGTAAATATAATATTTTTTAAAAATTTTTTGTTTTCTCTATTAGTTGACCGTCAGTTGTTTAAAGCCTACATGGGCAGATAGAGTTTTTCATTACCTCATTATTACAGTCAAAAAACAGAACAAAAGACACATCTGCCTTCCCATCCATGGTCTTGTTCCAACCTTGAAGGTTGTCTTGATTTCTTGGAAATCCGTCAATTAAGAATTTGTTCTTGTGAGCGTTGGCAGCCATTGTCTGATCCATTTCCTAAAGAAGAAAAAAAAAAATAAAACACATTCAACATGACATTAGCAAAATATAATTTCTTAAGCAGGGCTATATATAGATGAGCATGTGTTCTACAAGTATTACTCTTGTTAAACTAGAAGTCTAGAATGAAAGGTGCACAGGAAAAAAGTAGACTCAAAGTCAACAAATTGACACAGCTGCCTCAGGACGGTGGGATTACAGATGCATGCTCCTCCTCATACTACACACAGATACAACCTTTTCTGTAGCTTTCAAAATTTCTATAATAAGAATATAACTTCCACATATACTAAAACATTCACAAGATTGTAAGTAAACAATCAGGAGTGGTAAGAAAAAACTAACCATTAACCAGTATCTTTGCTCCAAAAACTAAAGAACCCTGCTGCCTTCCTTTTGCCGTTCCCAAGTCATACTGTGGTAGGAAGTAAGCTACTGCCATGGGTACTTAATTCTGCTATAACTGAAGTCCAACAGCAAAATGCTCGGCACAAATATAAAAGCATTGTTAGTATTAATTACCAGTGTAGGATTAATTCTTTTAAAAGATTTATTTATTAATTTGCTTGTTTATTTATTTGAAAGGAAGGTCAACACTGAGAGAAGTAAAGATGGAATGCTATTCCATCCCCTGGCTTACTGCCCAAATGTCTGCAACACCTGGGGTTTGACCAGGCTGAAGCCAGGAGCCTGTAACCTGTTGGGGTCTCCTACGTGGGTGAAGGGGCTCAAGTATTTTAGCCATCTTCCACTGCTTTCCCAGGACCTTTTCAGGGAGTTAAGATAGAAAGCAGAGCACCTGAGACTTCAATCAGTGCCCTAGCACAAAATACTGCTATCACTCATGCCACAATGCCAGCCTCTGACACTTTTAAAATTTATTCATTCTTTTGAAAGGCAGAGTGAAAGAGAAAAGAGGGAGGAACAAAAAGAACAGAGAAATCTTCAGTTTAGTTGGTTCACTCCACAACAGCCAAGGCTAAACCAGACTGAGGCTAGGAGATAGAAACTCCATGTGGTCTCCCACATGGGTAGTAGTGGCCCAGATAACTTGAGGATCTTCTGTTGCCTTAACCAGAAAATCAGCAGGAATTTGGTTTGGAAGAAGAGCAGCTGGCATCCCATATGGGATGTGTTGCCCACTTCTGACTCAGCTCCCTGCTAATACACCTGGGAAAACAGCAGAATACAGCCCACGTACATAAGGCCCCTGCACCCATGTTAGAGATCTGGCAGAATCTCCTGTCTCCTGGCTTCAGAACAGGCCAGCTCTGACAGATATGGCCATTCAGGAAGTGAATAAGCTGATGGAAGATCTCTGTATGCCTTCTCTCTGTAACTTTGCTTTTCTAATAAAAATAAATCTTAATGAAGACTTATAGGCTTAACATGATAGCTCAATGGCTAAATCCTCACCTTGCAAGCACCAGAATCCCGTGAGTGCCAGTTTGTGTCCTGTTTATGGCCCGGGGAAGGCAGCAGAGGATGGTCCAAGGCCTTGGGATCCTCTACACATGTGGGAGACCTAGAAGCTCTTGGCTTCAGATTGGCTCAGCTCCAGCAGCTGTGGCCACTTGAGGGGTTAACCATCACAAGGAAGGTCTTTCTCTGTTTCTCCTTCTTTCTGTAAATCTAATCTGCCTTTCCAATAAAAATAAATTAATCTTTTTTAAAAAGTTTTATATTCTAGATATAATGAATTTCAAGTCCCTCCAACCCGCAGTTGCCTTAGCAGGGCCAGACCAAATGATTTTGTGGGTGTTATATGCCTGCAGTCTGGATGTTTCCTACCCCTACTCTAAAGGGTGGAAATTATATGTATAAAGGCTCAGAAATGAAAAAGCATAGCAGCAGCATTGATGAATCAACACTGGTACATCTGAATCTTCGAACATATGCAGACAGTGGTAGAAGACATGATGGGAAAGACTAATGAAGAACTTCCAAAGCCACATTAAGAATTCCATTCTTGGGCCCGGCGTGGTGGCGCAAGTGGTTAAGGTCCTCGCCTTGCACGCCCGGGATCCCATATGGGCGCTGGTTCTAATCCCAGCAGCCCCGCTTCCCTTCCAGCTCCCTGCCTATGGCCCGGGAGGGCAGTCGAGGACGGCCCAAAGCTTTGGGAACCTGCACCCGCAGGGGAGACCCGGAAGAGGCTCCTGGCTTCAGATCGGCATAGTATCGGCCCGTTGTGCTCACTTGGGGAGTGAATCATCGGACGGAAGATCTTCCTCTCTCTCTGTCTCTCCTCTCTGTATATCCGCCTTTCCAATGAAAAAATAATAAAAATAAATCTTTAAAAAAAAAAAAAAGAATTCCATTCTGGAAGCAGTGTAGGACCATTTATGAATTTTAAGTAATATAACAACAAGCTTATATTACCTTTTAAGAAAAAGAAAGATTGTTGACTATATCAAGTAGGATGAATTAGAAGGGACAAGGATGGATTAAAGGCTAAACAACTAATTAGGAGGCTCTAACGATGGTCAAAGTTAAAAGAAAAAGAGGGGAGCAGATGTCTGGCATAGCAGTTAAGATGCTACCTAGGTACTTCAACCCATATCAGAGTGACCAGATTCAAGTCCTGGCTCCACTCCTGATACTGTGTTCCTCGGGAGGCAGCAGGTAACAGCATAAGCAGCTGTCCCCTGCCACCCACGTGAGAGTCCTGGATCATGACTTCCATCTGGCTATTGTAGGCATTTTGGGAAATAACCCACCAAATGCTAGATCTGTCTCTTTCTCTGTTACTCTACCTTTCAAATAAAGAAAAAGAAATAAATAAAAAGTCAATTGAAAGAATAAAGCTTACAGAAAACAAAAACAAAAAAGGGGAAGGGATGAAAAGGTGGTACAGAGAAGAAAAAGAAAAGGGAGAATATTTGCATGTTAGGAAGAAAAGGTCAAGTGCACAAAACCCAGTGTTAAGTTTATCTGAGCCTTAACAAGGTGAAACAGGTTGTAGCTCTGCCATTCTCTAACTCTATGACCATCATCCACAAGCAAGAAAGTCAATACTAGGCCTGGTGCAAAAGCTCAACTGGCTGATCCTCCCCCTGTGAGTGCTGGAATCCTATATAGGGACCAGTTTGCATCCCAGCTGTTCTACTTCCCATCCAGCTCCCTGCTTGTGGCTTGAGAAAGTAGTAGAGAATGGCCCAAAGCCTTGGGACCCTGCGTCTATGTTGAAGTCCAGGAAGAAGCTCCTGGCTTCAGACTGGGTCTGTTCCTGCGATTGCGGCCATCTGGGTAGTGAACCAGCAGATGGAAGATCTTTGTCTCTGCTTCTCTCTGTAAATCTGCCTTTTCAATAAAAAAAAAAATAAATAAATCTTTAAAAAAAAAAAAAGGATAATACTCTTTGCTTTTTCCATTATTTAAATGAAAGGTAGACTTGTTTTCTTTTTCCTTGCTGGTTTGAACTGGTTGGTATTCGTAATCCTTACCCTCTTTAATAAACTAATGGTTATCTCAACAGGCACAATCCTTCCTTCTTTAATGTACTTTTCAATCAGTTCACCATACTGTGAATCTGGGTTGTTCCTTTCATCACGAAGCAGTTCTCCTGCAGAAAGGTGTGTGTAACCATATTTCTGAAACAAAGAACACAAGGGAAAAATCAGAACTCATTCAATTCAGTACTTACTTCTTAAATAGTGAAGATGTAAAAAACTGTAACAGGGCTCAGCTCTGTGGCACAGTGGGTAAAGCTGCCACCTACAGTGCTAGCATTTCATTCAGGAGCTGTTTCATATTCTGGATGCTCCACCTAACCCAGCTCCTGGCTAATAGCCTGAGAATAGCAGCAGAAGTCGACCCAACTCCTTTGTTCCCTGCTCCTCTGTAAGAGACCTAGAAGAACCTCCCGACTCCTGGCTTTGGCCTGGCCCAGTGGTAGCTGTGTGGTCACTGGGCAATGAACCAGTGGATAGAAGACCCCTTTCTCTCTGTCTTTCCCTCTCCCTCTCTTGTCCCCTCTCTCTTTCTAACTCCAATTCAGACAAATCCTCTTAAAAATTTAATATAATTCGGGACCGGTTCGGTGGCCTAGTGGCTAAAGTTCTCACCTTGAATGTGCCAATATCCCATATAAACGCTGGTTCTAATCCCGGCAGCTCCACTTCCCATCCAGCTCCCTGCTTGTGGTCTGGGAGGGCAGTCAAGGATGGACCAAAGCTTTGAGACCCTAAAGCACCCGTGTGGGAGACCCTAAAGCACCTCCTGGCTCCTGGCTTTGGATCAATCAGCTCAGCTCTGACCATTGCGGTCACTCGAGGAGTAGATCATCGGATGGAAGGTCTTCCTCTCTGTTTCTCCTTCTCTCTGTATATCTGACTTTGCAATAAAAATAAGTAAATCACTAAAAAAAAATCAAAAACATTTAATATAATTGAATTTTGCCTAATAAATGCCCCTATTCTTTATAGCTGTAATATTCACATAACATGAAATTATGCCAGAATTTATCTAAGTAGTCAAGGCCTTAGCATCTCACTATATTCCTTACAAACATAAATTTTAAGTATTAGTATTGCTCAAGGAAATATTATTAAGCTACACAATTCAAAACCCCCAAAATAAACCAGACTACACTAATCACCTATAAGGACTCTTTAAAAAAAAAAAAAAAAAGATGTATTTACTTCTTTGTAAAGTAGGACAGAAAAAGCAAGAGAAGAAAAGACAGAGAGAGAAAGACGTGTTTACTCCCCTGATGGCTGCCGCAGCTGCAGCAGGGCCAAGCCAAAGCCAGGAGCTAGGAATCCCACGCAGGTCTTCCAAAGGGATGGCAGAAACCTAGTACCTAGGCCACCTTGAGCAGGAAGCTGAATCAATGAAGAGTGGCTGGGATCCACCCCAGCCACTCCAATATGGAATACAGGCAGTCCAACTGATGGTTCAACCCACTGCACTGTAACAATCTAGGCAACATAACATTAGTTTAAAAATTAATTTACTTACTTGAAAGACACACAGAGAGAAGAGACAGAAAAAAACAGAGACAATCTTCAGTCTACCAGTTCACTCCCCAATGGCCAAAATAACCAAGGCTACTAGGAATTCCTTCTGGGTCTTCCATGTGGCTGGCAAGGGATCAAGCACTTGGGCAATCTTTTGCTGCCTTTCTAGGCATATCAGCAGGGAACTGGACAGAAAATGGAATAGCCAGGACTCAAACTGACTCCGTTGTGGGATGCTGTTGTTGCAAGTGGTGCTTAACCTGTCATGTCACAATATCCATGCTGGGTACTATCATCTTACATGACTGCAATGACTGCGAACATACCGCTGGCCAAGACACTGCTTAATGCTTCTGACAAGAAAAGTCAATCAAGGGGCCTAAAGTGAGATAACAGAAATGAGTATACTATGAAAGGTCAGTAGTCTAATATTTACTATGATTTCAATGATCATTATTATTAAGGACTTAAAATGATATATTAAGTTCTTTTCCCAAAGTCTCAAGAGTCCCTCAATAAGTTTTTATCTTACCTAAGTATACAATAAATATTCAATATATCTTTCATTTCAAAGAGGCAACTCACAGTCATCTTTTCTAAAATTTTTTATTTCATATTTTATAAAAATCAACTACTTTGCGGCATATTCTTTTCTTTTATCTGGGTTATAAAAACCATACATTCCTAAGTTGACGGTTAAATTTGTTATTGGTGACTAAATAGTGAGCTAACAGTAAGTTAATCAGAAAAGGAAAACAAAATTCTAGTTTACTGGCTCACCACAATTAGGTATAAAGTTTGATGAGAATAAACAAAAACCAGAGATTGATGTCTCTTGGTCACACAGGCCTGTCCCTTAGGAGAAATGAACAGTGGCAGGCATTGTGGCACAGGTGAAATCACTGCCTTTGTCACCATCATCACATATGGACACCTCATTTGACTCCTGGCTGCTCCATTTCCAATCCAACTCTATGGTTGTGTGCCTGGGAAAGCAGCACAGATGATTTAAATGATTAGGTCCCCTAACCCACACGGAGATCCGGATGAAACTCCTGGCTTCTGGCTTCAGCCCGGCCTCGCCCTGGCTGTTGCCACCATTTTGGAAGTGCACCAACAGACAGAAGGTCTTTTCTCTTTATACCTTTCTCTTTCTCTTTGTAATTCTGCTTTTCAAATAATAAAATTTTTTAATATCACTAATAGTTAAAAAAAAATTCCCATCACAGGTAACAGATAAAAATACAAAACTGCTTAAGATATTTAAATTTTAAAATTTCCATAGAATCTGTCATCTTTGATCATCTATTGTATGCAAACTTCTAAAGCTGGATACAAAAAGGACCTAAAAAAAATAAGGCGTGACCTACTTTCCCATTTATCCTGTATAACTCTCAAAAAGCATTTTGCAACTACTGCCCACAAAACGTTATAGCAGCTTCATTCCCCACTGTTTATCTTGGCTTCTACTTGCAAGGTCTGCTTGCCTGATGCTCTACTCTGGTCTAGCAATAATAACATATGGTAATACTGAATAAATGCAGAAACAGTACCGAGCAACGGCAAATGCTCAGTGAAATACCAACAACACAGATGGCTTTGTAATGCTCTGCTGTATGAGTAGAGTAACATATACATTTAGAAGCTTCAGAAATTAGTACACTCATTTTTGTTTATTGATATTGGAGAGCTCAAATCTATAGGCTTTTTTTTAATAATTTTTTAATTTTGTCAATCTTTACATAGTTAATTTGGGCAAAAAGGGTCAAGGGCTACAGGAAAGTGGGTAAGACTATTATTTCCATATTGTTTCCTTCATATATCTGAGGTACAGGGGGATATTGAGGGAGAAGCCCCACCCGGTTTCCCACCCACCCCAAGTCCCGCATGTGGGGCATGCTCCAAGATACTCATTGAAGTGGTTTCAATAGGTCACCAGTTTTGAAATTGCTGCCAATCTTGCCTCTCCAAACCTGATGAGGTTGTTGAAAAATCCATTAATTGACATTGTCCATCATAGCATCTCTATTTGCCCGGTATTTTGTTGCCAACCTACAGCTGTGGTGGTTGATCAACTTGTTCCATCTTCTGTCCCTTCATGGTTAGGGTTCTCAGTCTGGCATTCCAATTGGGGAGATCACCAAAGAAACTTCGTCTGAGGTGTTCCCAGGCCAGATACTTGTATGCACCAGCAAACACAGGGCCCAGCACAGTCCATCAGCCGGTCAACTGGTAGTTGCAATTGCTGGGTTGGTTCTGTTTTCAGCCCCGCCTTCTACTGGAACCAATGGGTGTTGCAGTCCAACCTGGTTCTGCACAGCACATACTTGGTCTTCACCGAAACCAGTGGGAGCTGCATCCTGATGAGAGCAGCCCACAATAACCCCCACCAGGCCCACCCCCTACCCTGGTTTGCCAATATGTGGCACAGATGTCCAATCTGTCCCACATTCCCCCTGGCTCTCGTACATGGCAAATGGCATTGAAGCTTGGATCCATCTAACCAGCTCAACAGTCAAGCCTTCACGGGTGTGGTTGAGTGCCTCTCTGTCTAGCTACCTCAGCCCCTGTCCTAGTTCTCGTGCCCTCCCGTGGGAGTGGTAACCCAAGAGGGGGGAACCCACTGTTTCCCTCCCAGGTCTCTCACTCCCGGATTGTGCACTTTCCAGGTGGTTCTGCAGTTTAACTTGACAGGATTAGCCCCCAGCACCAGTTTCTGCCAGCTGATGCTACGGCTATGCCCAAACAGCTCCCATTCTAATTGTAGGTTGCACCCATAGGAACAATCCACCCATCCTGGCTTTTCCCTGATCTAGTCCACATGAGGCGCAAAGGTGTTGTAGCCCTGCTTAGTCTGGTCTGCCCCCATCCCAGCTCAAGCTCTCCAGTGGGAGTAGATGTCCAGCAGGGGAACCACCCCTTATTCCCCTGCTGGCTCTGTCCCCTCCCTTCCTGTTTTTCACGTGTGCTGGATGGGCACTGCAGTCACATCCGGCACAGTCAACCTCATCCTGGCATTCTGTAGTGTGGACTGGTTTTTATCGCAACCAAACCTGGCTTGACCCTTACTCAGACAGTGCTGAGGTCTGGTCCAGCCTGGTGTGTCCAGTCCCAGTCCACACTTGTGCCAATTTCACTGTTACCTGATCAGAATGCAGCCCCCATTCCAGCCCACGTGCTCCTTGGCGGTAGCCTTAATCCAATTAGTGTGTCTACTGGACAAGACCCGTGCCAAAGCTTTAGCATGAACTGGTATTTGGTGGTCAGCATTGCTAAGTGGTAACACATTCTTTAAAGGAAGAGTAACTGTCATTGGGAAACTTTAGGATGTATTCACCTCGCAGAAACACATCGGGTTCAACGTGGAGCCACATAAGCAGCAATTCAAACCACCAAAATCCCAGAGCTCCCCTGCCGGGCGGCCAGCATACAAAGCCTGGCACCAAATGGCACCCTGGCCGCCCAAGCCTGGCTCACCATGTGCCCATGATGGCGGGCATATGGGATCCGGGCATGAGACGCCCTGTCCCAGGACCCAAATCTATAGGCTTTTAATTGCATTAAAATGGGGTTTGGCATTATTTCAGTTTTTCAAAAGAGAAAATAGCTGCAAAATGTAGATATATACAAATGATATTTTAAAAAATAATCGTATGGTTTGTCAAGCAAAGAAAAACCTCCAACCTGCAAAATCCTAGCATACCAGGAAATTACAACCATATCCAACAACTTATACAAATATCCCTCAATTTCTCATCCACATGCCATTTTAAAAAATTCTGTATCAGTTAACATTTTTATAATTTTCTTTTCTCTTATTGAAGAGTTCAAAAACAAACTCACACACTAGTTATTATGGCATTTTCATAACAGCTAGATTTCAGAAAGTGTATTTTCAAGGCATTCTGCTGTCATTTAATAGTCACTGTTGCCAATGTTGAGGAAAGCAAAAAAAATGGGTATTTCCTAGCTGTAACCCAAACTTTCTCACAATCTCTGAAGTCTCCCAGCAATTAAAGTCTGGTGGATCATTAACTGCAGCCTTCAGTACAACATGCAGAACCACAGCAGCTCATAAATGCTATAAACTACAGTAACTACAATTACAATCTACTACTCAACTATAATAGTGTTTATGACAAACGTATAGACTCAGTTCATTTATAATAACTGGTGAGGTTTTATTTTTATTTGCCCCTATTTGAAAAACAATTCAAAAACCTTTATGAATCACACAACTATTTGAAGGAAGCAAAAATACTATGTTCTAACAAGCATAGACTGGCACTCCAGTTGACCACAATTGGGGGAACACTGACAGTTTTATGGCATCCATTCTCAAACCACTTGATCAGTTTCTCTTTATAACAACTGCCTTTCCCTCCTAAATTTAGATATTATAGTTCTATGTGAATAACACACACAATCAAAGCAAAACAAGAGCAAAAAGTTTTCAGAATACAAATGGTGCATAAGTAGGAAGTCCTCGGAGGCAAGTGAAACAGATCTGCAGGCATCTCCTCCACGGAATGCGACAATTATAAAGTGCCACTGCACTGCTACAACCCTCTCTCACACAGAAAGAATATAACACAAATAAACCTTTGAGATGAAGCATACCTTTAAAGCAAAGGACTGAATTAAAACTCTCGAGCTTTATTTCTCTCTTTACTCATCTATTCATTTGAAAGGCAGAGTGACAGTAAGATTGGCAGAGACAAGTATCTTCCACCTACAGCTGCATCCCCCAAATGGGCAAAACAGCCAGATCTGGGCCAGGCAGAAGTCAGGAATCAGGAACTTCATCCTTGCTTCCCACAATGATAGCAGTGGCCAAAGACTTGAGCTGCTGCCTTTCTAGGAGCACCAGCTAGGATGCGGGCTCAGTAGAGCAGCCCGACTGAACAGGTACAATAGGATGCCAGTGTTGCAAGCTGTGGCTTAACCTGCAGGGTCACAAGGTGGGCCCTTGAATTATTATTATTTTTTTTTAGATTTATTTCTTTCTGTTGGAAAGACAGATATACAGAGAGGAGGAGAGACAGAGAGGAAGATCTTTCATCCATTGATTCACTCCCCAAGTGGTAGCAACAGCTGAAGCTGTCCCAATCCAAAGCCAGGAGCTTCTTCCGGGTCTCCCACATGGGTTCAGGGTCCCAAAGCATTGGGCTGTCCTCAACTGCTTTCCCAGGCCACAAGCAGGGAGCTGGATGGGAAGCAGGGCCACTGGGATTAGAACCGGCGCCCATATTGGATCCCAGCATGTGCAAGGCAAGGACTTTAGCCACCAGGCTATGACCGGGCCCCTAAATATCTTTTAAATGCATATCTATGACACACTTAAGATTTACTCTGCATTTTCTATAAGATTAGTGAACCTGAAAATGTAAGTACTGCTAGCAGTCAAAAACCCACATTTGGTGGAACATACAGAAACAATCAGCTCCCACTCAGTCATCCAGACTCACTAGTCTGGTACTTGTGGCAAGTGACAGTTTTAGCATGTAAAACATCCTACCAATATTTTATGTAAAGCTACTATTTGTTTCAAAGAAATGTCCAATAGAACCTTTCCCAGTTGATCTAAATGAAGTCTGGTAAGGGCTTTCCAAGAACAATACCTGTCAAACCTGGGAATCGCACTTGGACTGTTCAGAACACTGTGCCCAGACACTGACTGGCCAACTCTTTAGTATTCCTTCTGTTTCACCCACATATGAATGGAGGTGGGGGAAAAGGAGGGAAGACTTCTTCCTATATAATCATCATTAAATAACGGTTATCATTCAGCTGAGTTGAGGTTCCCACTGGTGAGGACAAGAGTAGGACAGGGGGAAGCAAACTTGGCTGGACATGGCTACAGACTGCATGAGCACTGGGACTGTGGAGCGTCGGATTGGGCTTGACTCCGGCCGCTACTGGTACTCGTGAGAGCCAAGTTGGCTGTAGAACAAGCCACACTAGGTCTTCACTCTAGCTGAACTATGTGAAAGCTATCTGGGTGTGGACTAAATATTGCTGGGCTCCAACACCCAAGAACAGGAACCAGAACGGATGTGGGTGGTTGAGCAAAGCCTCTGTTCTTGCCAGGGCAGGAGTTGGGCAAAACCAATCTGGGCCCACAACCCTCTGGGGTGCACGAGAACTGCCACTGGGAGAAGGTTCGATGGAGGAGCCTGGGAAACTCCCTCATTAGGACGCAGACCCTGCAGGAGAGCACAAGAAGCAAGGCAAGGTGCAGGCCAGACAACGCCAGGTTATAAAGTACCTGCCAGCATACATGTGTGTCAGGTCTGGGGACAGACCAGTCTGGCCCAGCACATAACACCCACTGGCAGATCTAACCAGGGCAGGGGGCAGGAGGAGCCAGATTAGGCCGCAACACCAGCAAGCTCACATTAGGACCAGGGCAGCAATCAGACTGGCTGCGATAAACTGCAGCACCCACCAGCAGGAGCTGGAACAGAGGGCAGACTAGAGCAGGCCAGGCTGTGCAAAGAGATTGTGGACGCTGAGGTGAGGCAAGTCATGCCAGCCCAGGTCAGAAGATCTTGCTCTCTGTCTCTCCTCTTCTCTATATATCTGACTTTCCAAAAAAGTTGGGACTGGGGGTGGGGCTTGTCAGGCAGATGAACCCTACCCCTATACAGGTGTGGGCTGGTACAAGTGGTGGGCTGGGCCTGGCCCTGCAACAGCCAATGCAGAAGAAAGTCAGGTCTGTGGATCCCTGACCTCAGAGAAGGTCACAGACACACGTGGTCAGACCTGAGAGCACGCGTGGCAGAACTAGGCCACCTCAGTTGCTGACTCCAGGTAATAACAGAGAGCATACCCAGATGCACACTAAAGACAAGACAGCTGCTGGGTCACACCAACAGAGAACTCAAGTGCCTCTCCAAAGGATGGAAAGAAAGTCAAGCTGAAGAACACTCCTGGCCAGGTTTCACAGCAAGGTACTTGGGTCTGAACACACAGCCAACATGCCTTAGAACGTGTTTCTCACCTCTGGTGCAATGAAGCCAAGCTGACAACTTCTCACAACAATCAAGACCACTCAAGTAGCACCCTCAGAACATTCTTCCCCCCATCAGGGTCTCTATGGCAACATCAACCCTCTCAGTCCATGGCTGCTGATACAACCTGACAGCAAGAAGCAGTGCATATTCTCCTCTCCACCCCAGCCCAGCCCAGCAGACACAGAAGGAAAACGGAAGCATTCATCTCACCACCCTTCTCCCCTACCCTGACCCTGTGCATCCTAATCACAGGCACACATATGTCTGCAACCCCTTCATCTCTGTATTAAAATAAAAAATATAAATTAAATATATTTGTCTTAAAAGGCAAAAGAAACATTTAAAAAGAAACAAAGACCCTTCTAAGGACTGAAGGAACTCAGAGGCAATAATTCAAAAACTTCCTGCATTACAAGATAGGCACAGAGGTCACACTACTCTTGGCAACACTCCTGGTAATTAAATGCTCAATTCTCGCCTTCACTGCAGAGCCTATAAGCTACACCATCTTACCTCCAGGCAGAAACAGTATCTTAAGAAGGCTCTCCTATATCATTACAACCCAAATGCTGGTTATTGATGGTGTCAAAGCCTAGAATTCAGCTCATTCTGTTCCATTAAGAACACTTGGAGAAGAGCCAGCAGCAACAGGTACACAGACCTTCACCCCATTACACTACCGACACTGGCCTCTTTGTCCTTAATAAAACAGAGGCGTTTAACAACTAAAAGGGACAAACTGTTTCTTATTTTTAAAATTTACCAATATTATGAGAACATAATTTACTCAAGGAGTATCAAAAACAAGAATAGCAGTCTTAGAAAGACAACTGCTTGAGAATGCAACTTACAAAAAGCCTTAACACCAAAATGCCAAAGAGTTCAGGTGCTCGTTAACAACTAGAATTTATTTGGATTTAATAAACAAGACTTCAGGGGCTAGCACTATGGCACAGCAGGTTAAGCTGCCACCTGCAGCTCCAGCCATGCCATATGGGTGCTGGTTTGAGTTTTTGTTGCTCCACTTTCAATTCAGTTCCCTGCTAATTTGCGTGGGAAAACAACAGAACGCCCAAGTCCTCAGGCCCCTGCACACACATGGGAGAGCCAGAAGAAGCTACTGGCTTCAGAATGGCCCAGATCTGGCTGCCTATAGCCATGTGATGAGTGAACCAACAGATGCAAGCTCTCTGTCTCTCCTTTTCTCTGTAAATCTGCCTTTCAATAAAAATAATAATAAATCTTGGGCCCAGCGTGATAGGGTAGTGGTTAAAGTTCTTGCCTTGAACACGCCAAAATCCCATATGGTCGCCAGTTCTAACCCCAGTGGTCCTACTTCCATCCAGCGAGAATGGCCCAAAGCCTTGGGACTCTGTACCTACATGGGAGACCCGGAAGAAGCCCCTAGCTCCTGGCTCCTAGATCCTGGCTCCTGGCATCAGATAGGCTCAGCTCTAGCCATTGCAGCTGCTTGGGAGTGAACCATCAGAAGAAAGATCTTGCTCTCTGTCTCTCCTTCTTTCTGTATATCTGCCTTTCCAATAAAAATAAATAAATCTTGAAGGCCTGGCGGCATAGCCTAGCAGCTAAAGTCCTCACCTTGAACACGCTGGGATCCCATATGGGCACCGGTTCTAATCCTGACAGCTCCACTTCCCATCCAGCTCCCTGCTTGTGGCCTGGGAAAGCAGTCAAGGACAGCCCAAAGCTTTGGGACCCTGCACCCATGTGGGAGACCCAGAAGAAAGTTCCTGGATCCTGGCTTCGGATCAGCATAGCATCAGCTGTTGCACTCACTTGGAGAGTAAATCATCGGACGGAAGATCTTCCTCTCTGTCTATCCTCCTCTCTGTATATCTGACTTTCCAATAAATAAATACATCTTTAAAAATAAATAAATAAAATAAATATTGGGAAAAAAAAGTATGACCAGACTGGTTCAGAACTTTCATTTTTTTACTTTACATATTTTCATACTGTTTAAATTTTATAATATATATACACATTTTTTAAGCTTTAACTTTAAAAGCTTATGGTAATATACATATCTTTAAAAAGTAAACAGAAACCAAGAGGATCTGCGTATTTATGAATACCAAAAGCTAACAGCACAGTAAAATTCAATTCAAAATAGCCTCACACTAAGAACAGGGATTCTCAGTATAAGAAACAATCTGATTTCAAGACAAAGAAATAGTGCCTAAATAACCAAAAATCATTCAAAATGTGAAACAAAATCCTTTATAGAATAGCAGTTTTAGAGACAGGTATCAGTGAATTGCTTTAAAATCAGAGATCAATTCAAATATTTAGATAAAGTCTTCTCTGGAAAGTGATCTATTCCTTAAACAAAGGAGAAACAAAAGTATTGTATGGCAACATAGCCACACACTGCACGGGCACAGAGTCAAGAGTTGTAGAAGCAGACAGAAAACAGTCCAGTTTTATATCCCAGAAACAGATGGAAATTTAGAGATACACTCAGATGATAGGATCCAAAAGGCTGAACAGTAAAGATTTAAACAGAAACATATTTTCAGTGAAGCACTACTCTCTAAATTATAAGTCAGGTCTCCTGACTCTCAGCGACTATTAGGCCACAGTTGAGGCAATTTCTAGAGGGCCCACCCCGCCACCCAGTCTTTTGCCTTCAAGCTGCCTTTGAGTAACAGAATCCGTGGTCAAAGTCTGAAAGAGACTCAAGGTTGATGGGGCCTTACCACATCCTCTCAGGAAGAGATGAGGAGTGTTATTCACACAAAAAGCCAAGCACATTTGATCCACCCTGTCTCCGCCAGCTATTCTTGCTTCATCTGCTTTCTCCTGGCCCCTCTCTACTTCTGAAGCACTGTCATTTCCACTTTGCACTTGCCTCACTAGATGATTAAGCAGCAAAGAAATTGATTATTTGACAACTTAATCATCAATTCAGTTCCCAACACAGTATCTTTTATGTTCCCAATGCTTACTAGCAAAATCAAAATTTGTACTACTTATCGAGACCAAACTTAATTCTAAAGGCAATTCTAGTGGATGAAATGCATACTAATTTCCTATAGCAAACATCAATGACTAATATATCCTAGAAGCTCCAAACAGGAAGCGGGCAGGGAAGCAGCTTTTTGTGTGGCTCCAAGTGGCATATTTAATTGCTTATGATATGGAATATATCCTAATGGTGAAGGGAGCCACCTAATGGAGTTGATGGGTGGAACACTGACAGAACCAGGCACGGAACATGTCTCACAGGACCCAGCCCCTCAAAGTAAAAGTTTCTGAGAATAGAAACAACTGGTCCTTTTCCTTTACTGAATGATGTTTTGTTAATTTTACTCACCAGGCAGCATAAAACTGTCAGCAAACAGTATGTCAGTCACACCTCCTCACTACTAAGTTCTAAATGTTCCTATCACATGTTTAGTCTGTAAAAATGCACTTGTTTTGTCAGGCTAAAACAACTCAAACATGAGAGCAAATACATTTTCATATAATTGGGCTAATAGTATTAACCAAAGGTAATAAATCATTGTGACTAGGCCAACACAATCCAAATATGACTACTCTCGGGCCCACTTAAATCTCTCTTCTGGTTTAAAAATCCCACAAATAGAGCAACTTCTCTAAAATGCTATGAATTTCAATCAGAAGGCCAACCATTAAAATAATGGACTCCCGGGGTCAGTATCGCACATCACAGAGCCAGGTAAGTCCCAAATGTTCCACCTCTAATCCGGATCCCTGCTAATGCACGTGGGAAAGTAGAAGATGCCCGCCCAAGTTTTTGAGCCCCTGCCACCCATGTGGAAGATCAAAGGAAGCTCCTGGTGCCTGGCTTCAGGCCACTGCAGCCATTTGGGGAGTGAACCAGTGCACAGATGATCTCTCTTTCTCTCTCCTGCTCTCTGTAAATCTTTCAAAATAAATAAATAAATAAAGTACTCTTATGTGGCTTTAGGAGATCTCCTATTAGCATCTTAACCAGAATGTAGTATTTAGACTCAATTATTGTTACTGAAACTTTAACCTAATTCGTGTAAATCAACTTCAAGGAAACAAAGGAAATAAGTGACTAATAAAGGACTTTGAGTTAAGAAAAACAGTATAGAAACATCTCATCTTTTTTTTTAATACTTTTTAAAAGATTTATTTATTTATTTTTATTACATTGCATCATGAGACACAGTTTTACAGGCACTGGGATTCCGATTTATTTATTTTTTATTTCAAAGTCAGATATACAGAGAGAAAAGACAGAAAGATCTTCTGTCCGATGATTCACTCCCCAAGTGAGCGCAACAGCCGGTGCTGTCTAAATCCAAAGACAGGAACCAGGAACCTCCTCCAGATTTCCCGCATGGGTGCAGGGTTCCCAAAGCATTTTGGGCCGTCCTCGACTGCTTTCCCAGGCCACAAGCAGGGAGCTGGATGGGAAGTGGAGCTGCCGGGATTAGAACTGGTGCCCATATGGGATCCCGGGGAGTTCAAGGTGAGGACTTTAGCCACTAGACCACGCCACCGTACCCGAAACATCTCACCTTGATTGGGGTGAATTTTTTTTTTTCAGAGAAACACTCATGAGGATATTTTAAAAACTCATGGGAAAATGAAATTTAGATTTTAATACCATGAGATTCATGTGTAAATATTTCATAATGTTATTTTCCATTAACTTTAAAGACCTCCCAAATAATACACCATATTACTCACATCTTACCAATGAGGAAACTGAGTCACAGAGAAGCTAAATGATTTGGGTAAACTTACATACTCCAGTCTTAACTGCACATTCTGTTTTTCTATCTGACAAATCATGGGGTGCAACTTCTTCATGCCCCTTTCAGTTTTTCATCAGTGTGACCAGAAGAATGTCTAATCAAGGCCCAGCGTGGTAGTCTAATGGCTAAAGTCCTCGCTTTGAAAGCGCAGGGATCCATATGGATGCTGGTTCTAATCCCAGTGACCCCACTTCCCATCCAGCTCCGTGCCTGTTGCCTGGGAAAGCAGTCGAGGACTCTACACCAATGTGGGAGACCAGAAAGAAGCTCCTAGTTCCTGGCTCCTGGCTTCGGATTGGCTCAGTTTCAGCCATTGCAGTCTCTTGGAGAGTGAATCATTGGACAGAAGATCTTCCTCTCTGTCTCTCCTCCTCTCTGTACATCTGACTTTGAAATAAAAAATGAATAAATCTTTAAATAAAAAAATGTTAAAAAGAATGTCTAATCAAGAGTATATATTTAACACTGCTTAAGACATTTCTTCCAGGGCCCGGCGCGGTGGCGCAAGTGGTTAAAGGTCCTCGCCTTGCACGCCCGGGATCCCATATGGGCGCCGGTTCTAGTCCCAGCAGCCCCACTTCCCTTCCAGCTCCCTGCCTGTGGCCTGGGAAAGCAGTCGAGGACGGCCCAAAGCTTTGGGAACCTGCACCCGCGTGGGAGACCCAGAAGAGGCTCCTGGTTTCGGATCGCCATAGTATTGGCCCATTGCGCTCACTTGGGGAGTGAATCATTGGACGGAAGATCTTCCTCTCTGTCTCTCCTCTCTGTATATCCGCCTTTCCAATAAAAAAATAATAAAAATAAATCTTTAAAAAAAAAAAGACATTTCTTCCAACAACCATAAATGAGCATAAAAACAGGCAAGAGGGAAGATGCTAACACACATGAAAAGTGCCTAAAACAGACTAGGCACTGTGCCAGATACCTTATTACATAGGTTTTCTTGACTAATTCCATCATTTTCCTACAAAATATATAAACATCTCAATTTTCAGTAGAGTAGACCAAAGAGCTAAATATTTAAGTAACTCAACAAGAATTAGCAGTCCAGGACTAGTATGTACTGAGCATTAACTTGGGCCAAATATTGTGCAGAAACGCACTAAGCACATGAGGACAATGTTTAAGATCTAAGATTGATGCCCTTAGCAAGCTTATAATTTGGGCCTGGCATGGTAGCCCAGTGGCTAAAGTCTTCGCCTTGAACATGCCTGGATCCAATATGGGTGCCAGCTCTAATCCCGGTGGCCGCGCTTCCTATCCAGCGCCCTGCTTATGGCCTGGGAAAGCAGTTGAGGATGGGCCAAAGCCTTGGGCCCTGCACCCATTTGGGAGACCTGGTAAGAGCTCCTGGCTCCTGGCTTTGGACTGGCACAGCTCTAGCCATTGTGGCCACTTGGGGAATGAATCAATGGATGGAAGATCTTGCTCTCTATCTCTCCTTTCTGTCATCTGCCTTTCCATTAAAAAGAAATAAATCTTTGAAAAAATTTTTAAAAAGAAAGCTTATAATCTAAAGGCGTTGTCAAATGATCTTGAATCTAACTGCCTTAGAACTTGAATTGTTAGGTAGCACTTTTGGACTAGGGTTGCTGTGAAAGATGTGAGACACACCATGACCATTAGGAAACTGAGAACATCTGGGAGTCTTTAAACTAAGGGGCTGAGTACGATGGCACAGTGGCTAAATCCTCACCTTGAACACACTGGGATCTCATATGGGTGACGGTTCTAATCCCGGCAGCTCCACTTCCCATCCAGCTCTCTACTTGTGGCCTGGAAAAGCAGTAGCGGATGACTCAGAGCCTTGAGACCCTGGACACGCATGAGAGACCTGGAAGAAGGCCCTGGCTCTGGATCAGCGCAGCTCTAGCCATTGCTGCCACTTGGGAAGTAAACCAGCAAACAGGAGATCTTTCTGTCTCTTCTTCTCTCAGTAAATCTGACTTTCCAATAAAAATAAATATTTTTTAAAAATTAAGCTTAGACCTGAAGGATGAGTGATCACTTCAACATGATGTGACAGAGTTAAAGGGGACAAAGGCAGCAACGTCGTTCTAAAAGATGACAGGTTAAGCCAGAGAGCCAAACTAAAATATACACATTTTTAAACTAGTTCATGGTTAAGCCACAGATTTTCAAAACTTTCATATTTTACATGCAGTTATATTAAGTGCATCTCCCTCCAGTCTAAATAGACTGCTTCAACTTTCCAATAAAAATAATTTAAAAATAAATAATTTAAAATAAATAGTTTCTAGATGTGTCCTCACCACAAATATGGCACATACAGTTTACATTCAGGAAGAGTCTTGTGTCAGCCTCACTCATGGGTCTACTGGCTAGGTTTTTCTCAGAATTGAAACCTCCATTTTAAGTGTTTTTAAGGGTTTAAGTTGACACTCCCCCTCCGCACCAGCTGCTGCTTTTCCTCTGGTTCAATTAGAACTCACATACAGCACCCACCAGGGAAGCCTTCTTGTGACCTATTGTACTGAAATATACATGTCCTGCCCTGCATGGTGTTATTTGGCATATTTCCATCGCATGATTTACTCACTCCATCCTACAGTCAAAGGTTCACTTTGGTATTGCCCCAAAGCTGTAAACTTTGGGAAGTTGGCCCTGTTTCTCATTCATCTTAGTAACTCTCTTAGTACATGGCTCTCAAAAACTGCTTCCCAAACAAATGATAGAAATAGGGAAGCATTCTTTTAAAAAAAAAAAAAATCAGCCAATTATATCATTTCACATTTACAGATACCTTTAAAAAATTAAAGCATTCACTCAAGAAAACTTTATAAAAATAAACAAATTCAAGGTAAAATAAAACTACCCAGTGAACATTCAGAAGGGCTAATTTTAGGCATGAACCTGACTGGATGAAGGGGTGTCCACAGAGACGGTAAAACACTGTTTCTGGGCATGTCTGTGGAGGTTTGTCCTCAGGACACTGACATCAGAAGACTAAGCAAAGACGCGCCCGCCACAGCAGACACACAGAGCCATCCTAACACAACTGCAGAGACAGAATCTACTCTTCTGAAGGGATGCCCCCTGTCCTCCCTTGATCTCAGACATCAGACACAAGTCCAGGTTCTCCGGACTTATACTCAGCAGAATCAGACTGCCAGATTCCCTGCTCTCCAGCTCACATATGGTGTATCCTGGGATGACTCAGCCTTCCTGTTACAGGACACATATGCAGAGAACAGCATGCAGCACAGCAGGTAAAGCTGCTCCCTGCAACACCGCATCCCATATGCACATCAGTGTACGTCCAGGCTGCTCCTCCGATCCAGCTCCAGGTCTGGGAAAAAGCAGCAAAAATCACCTGGTCGCTCAAGGCCCCATCACCCACGTGGGAGCCAGGAGCCACTTCTGGGTCTCCCACACAGAGGCAGGGTTCCAAGGCCTTGGCTCATCTTCTACTGCTTTCCCAGACCACAAACAGGGAACTGGATGGGAAGTGAAGCTGCCAGACATGAACCAGCACCTATAAGGGATCCTGGCGCTTGCAAGGCAAGGATTTAGCCACTAAATCACTGTACTGGCCCTAAATGAATACATTTTAGAAACAAATAAAAATGCACACACTCTCTGACCCAGAAATCCTGTTTTAGGAATCTTCCTCACAAACTAAAGGCACCTGCAATGTTGTATAAGGAAGTTTACTGAGGTACAGTTTGTAAGAATAAACTAGCCTCGGGCCCGGCGCCATAGCATAGCAGTTAGGGTCCTCGCCTTGAATGTGCTGGGATCCCATATGGGTGCCAGTTCTACCCAGCGGCACCACTTCCCATCCAGCTCCCTGCTTGTGGCCTGGGGCTGCAGCTGAGAATGGCCCAAAGTTTTGGAACCCTGCACCTGCATGGGAGACCCAGAGGCAGCTCCTAGTTTTGGATCGGCTCAGCTCACCCATTGCAGTTCTTGGAGAATGAATCATTGGTCGAAGATCTTCCTCTCTGTCTCTCCTCTCTGTATATTCGCCTTTCCAATAAAAATAAATAAACTAAGAAAAAAAAAACGAAACGAAACTAGCCTCTAGAAATCACATGTGTGTCAAAATGGGATGGGACAACCAAAATATGGAAATAATACAGAATACAGAATACAGAATACAGAAACGTCCGCAGCTAATAAGGTCAAGCTCTGGAAAGATACCGACAGATTCGTCCAGAAAAAAAATAATAATCCTATTTGGACATTTAAAAAGTATCTATATTTTTGTTTGTAAGAATATTGAAGATGGAAAGCAATTAACTCCAGAGACCAAGGAGTAGAAAAAATTAAACTTTCCCCAACAGGCAAATATTATTTTAATGTTTAAAATGGAAAGGCAAAAAAATGAAAGTTCTCAAAATAAAGACAGTAAATAATTTGAAGACTGTCCTCCTTCAAGTTCTTAATTAACATTGTTTAAATCCAAATGTTTTTAAATTTCCCGCTAAAGGCTTCTTCACAAAACAGTGGCGCTTCAGAAAGTCGAGGACTCTCTGATCATCTTTTTCACAAATTATTTAATCTTTAATCTAAACAAAAAACACACTTATCACAACAAGCTATCATACCAAAAGAAAAAAGCCTATTCTTTTTTTAAAAAAAATTTTTATTGGAAAGTCAGATATACAAAGAAGATCTTCCACCCGCTGATTCACTCCCCAAGTGGCTGCACCGGCTGGAACTGCACCAATCCGAAGCCAGGAGCCTCTGCCAGATCTCCCCACACTGGTGCAGGGCCCCAAGGCTTTGGGCTGTCCTTGATTGTTTTCCCAGGCCACAAGCAGGGAGCTGGACGGGAAGTAGTGAAACTTCCCTACTCTAGTCTATTCTTATTATTTTTTTTTAACTTTTAAAGGAATTTACTAATACGTTAAATTAGTGGGATCATAGCAAATGAATGATAATTACTGCAACACAATTCTCATGCTTATACAATCTTATACAAAAAGAATGGATTTCATGTAGTTCAAGAACACAGCACTGGGCCTGGTGCAGTAGCCTAGTGGCCAAAGTCCTCACCCTTTGCATGCACTGGGATCACATATGGATGCCAGTTTGTGTCCCATTACTCCCACTTCCCATCCAGCTCCCTGCTTGTAGCCTGGGAAAGCAGTCAAGGATGGGCCAAAGCCTTGGGACCCTACACCTGTGTGGGAGACCCAGAAGAGGCTCCTGGCTCCTGGCTTTGGATCAGCACAACTCTGGCTGTTGTGGCCGCTTGAGGAGTGAATCAACGGAAGGAAGATCTTCCTTTCTGTCTCTCCTCCTCTCTGTATATGTGCCTTTCCAACAAAATTTTAAAAATCTTAAAAAAAAATATATAGCACTAAGGTTATAGTACTTCTCTTTATCCCTGTCTCTCTCTTCCTTCCCTCCCTCCTTTCTTCTTTCCTTCTTTCAACTTTTGGGATAACATGTTTTTTAATGTACAATAAAAGGCCTAATGTCACACTATTATTTTTCTCCTATTTCTTCTTATTATTATTGTTATTATTATTATCTTTTTATGATAAGTTCCATACGCCCTGGGATTTCCCCTCTCCCTTCCCCACGACCCCTCCACCCCCACTGAGTTCCCCTGTTATTACCACAGTATAGTTCTTCATGAACAGTCACGTGCCCATCACTGTCAGCATGCACAATGGCAGAGTCCAGCATCCAAAAGGCCTATTCTTAAACTCTATTAAGGCAGAGGAACAGAGAACTGTCTGCTAGCTCACTCCCCCAAACACCCACCAAACCTGGAGCTGAAGCAGGCAAAAGCCAGGACCCAGGGACTCCATCCCAGTCTCTCTTGAGGGTGGCAAAGCTCCAACACCTGACCTATCATCTGTTGCCTCTCAGGAGGCTGCATCACAAGAGGCAGACTTGAACCCAGGCACTAAGACATGGGACGCAGGAATCCCAAAGAGTAGCTACAACGCTACAATCTTCATCTTCATCTACACTGGATTTTCTTTCCTATCTTATTTCTTCTCAGTGCTGATGTGTCTGGGGGATTGGTTATCAGGAATATTTACTGAATGTAAACAGAAGTAATACATGAGAGTCCTGGCAAGACAGAGATGTGTCTCATCCACACACTTCTGGGCCTGAAAACTGCGTGTTAACTGCTACTTGAGCGCCCTCTGGGGACCAAATTTTTAAAACATTTACATCTTGTGATAAAGCCCTCCCCAGTCATTAAGTACACAGCTGGCCACGCGCAGCTGAGATCACATCAGCATATTTGGACTAAGAATCAGAGCCAGTTCCCCCTGACTCCAGGCTTCCATTACTGTAGACCCAGAGAGGCAATGGTGACGATTCATGTAACTGGGCTACTTCCACCTAAAAGGAGACCTGGACTGGACTGCCCAGACTTCACCAACCAGTGTGGATATTAGCAGTGAGTCAGCAAATGGGAGAGTGCTTGTCTCTCTCTCTCAAATAAATACAACCAACCAGATTATTTGTTAAGAAATGTAATAAATACAAGAGGGTGTCCAAAAAGCATGAGGCATTATGAAAAAGCTATGCATAAATTTCAAAAAGTTTGCATTAGAATAAACTTAGTGTTTCATAAAGTTTCTGAAGAACCTTCACATGGTACTTAGCACACATTGGTGACAAGCACAATGTTCAACTCTGGACACACAGGTTACATAAAAACAAACTTCTAAAAAAACCCTTCTGAATTCTTTATGCATAAAGTCAGAACCCTCTGAACGTTTCTAAGCATCGTAAGCAGATGGCCATGCAAGCATGGTACTCCTACTGGCCCTGGAGGAAGTAAGACAACAAAAACAATAAAAGTGCTTTCTGAGTGCCATGGATATAATTTTATCATAATTTGTTTAAGCAAGATGTTCAATCTTAATTTTAAAAAAAGATGTATTTATTTTTATTTGAAAGGCAAAGTTACAGAGAGAAGAAAAAAAGACCTTCCATCTATTGTTTCACTTCCTAAATGGCCACACTGACTAGAGCTAGGATGATCTGAAACAAGAGCCAGAAGCTTCTCCTGGGTTCCCCACGTGGGTGCAAATGCCCAAGGCTTTGGGCCATCTTCGTTGCCTTTCCAAGCCTTAAGTAAGAAGCTGGCTGGGAAGTGGAGGAAGCAGCTGAGACATGAAACAGGACCCATATGGGATGTCAGTGCTTGCAAGTGGAAGACCAGCCTGTTGAGCCACTGTTCCAGCTCCAAAATGTTCAGAATCTTTAAGTGAGAAGAGGTTTAAATATCCTTTCCAACACATGCAAAATCATCACTGTTATTTTCAAAGAAAAGTTTTAGTTATGAAGCCATAATTCTCCCAGGACAAAAAGAGCAAAATTAAGCTGAATTTAAAAAACTGGCAACAGCATGGTCAACCGAGCTTCAGCTTGTAGCACTGGCATCTCATACACATGTTGGTTCAAGTCCCAGCTGCTCTATTTCTCATCCAGCTCACTGAATATTACAGCCTGGGAAAGCTATGAAGGATTGTCCAAGTTCTTGGGACCCTGTATCCGTGTGGGAGACCTGGAAGAAACTTCTGGCTCCTGGCTTCAGATTGGCTCAGCTCCAGAAGTAGCAGCCGCTTGAGGAGTGAATCAGCAGATGGAAGATTTTCCTCTCTGTCTCTCCTCCTCTCTATATATGACATTACAATAAAAATAAATCTTTAAAATAAATTAATTTTTTAAAAATACAACACAGCATTTCCATAATTTTTCAAAAGTTGTTACACAATAGTTAGTTTCAGCAGATAGAAATTATACTGATTTAGGGCCCGGCGCGGTGGCGCAGTGGTTAAGGTCCTCGCCTTGCACGCCCGGGATCCCATACGGGCGCCGGTTCTAGTCCCAGCAGCCCCGCTTCCCTTCCAGCTCCCTGCCTGTGGCCTGGGAAAGCAGTCGAGGACAGCCCAAAGCTTTGGGACCCTGCACCTGCGTGGGAGACCTGGAAGAGGCTCCTGGCTTCGGATTGGCATAGTATCGGCCCGTTGCGCTCACTTGGGGAGTGAATCATTGGACGGAAGATCTTCCTCTCTGTCTCTCCTCTCTGTATATCCGCCTTTCCAATAAAAAAATAATAAAAATTTTTTTAAAAAAAGAAATTATACTGATTTAGGGCCCAGTGCAGAGTGGCTAAATCCTTGTTTTGCAACTGCCGGGATCCCATAAGGGTGCTAGTCGATGTCCCAGCTGCTCCACTTCCCATCCAGCTCCCTGCTTGTGGCCTGGGAAAGGAGTGGAGAATTGCCCAAAGCCTTGGGACCCTGCACCTGTGTGGGAGACCCAGAAGAAGCTCCTGGTTTTTATTGGCTCAGCTCGGACCATTGTGGCTACTTGGAGAGGGAACCAGTAGATGGAAGATTTTCCTCTGTAAATCTGCCTTTCCAATAAAAAATAAATCTTTTTTTTTCTTTAAAAAAAAAGTATGCCAATTTAGAAAAGTGGCTAAGTTTCAAAAACAAATCAGCTCAAAGGGATACCAATTTAGAGAGAATTAGAAAATTAATATAAAAACCAGAAAAAGAGTACCAATGAACAGGCAAAGCCGACCTCAAAACCTCTTTCCTTTCCTTCTCCGTCCAGAATACTCAGAAGGTATTCTAACAGCTTTGCCTTCTTCCTAATGGTCTGGACAGTGAACAATGGCAGGGAAGAATACACCTACAGAGAAAGCCACGGCCCGAGTTCCCCACCACCACTCCCTTTCCTTAACTGCTCCATAACCACAATGCCCAGAACAGGAAGGAACAGGAAGGGCAAGACATTCTCAGAATTGGGTTTTTTTTCCTCCCAGATTTCACCACTTCCTATTAGCAACAGTTGCACACATTTACAGGCTACCATGCAATATTTCACCAGTTACACAATGTATACAGATCACAGCAGGTAATTAGCATCTCCCTTCTTTGACATCATCTATAGGATTCTGTAATCAGGACTCAAGGATGTACTCTTACAATCTGAGTTAGAAATCAATTCAGTTTTCCTAAAGTAAATCTAAAACTGAGACCTTGTGTCACTACATTAGCTCTGGCATGGAATCTGGGAAATTAAACATTGAGTTACACAACTTTATCCCTACAGAAAAAAAAATTGTTCCAAAAATTACAAACAAAAGATTATTTACAAAATAATCTTGTTTTTTTAAAGATTTATTTTTATTGCAAAGTCAGATACACAGAAAGGAGGAGAGACAGAGAGGAAGATCTGTTCAATGATACATTCCCCAAGTGGCCAGAACAGCCAAACCTGAGCCGAACCAAAGTCAGGAGCCAGGAACCTCCTCCAGGTCTCCCATGCAGGCACAGGATCCCAAGGCTTTGGGCCATCCTCGACTGCCTTCCCAGGCCACAAGCAGGGAGCTGAATGAGAACCAGGGCTGCCAGGATTAGAACCGGCACCCATATGGGATCCCAGCTCATGCAAGGTGAGGACTTTAGCCACTAAGTCACCACACCAGGCCCTACAAAACAATCTTTTAAAAAATTATTATCAGCCATTACTCACCAGAGAAAAATATTAATTACAGATTATATGATTATTTTTAATGCAGTAGGGTAATATATATACTAAAGAAAGCATATAATGATTCAGAAAAAATATTTAGAAATGTTCAAATATCAACCATAAGCCTGTTTTCAAAAACAAACATTACTTTAAAATTAAAACTGCCGATATAAGATCAAGACGCTTAAAATAGAGTAAAAAATTATTTGCATATCTCTTTGAACCCGGATCTGTTCGTTCTTGCTCCTTCCGCTATCACACCATTTATGAGTAAGAGTCATCTCATCCCTAAAACAGAAACTTGGAATCATCCCTTGCCACTTGCCTTTTAGAAAGTTTAAAGACTCAACAAAAATAAGAGAATTACTCTGTGAAACTAATTGCACTTTCCCTCCTAAAAACCATCAGTAATGACTTTTGGAAAGCATCCCATTTTTCCCGGATGCTCTTCAGGGAATACAAAAGAGAGGACAGCAGCTGACTGCAAGAACAGTGGTCAGATCCTGGAAGAGGAGGGGTTACGTGAGGAGCTCCAAGTTAAAAACCTGGGTCAGCCACAAAGCTTCGGGGACTCCGAACATGTCCTCTGCCACCACAGGTTGCAAACATTCCCCAACTCCTTCATGAAACCTGTCTCCCACCGAATCTGCAGCTCACCTCGCACGTGGCACTCTAGAATGAAAACTACCGACAGAACTGCACTGGTAACCTTGCCATGTCTTGAAGCGAAAAACAAATGATATTCTCCAACTGCAGGGGTTGTACATCTTGAGCAGATTTCGACACAAAGCCTCTTACAAGAGGGACAACTGAGGCAAGGAGAGAGGAAGTGACTCGCCAAGGACAAAGTGTGAGTGGCAAGCAGGGTCAAGCGTTCACACCGGGCTCCTAGGGTTCCTCGCCCACAGGAACCCAGGTTGTGCCGCAGGGCCTGCACTGCCCAATGCCAGGTGCGCACCGACCCCAGAGAGCCGTCGGCGGCTCCGGTCCTCCTCGCCGGGACTCTTCTCGGGTAAAACCGGGGCAGGTGAGGACTTGGCGCTGAGAGAGCCTGCGAAGAAGCAAACCCGGGCTCCCTGTGGGGCAGCTGCAGGCGCACACAGCCTTTAACCCCAATGTGCGCTCCAGCTGCCTCCACCCACCACGTACACAGCGACACACTGACCTCTCTGCGCTGGGGTGCCGCGGGGGCTGCCCTCTAGGGACGGCTCTCCCAGCACACCCCCGAGACGAATCTGGTCGCCCAATATTTAATAAAGGAGGCGGGGTGCTGAAACAAAGCGACCCCAAGCGGTCCCCCCTCCCAGCCCCGCCACCGAGGCGGGCGAATGTGGACTACGATTCCCGGCATGCCACGCGCCGACGGCCCCTCGACCACTACCACGAGGCAGCGCGATGGCCGCCGGGGCTCGTAGTCCCCCGTTCCGCAGTCCTGAGGGGCGCGGCGGGACAGGCCAAGCCAGCCCGTCAGCCCCGCGGGCCTCACCTCGACGATACGGGCGCACTGGGTTCCCTTGCCAGCGCCGGGACCGCCGAGGACGAACACGACCAGCGGCTTCATGAGGCGGGGAAGGGAGAGCAGAGGCCGGCGGGTCCGCAGCAGAAAGCCTAGGCCCAGGAAGTGCAGCAGCTGGCGGCGGCAGCTACTCAGCATACACGGCTGCTCCGCTCGAGGAGCTGACAGCGGCCGGCGCGGTGGCGGCGAGGGGCGGGGCGGGGCGGGGAGGCGGCGGGAGAAGGGGGCGGGCCGAGCCGGCGCCCGCCGCGGCCCTGCCGCCGTCGCCGCCGGGTATCCGCGCCCAGGCCGGAAGGGGAGGGGCCTGCCGCCGCGCGCTCCGCGCCCGCGCCTGCGCAGGCCTCCCGCGAGGCCACGCCCCTCATCTACGTCTGGGAAGGCGTCCTGCTCAGCGTTTGGGCGGCAGGAACCAAGCCTTCCGGACTCGGTCTGTGCTGGACGCCCCGGGACGGGCTACGCGGGGAGAGCAAAGTCCATTGTCCCTGCTCCCAAGCTGTTCAAATTCATGTGTGTACTAAATAAGTACACACGCAAATAATACACGTCAGCCATGCAGTGTGAAGGAAGTAAACGCTGGGCTAACGAAAAGGCATTCGGTTATGGCAGAGAACTCAAGACACAACATTTAAGCGGAGACCACAATAAAAAAGAACAAACCCAAGTAGACTAGGCTAGGGCGTCCCAAAAACAAAACAGCACATCCAGAAACCCTGCCACGGTGTGGTATCCTAGAGCAAAGGAGGGAGGACCCGCCACACAGGCGCGTGAAGCCGGGGAGCTGAGCCCGGTGAAGAGGTGGGAGGGTTGTGCTCCTGGGTAGATGATGGCTCAGGCCCTCAGGAGAGAGATTTAATTCTAACGCAGTGCGAAGCCTTTTAAAATAACCTTGTTTTCCTGTCCATTAGGAAAGAATCTGAGGGAGGAGGAAAAAAGATTCTAAAAGCTGAAACTCCATGAACCTTTCAGTTAGAGATGTAGACCGTCCAACTGGAAAAGCCATGAAGTAGTGGACTAAGCATCCCATATGGGTGCCGGTTTGTGTCTCAGTTGCTCTACCTCCCATCCTGTCCCCTGCTTATGGCCTGGGAAAACAGTGAAGGGTGGTGCAAGTCCTTATGCCACTGCACCAGCGTGGAAGACCTTGCTCCTAGCTTTAGATCGGCTCATTTCTGGCTGTGGCATCCATTTGAGGAGTGAACCAGCAGGCAGAAGATGTGTGTGTGTGTGTGTGTGTGTGTCCATACTCTGTAACTCTGCCTTTCAATTAAGAATAAAAATAGAGCCCAGTGTGATAGCCTAGTAGTCAAAGTCCTCACTTTCATTCGCCTGGATCACATAGGCATGCTTGTTCATGTCCCAGCTGCTCTGCTTCCTTTCCAGCTCCCTTCCTGTGGCCTAGGAAAGCAGTGGAGAACAACCCTAACCCTTGGGACCTTGCACCTGCATGGGAGACCTGGAAGAGGCTCGTGTCTTGTGGCTCCTGGCTCCGGATGAGCTCTGTCCATTGGGGAGTGAACCAACCAGCAGATGGAAGATCTTTCTCTCTCTCTCTCTCTCTGTAAATCTGACTTCCCAATTTTAAAAAATAATTTTTAAATAATAAAAATAATTCTTACAATCATGGTTTAAAAGAGGGGTAGGAAACACATTTCTCAGGATGGAAAACATTTTTCTAATGGTAATCGGTAAAACTTCTAGGATATCTGAAGAATTCATTTGCTTTTGAGATCTTGGATTTAAAATAATGAAAGGGGATGGTATTTTGGTATAGCACGTTAAGCCACCACATGTGATGCCTGCATCCCCTACTGAAATGCCAGTTCAAGCCCCGGCACGGTCCCTTCTGATTAGCTACCTGTTAATGCTTCCTTGGAGGCAGCAGATTGGGGGGTCAAGTTTTTGGGTTTTCTGCCACTCACTCATAACCACAGGAACTCTAGAAGACCTTCCTTCCCCTAGACCCATCTCTAGAACCCAGTGGCCACACACATTGGAAAAGTCAAAACGGGAAACAAGCCAAGTAATTCAGGATCTCAAAATCAATTGTTGTTGTTGTTTTTTTAAGAATCCTTTTATTTGAAAGGTAGAGTTACAGGAAGAGAGGGAGAAAGTGAGATCTTTGGTCTACTAGGTGACTGCCCAAATGGCCACAAATGGCTAAGCCAGGCTTGGCCCATCTTATGCTGCTTTTCTCAGTCACATTGCCAAGATGTTAGATCAGAGGTTCAGCAGCTGGGATTCAAGCAAGCACCCATTTGGCATGCTGGTGTTCTAGGCAGTGATTTAACACGCTGCACAACATTGTTGAGGTTTTTACCTTTCTTTTTACACCAAATCGCCATGTGGCACCAATTCATGTAAAACAGAACTGGTAAAAGACATGATGCTTAGAGGTCAACACCATGGTACTGCGTGTGTCTGTGGCATTGGCATCGTGTTGACACTGATTCTGATCCTGGCTGTTACACTTCCAATTTAGCTCCTCGCTGATGCCCTGGGAAGGGAACAGAAGATGACCTAAGTGTTAAGGCCCCTGCATCCATGTGGGAGACCAGGATGAAGCTCCTGGGTCTTGGCTTCGCCCTGGCCCTTCCCTGGCTGTTGTAGCCATCTGGAGACTGAACTAGCAGATGCAAGATCTCCCCCACTCTCTTTTTCTGCATTTCACATGAATAAATATAAGTAAATTGTGTGATTTGTTTCCTTAAGGGATGCTTAGCCCATTGCATAGTGTGGTAGTAAATGGACTTTCTAATTTTATTTTTTTAAAAGATTTATTTTTTTTTTATTACAAAGTCAGATATACAGAGAGGAGGAGAGACAGAGAGGAAGATGTTCCGTCTGATGATTCACTCCCCAAGTGAGCACAACGGCCGGTGCTATGCCGATCCAAAGCCAGGAACCAGGAACGTCCTCCGGGTTTCCCACGTGGGTAAAGGGTCCCAAAGCTTTGGGCCGTCCTCGACTGCCCTCCGAGGCCACAAGCAGGGAGCTGGATGGAAAGTCGATCTGCCAGGATTAGAACCAGTGCCCATATGGAATCCTGGCGTGTTCAAGGCGAGGAGTTTAGCTGCTAGGTCATGCCGCTGGGCCCATGGACTTTCTAATTTTAAAGTCTACAGGCATTTGGTACAGCAGTAGTAAGTTGCTGCTTGGGACACCTGCATCTTATAGTAGAGAACCTGGATTTGAATTCCAGCTCTGCTTTCCATTCCAGTTTCCTGCCTAAGTGCACCTTGAAAATCAGCTCAAGTTTGCTGTTATACATGTGGAAGACCCCTGATAGAGCCACTGACCTAAAAAATGAAATAGCACATGGGAGTGTGTGGGTAATCTCTGTGTCTGTCATGCTATCTCTCTCAAGTTGAAAAATAAATAAATTAAGATCTATGTATCAGTGCTATTGTGTGTCTCAATAGGCTAATCCTCCACCTGCTAGTGCCAGCATCCCATATGAGCATTGATTCTACCCTGACTGCTCCACTTCTGATCCTGCTCCCTGCTTGTGGGCTGGGAAAGCAGCAGAGGATGGCTTAGGTACTTGGGCCTCTTATCCACATGACAGACCAGGAAGAACACTGTTGAGGTTTTGACCTTTCTTTTTACACCAAATCGCCATGTGGCACCAATCTATGTAAAATAGAACTGGCAGTTAAAATTCCCTATTTGTGAAATCAGGATGATGGCACATCAGTTTACACTTCCTGCGTAAGTGATGCAATTGTTTCTTTTGTTTCTTTTTTTACTGAAGATTTGATCCCATTGTTGGGAGGAAGTACTCAGACACATAGTTTTAGATTTACTACTGTGTGCAATTACAGCCTTCATTCCAATTAATCCAAGTGTTGTTTTTTTTTTTAAAGATTTGTTCATTTTTTATTGGAAAATCAGATCTACAGACAGAAAGAGAGAAAGAAAGATCTTCTGTCTGCTGATTCATGCCCTAAGTGACCACAGCAGCTGGAGCTGAGCCAATATGAAGTCAGGACCCTGGAGCTTCCTCCAGGTCTCCCACATGGGTGCAGGCACTCAAGGCCTTGGACCATCTACAGTTGCTTTCCCAGGCCACAAGCAGGGAGCTGGATGGAGAGTGGGAGCAACTGAACACAGACAAACATCCATATAGGATCCCGGTGCATGCAAAGGGAGGACATTAGCTGCTAGGCTGCCATGCCAGGCCCCCAGGTTTTTAAAAAATAAAATAAGTAGGGCCTGGAGCGGTGGCCTAGCAGCTAAAATCCTCATTTTAAATGTACTAGGATCCCATATGGGCACCAGTTCTAATTCTGGCAGCCCAACTTCCTATCCAGCTCCCTGCATGTGGTCTGGGAAAGCAATCGAGGACAACCCAATGCCTTGGGACCCTGCACCCTCATGGGAGACCCAGATGAAGCTCCTGGCTCCTGGCTCTAGATTGGTGCAGCTCTGGCCATTGCGGTCACTTGAGAAGTGAATCATCAGATAGAAGACCTTCCTCTCTGTCTCTCCTCCTCTCTGCATATTTGACTGTGCAAAAAGAGAGAGAGAGAATAAATAGATTTAAAAATATTAATAATAAAATAAATAAACCTAACTTAAAATAAGCTGTTATAATTTTCTGTCCCAAGAGCTTTAGGTGTCCAAAAATAATTTGTATAAATTGACAGATCTGATCCTCTGAAACATTTCTTATGATTAAAGCTGTTGTGGTAGTGTGAGTTAAGCTGGGACACTCACATCTTCTAATGGAGTGCTTGTTCCATTCTGGGCTGCTCTGCTTCTCATGCAGCTTTCTCCTAAGATATTCTGGAATTCCACTGCAAGAGGCCCCAATAAATCATTTTTAAAAGAGCAAATCTTGGGCCCAGCATGATAGTCTAATAATTGACGTCCTCACCTTGCATATGCCAGGATTTTGTATGGGTGCAAATTCACATCCTGGCTGCTCTACTTCCCTCCAAGCTCCTTGCTTGTGGCCTGGGAAAGCAGTCGAGGACAGTCCAAGGCCTTGGTAGCGCGCAACTGTGTAGGAGACCCGGAAGAGCTCCTGGATCCTGGCTTCAGATCAGCTCAGTTCTGGCCATTGTGGCCATTTGGGGAATGAACCAGTGGATGGAAGATGTTTCTCTCTATTTTTCCTTCCCTCTGTAAATCTAACCTTGCAACAACAAAAAAATAAATAAATAAATCCTTTTCAAAAAGTGCAGATCTTCACACCTATGGAATCAAATCTGTAGTGAAAACAAAATGAATCAAACACACACACACAAAAAAAACCACATTAGTATAACTTAGTTCAGAAATGTAAATTGAGAAATGACAAGTTGGATGTTTGAAGAAACTTATTACAATAAGTAACAGAACCAGGAAAAGGAGAAACAGCCGATTCCAACTTCCTTGTTCCTGGTGGTGACAATGGCTCTTTCATGGCCACAACCCATCTGTTAACAGGCACCATCAGGGTTT
This sequence comes from Ochotona curzoniae, assembly GCF_017591425.1. Classification (NCBI taxonomy): domain Eukaryota; kingdom Metazoa; phylum Chordata; class Mammalia; order Lagomorpha; family Ochotonidae; genus Ochotona; species Ochotona curzoniae. Next base: position 18,204,440 of record NW_024465649.1, read on the forward strand.
GTAACATTGAACATTTACTTAGTCTGATCATAAAGAATGTATCATGTGGACAGGGATTGAGAGAGAATAAGGAAAAATAATGATGTGTGTGTTTACTTGTACATATGGGTCACTAAAACAGAATACCATAGATTGGGAGGCTTATAAGCAAAAGAAATGTGCTTTTCACTGTTATAGAGGCCGGGGGATTTAATGCCTCACGAGGGACAATTTCTTGGTTGATAGCGTCCTTCTCCATGTGACTTTGCATGGGAAAAAGCAACAAGGGAGTTCTTGGGATGGGACATAGTTTTGAAAGGTAGATTTACAGAGGGAAGGAGAGACACACAGAGAGATCTTTCATCCAATGGTTCACTCCCCAAATAGTCAAAATGTTCAGAGATGAACCCATCTGAAGCCAGGAGCCAGGAGCTTTTTTCCTGGTCCTCCACATGAGTGCAGAGATCCAAGGACTTGGGTAATCCTCCAGTGCTGTCCCAGGCCATAAGCAGAGAAGTGGCTCAAGAAGTGGGACAGCCAGGACCTGAACTGGTGCTCATATGGGATGGTGGCACTGCGGGTGGAGGATGAGCCTGTTATGTCACCATGCCAGTCTCAGGTGGTGTTCTGTTAAAAAATAATTTTGGGAGGATGGTGTATTGGCATAGGAGGTAAAACCATTTTCTGCAGTGCCTGTTCATGTCCACTCAAAAGTGGTAGATGATGGCCCAAGTGCTTCATCCTCTGCCACCCATGTGGGAGACCAAGAAGGAGCCCCTGACGCCTTGCTTCATCAAGGGCTCTCTCTACTGAGGCCATCTCTCCCTTTCTCTCTCTCTGACTTTCAAATGATATTTAAAAATAAAAGTAAATTTTAAATATTTCTATTTCTTTGCAAGGAAGATGGGCAGAGGTAGGCAGAGGATGAGTTTTTAATTTACCTCCCCAATGGCCTAGGGCCTGGGTCAGTCCAAAGTCAGGAGTCCTGAACCCAATCAGGATTTTCTACGTGGGTAGTACTGACTCAAGTATTTCAGTCATCACTTTTGCTCCCTAGGATGCACCTAAGAAGCTACAATTACAAGAGGATCAAGGACTCTATCTCACGTGTTCAGATAAGGAATGCAGGCATCCCAAAACCATGCTAGCTATGTAATAAACCCCACCCTGAAGGGTTTCTTTCTTTCTTTTTTAAAGATTGCTTTTTATTTGAAAGGCAGAATTATAGCGAATGAGGGAAAGACAGGAGCAAGATTTTCCATCTTCTGGTTTCTTGCCAGACGGCCACCACTGTCAGAGCTGTACGGGTCCAAGCTGGGAGCCAAGGGATTTTTCTGGGACTCCTGTGTGTGCAGGGATCCAAGGACTTGGGCCACCTTTTGCTACTTTCCCAGGCACATTAGCAAGGAACTGGTTTGGAAATGGAGCAGCCAAGACTCCAAACTGGCACTTCTGGGGATGCCAGTGCCCCAGGCAGCCATGGCTGGCTGGTACCCACCCCAGGACGCTGATACCTTCCTAAGAGCCCAGCACTAATGACCCAAGTTCTCAAGGCAAGGTGTTTACTCTTGCCAAAGGATGTTGATAAGAAAACAAACCAAAGAACAAATCTTTAGTCTGAGCAGATAGACTAGAAATGCAGTTCAGGCTCTGAGATCTATCCAAGTTGCTCAGAAAACTAGTTCTTCAAGCGTCAAATCTGCAGCAAACTGACATCTCAATTCTTGACTCTGCACAAACAGCTCTGGAAACAGTAATAAAACCTATTTATTTTGGCTGTTAGAGTAAAGTAAGACACAATACAGCACTAACAGTGGAAATACGTGTAAGTTATGATACAAATATTAATACCATCAATTAGTTTACAAAATCTATAGTATTGGGATACCACAGATTATATTACACGTATTATGGAGAATATAAATGATTTACAAATCCGTCATGTTCTTTTCGCTCAACGGGAAGAGAACGTGCCAAAAAATTGTTTTTGCGAGGAGAAACTGCTTTTTAGGAAACAAATTGTAAGAACTCTTCTACTTTGCCGTCCGTTCTACTAAACGATTTGGAACTGTTCCTAAGGCGACCGCTTCTGTTTGCCTAGCGACCGCTGCTGCAGAGGGGACTTCCTGCTCCCTCGGTTCTTCAGCTGGTCTTCTTTATTGCGCGTGCGCTAGACTCGCCCCACCCCGGAACTTAACCGTTGACTCAATGAAGGGTTTAAATTCTCGGAATCCAAGCTGGAGCGCTGGTGGCGCCCTCAAGTTCTCCGAGGAGGCTTGGGATTGGTCGAGAGAGGAATCAGTGCAGAGTCCTGATTGGCTGTTGTGCCAGCAGGTTGCGGCGACTTCGCGTGACGTATGTTGCTCCGCCCTCGCGCCCTGACTGGCTGAGCTTCTGACCAATCAGCAGGCGCGGCGCGCCCTTCGGTTTCGCGAGCTGGTGTTTGCCGCCTCGGTTCCCGCGACCCCAACGTCCCAGAGGCGGGTCTGAAGCTGTCTAGGCGCTTGCTGGAGCTTTCCTCTTTGTCGGCAACGGCCTGAGCCCAGCGGCGCGGAGCCTGCCCTGCGTGGGGCTTGGCCTTCCCTGCTAGCCGCCAGGGCCGGAAGCTGCCGGGGAAGGAGGGTGGGTAGCAGGGCCTTGTGTCGGGTTGGGTCCTCAAGGACGCCTGGGCCGATGACGAGCAGGGCTGTGACGAGGAGTAAAGCGGAGCACCGATTCCTTGGGCGTCGTCCACTCTGCGGTGTGTGGTGCAGTCGGTAACGTGCCATGTAAAGCCGTGGACCCAACCCCTGGCTCGGACCCGGTGAGGGGTGAGTTAAAGCCTGAAGTTCGTGCTCAGCTCTGTACAGAAATATCTTCTAACATCACCGCGGGGTGACTGGTCTGCGACCAGGGTGGTGTGGGTGGGGAAAGAGGAGGCGAGACCGACCCGATGCGTCGTGTCGGTGCCTTTTTCTCTGAGGTTTTAATGGTAGAGCTGTTGTGGTTTTAGTTTCAGTAGCTTTAATTGTGCAAGACTGTCAGGATACGTTACTGTATTGTTTTAGAAAGAGAAATGAATCTTGTCATCCTGATGCCTAAACTGGTCCTGAAGTCCACTTAAGTCTAAGTCGGCGTTACAATGGAATTTTGTTCTCACAAATGTTTTTAATCCCTGAAAAGTCCTTTTCCTCCCTTCAGACAGATCCTTATTGTTAGAACTGAAGCGAAATGTGCAGGGCCTAGAGAACACTTAGAACTTAAAAGAATATAGTAAATAATACCTCAATAGGAAAGGCTACATCTACCTGTGTTTCTCCTTGATAATGTCTAGGTAGAGCTATTCAATAGGCAATTAGAAATATGAGTTTTAAACCAAGAGGTAGAAGATGAAGGCTTCCTTTATGGCGGGGTGTGCCTTCAAAAAGTTCATTGAAGATTAATATTACGCAAATTGTGCATGAAAAAAGCTTGCATTTTAATTTCATTTTCTTTTTTTTTCCCCCAAAGATTGATTTCTTTGGAAAGCTGAATGATAGAAATATCTTCAGTCCACTACCTCAAATAACTGCAGAAACTAGAGCTGGGCCAGGCTGGAGCCAGGGATTCCATCAGAGCAGGAACTCAAGTACTTGAGCCATCCTCTGCTGCTTCCAGGGGTGCAGTGAGCGGGATAAGAAACAGAGTAGTTGAGACTTGAACCAGCTCTGCTCTGTGGGGTTGGCTTAGGCTGCTGCCCCACAATACCTGCCCCTTGCCATACATGTTTTGAGCTATAGGTGGCTGTGGATAATACCGAGAGAAGACATGTTGACCAGACAAAACAAAACAGGGCCTGGCGCAGTGGCCTAGTGGCTAAAGTCCTTAACCTTGATGCGCCAGGATCCCATTTGTGCACCGGTTCTAATCCCCGTGGCCCAGCTTCCCATCCAGCTCCGTGCTTGTGGCCTGGGAGAGCAGTCGAGAATGGGCTAAAGCCTTGGGACCCTGCACCCACTTGGGAGACCCAGATGAAGCTCCAGGCTCCTGGCTTCAGATCGGCACAGAACCAGCCATTGTAGTCACTTGGGGAGTGAATCATCAGATGGAAGATCTTCCTCTCTGTCTCTCCTCTTCTCTGTATATCTGACTTTGCAATTAAAAAAAAAATTAAATCTTAAAAAAAAAAACCCAACACGGAGCAAGAAGGCTAAAGCAGCCCCTGGGACACCCACATCCCATATTGGAGGGCTGGAATTGAGTCCCATCTCCTCTTCTGACCCAGATTCCTGTTACGATTCCTGGGAGGTAGCAGCTGAAGGCACACAGGCCTGGGTTCCTGCCACCTTCCGGGGGAGACCTGAATGGAATTGCTGGCCCTTGATTCGCCTGGCCCAGGCCTGGCTGTTGTACTCATTTAGGGAATGAGCCAGTGGATTGATGAATTTCCTCTCTCTGTCATTCTACCTTCAAATAAATATCCGATTATTTTGTAGTTTTAAAATTTAAAATTTTAGTTTTTTTTTTTTAACATTCAATGTGGTTCGTACATACAGTCCCAAGAACATGATGTTGTCTTCCACTCTCCTTTCAGGGAAATGTTTTTTAAGGAAATGATACAGATTTTTTCACTGATGCAAGTTAGTTTGCAAGGATGCAGTGTTTCCCTTCCATTGTCATAAGCACTGGAGATTCCTTGATGACTTTGTTGTAGGCCCAACAGATGCCAAACCGAATTGTAGCCACATGCTGTGCTGTGCTTTCTGAGGGTTGAGGCTTTTGATCAAAATCCCATATATTGAATACTGTTTTATCCAGTTCATAAGTAGGTGTGCTTTTCCTTAAAGAGTAGATATAATGGTGGTAGTTTTTGCTGCCTTATTTCTAGGAAATCTGATTTTTCATTTGTCATTGCTCTACTTATTAATACATATATCACAAATGTTCACAATATTAGTGCATTCTTGTTGGCTTGCTAGACAGAGGCTTTTTTTTTAAAAGAACTCAAAAATGTTTAATGTTTAAAAACGGGGACTTTGTTCCCCGTTCACACTCATTTTTGTTAAATGATCAGATGAGGTTCTCGATGTCTTTAATGTCAATGCAAGAAGAAAAAAGTACAGAAAGAAGTAGTAAAATAACATAATCACAGTTAATTGGGGGAAACAGAAGTGATGTTATAACCTTCACAGGAAGCAACAATACAGCTCTATAACAGGATTATAGAGGTTTCAACTGAGAGGCAGGGGTGTGCTGAACTATCTCTACGTGGCCAGATATGGAACAGTGAGAAAGGAGCCCCTGATGCTCAGATGCTCACAAACTTCCTTCATGTGTGACACATGCTTTCTCCTCCTCATGAGCAATTACCAAGGAGTCTCCTTATAATGTGGAAGGCAGCCTGAAGAAGGTAGGAAACAGCCTTAGGAATGGGAAAACCAAACCAAACAACACTTAGCTAAAAGAACAGGTAACTATTGTCTGCTTATCTATGTAAGTAGAAGTGTGTGGCTTTGATAGACCGTGGTGAGGGATCTAGAGGAGCCTCCCACACTACATGCAAGGCCCATAAGGGCCAGTGATGATGTGATAACCAGTTACCTAGGATGAGCTGCAGGTGGACCAAGTACAAATGGAAGAGCTGGTACTCACAGGACCTCAGGGGAGATTATGTAGGACTAGCTGCAGGGAGACTTGGCTATACTCTGGCACAACAGGGCTTCACAAGATGGACACTACAGGATGAGTGCTATAGGGTGAAGCAGAAACTGGGTGGGAGTGTCAGCTGCACATAAGGATGGGGATGGGGCAGCAGAGCAGGTGGATTGTGTATTGTGCTTTAACATTCTTTGGAAGTCTTCCAAAGATTGCTGCAGTTTCATTTTAACATAGGCCCCTTAGCCCATCGTTCCTGAAAGACTTCTCCTTAAAGCATCTCATTGATTGGCCGTGAAGAACCAGGGCAGACATCAGGCCAGCAGCATGCCAATCAACTGAGAGTGCGATTCCAAAACCACTCCAGCAATGATCCCTATGTTTGTCTCCATGAAACTGGTCACTGGATCGTAACAACTCTTCTGGTTAAGTTTGGTGGCAACCGTAATCAGATTGTGCAGATCCTGGGCATTGCAGCCAATTTCATTTGTGCAGCCACGTGGGGGGATGCCGTGCTCCAGGAAGTAGGGGCTGGCACTCCGGTTGGTGTAGTTCTGCACACCAGCAGCTCAGGCTGTGCTGCACATAGTGCACTTGCCCAGCTCCTCTCATCATTGCCATTGCCATTCTGCATGGCATCCGTGTTAGTCCTGAGGAAGGTGTCCTTGATCTCATGATGAAACACAAAGCCCGAAATGCCAGCGACAAGCTCAGCCAGGAACACCAAAGACAGGAACGTGGCATACAGCTTCAGCATCCATGGGCTACCATGGCATGTGGCAAAGCATTCAAGCAAGCCAAAAATGACGATGGTGGTGCCAGTCCCAATCAGCAGATACGGAGCATTTGTGGCATTCTCAGCAGCCAGGGAGCTGTAGGTGCCATGTGTGAGCTTGCCTCAGGCTCTGGCAGCCAGCAGGATCACCTCCGTGATCCAGAAGACGAAGGAGCAGATGATGGGGAAGGTTCTGAGACAGGTTATCACAGGTTTGCTCTCTATTCTCCTCGATGCCGTACTACAGAACTCTGGCAGTGGCAGGTGGCCAGAAGTCTGGTTCTTAAACATGAAAATGATAAGAATATTCAGACACTCATTTATTTAAATGAAAACCAATGTATTTAAGAGAGAAACACCCCTACCCTCTGGCTTGCTCCCCAGAAGTGTTTGTCATGGGCTGGGTGGTGACGGGATCCCAACCATGGCTGTTTCCCAGGATCTACATGAGCAAGAAGCTGGAGTAGGGAGCCTGGGATCCAGGCATTCTGATACGGGATGTTTTCTATGAGTGCCTTTTTTTTTTTTTTTTTAATGTTTAATCATTATTATTGAAGTGTTACTTTAAAAAAATTGTCTTGGGGATACCAATCGTTTTCAAATCCAAAACTTTTAAATCTTTAGTAAGTCTTCCAATTGTCATCTCAAAGAATTGAAGTGAATATGTTAAGGACTGGAGTTTATCTGAACTGTGTATGCATTTGGAGGCAGGTGTGCTCAGCCGAGCATGTCTTCTCAGCTGCTGAAGGAGCATCTGGAAGGGCAAGGAAGTAAGTGTGTTAAGCTCTCACAATGCCGGGAGGTCTCTTTGGCACTTCAAGGGAAAACATATAATTCCACATCACAAATGATCATCCTACCCAAAGTGCTGTCTACAGTTTTTGTCAGAATATTTCTAAATGATCAAGATGAACATTTTAATTGGGCTTGTAACTGTTAGGTCAAACACTCACCTCTGTTCTAGTGTTTAATCCTGATTAATGCTTAGTAATATGTATTTCGCTTAAGTAACCTAATTTTGCTTGTAATTTTGTTAATAGGTGGTTAAACCATGTTCTTTTTCTTTTTCATTAGTAATACATTTTTCTTTTTCATTCTTTAGGCTGCTGAAGATTTGAAATTGAGTAAATCATTGGTCAAATATTAAGGAGTCTATATTCTCTTGTAAGGCCCCAGATGAATACCAGGTATAGAAATTTCTCATAACATGTTTTATTTCTTTCTTTATTTCTTGTAACAGCTGCTTATATACATTGGAAAGAGGTTGCAAGAGAAAAAAGAGCATTATCTAGAATCAGGAAAATCTAATTTTCTGTCCAAACCCTACCACTTTCTATGTGGGTGACCTTGATCAAGTGAGTTAGCTAAGCCTATTCCTCATCTGAAAAGTGGGGATGGTAATACTTAGCAGAGGATTACTGGGAAAGATGAATTAAGATTACTGATGTGTTTGCTACATAGCAGGTGCTTAGCAAATAATAGTTTTGTTCCCACCTTCACTTAGTTGTAGTTGGAAGACAGTTTTATTGATCAGGAATAAAACCCAAATTCTTAAGAATAAAAATTGCAAAGATTTTTATTTACATCCTAAATAAGTATGAAAGTAGTTGGCTTTCTTCCCTCTTCTAGACATTATTTACTTGGTGAGATTTTCATATTGAGTGTACCAAGTTCTCTTAAATGTGTGCAAATGTCTACTCGTGTAGAGTGGAAAGGAGGACTTTGCCACCTGTCCCCTTATTTTTTCAGTCTGTCATTATGTAGGATCAGACAGATGGCTTTGTTATTGGGCCGTTTAAATTATATATTGCTCTCCCCCCCCCCCCCGAAGGGAGAACAATTCATGCTGACAAACTACAGTTGGTTCCGTGTGGTACCTTTATTCTCTGTATTGTCTTTCCTGCTGCCAGATGATCTTAAAGACGACAATGGGCACGATGAGCCAAGGTGGCTATCATGTTCTGCTTTAATTTTAGCCTTTCTATTCTACCCTATTACTACTTCTGGTTTTACAGAGGTACAGCTGTATAACGAGTTAACTATATTATTTTATTATCAGATTGGTGGTGGGCTCAAATTAATTCCTTACATTTAAGTAATGCATATGTTTGTGATTTAAACTGATTATTCCTGGCATATTTGTCTAGTTTCTTGTACTCCTTTAACGGTCTCTGGTTTTCGGTAACCTCTGGGATTTAAGGCAGCAGTTTGATTAGTGCGGGTGTGGCAGCAGGGAAAGGTGGGTGTTACAAACCAACAGGATTATTTGAGAAGAGCCATGTGTCTCATTCCCTAAGGAAAACAGTTACATGCGCACATGACAGTTTTGCAGCCAGTTTCAGGATGCAAGTTGCAGTTTGTTACTCCCTGCTTTGCAGGATCTGCTTGTATACTGTAGATTAACTGGAAGATTAATAGCAAACAGCTTTTACTGAAGTCATGATGTGTGACAGGTGCTGTGTTTAACACTTTACATGCGTTATTTTTATTTATACAAAAATCCCATGAGATAGGTACTGTCATTACTCATAATTTTTTTTAAGATTTATCTATTTTTTATTACAAAGTCATATGTACAGAGAGGAGGAGAGACAGAGAGGAAGATGTTCCATCCGATGATTCACTCCCCAAATGAGCACAACGGCCGGTGCTGTGCCGATCCAAAGCCAGGAACCAGGAACTTCTTCCGGGTCTCCCTCATGGGTGCAGGGTCCCAAAGCTTTGGGCCATCCTTGACTGCTTTCCCAGGCCACAAGCAGGGAGCTGGATGGGAAGTGGAACTGCTGGGATTAGAACTGGTGCCCATAAGGCGAGGATTTTAGCTGCTAGGCCACGCTGCCGGACCCATAATTTTCTTTTTTAATCAAAGAAACTGTAACATAGAAATTAGCCAACCCAAGGTCAGATAGTAACTGATGTCAACCTAACCTGACTTCTGCCCTGAACTGCTGAGGAAATAAACCTGAAGTAGTGCAGCTAGTGAGAAAGACACTATTGAGTGCTGATGACTTACAACAAAATAGGAATTTTTATAAATATATTACCTATATGACTCACTAAGTATCTAGTATAACTCTGCAGGGAAGTACTGATATCCCATTTAATTGGTGAGGAAACCAGGGCGATGAGAAGGTAATGCATCTGACCAATGTCACATGACTAGTCGGTCCTGAAGGTGGGTTTCAGACCCAAGCTGTCGCTTGTCGGCTCCTTGCTTCCAGTCCCTGTGTTGCAGTGCCTTTCGTGACAGGTAAATGATAAGTGTACTAGACAAGCAGATAACTTTGTTATTACCTTTGTGATTTTGAACAATTAAAAAATTTTAGTATTTATTAAAAAGCTGAAGGGGTTACAGACCCATGTGGCTGTCAGATTCTGTTTATGGTGGAAGGTTGTGTGCAGGCAGATAAATATTTCAGTTTTCCTTCCTGTATCTGAGGCGGGGGAAAGGGATAAAGTGTGCTCTTCCTAATCATTTTATTTATGGCATACTGCATCAGTGCCAGGAGACAGAGACGGTTGTCGGATATTACCTTTGGGGTCCTCAATGTGTGGAGGAATGTTCCAGGGTGTTGCTTGAGTGGTCTTGATCTGAGAAGTTGTTTTACACGAGAGGTACCAAATTTTCTAAAGCCTTTTGGCTGTCCAGTCCTTATCTACCTACCTTAGTGTGTGCACAGACCTAGGTGTTGTAGTAGAGCCTGGCCTGGAGTGTTGTTCAACCTGCCATTCTTTCCATGTTTTGATAAGGCACTCAGTGTCTTTAGTTGGCTTAAATGAGCTGGCTCTCTTGTCTTGTGTTCCTCTGGGTATGCTCTGTTTCTTGCACAAGGGTAAGCAGCTGAGGTGGCCCAGTCCTGAGGGCAGGGATCTAGTAGTTAGTAGAATCATTAGAACCAGTGATCTAGTTAGTTAGTAGAATTAGGCTCCAGTCTGCCCCCTGCACCAGCCAATGCATGTTCCAGTGAGTGCAGATGCCTGATCAGTCCTGCAGGCACCAGCAGGATTCTGCAGCCTGGCTGGGCCTGCCCCCAGTCCCAGCTCCAGCCCTGGCTACTGATGCTTGGTTTGGCCTGCCTCCAGCCCCTGGTTTTCACTTGCACCAGTGGGTGCTGAGGCCTAGCAGGGAAAAGATCCCCTACCAGATGGCATTCCCATCCCTGATTGTTGTGAGTGCCGGTGGGTGCTGCAGAGCAGCCTGGTGTCCCTCAGCCCCAACACTCATCAGCTGTTACTGTGGATTAGGATGAACACGAAGAACCTCTGCCAGATCCACACCCTTATTCAGCTCTTGTGAATACTGGCAGTGCTGCGACCTCACCTGGCCTTGTCTGCATTCAGTTCTGGTTCTTGTGTGGACAAGTGTATTGGACTGACCCAGGCAGCCCCTAACTGTCTTTTGATCTGGCCTGTTCGAGCTCCCTTGACTACCTGCAGGTGCAGTGGCCTGGCCTATGGAAGCCCCAGGAATCATTTTATGTTTGTCAAACAAGCCCTCAGTGGCCCCTGTTGAGACCCATCCCCAGTCCCCCAGTCTTTAGCAATGCGTGGTCCCCCGTGTGCTCGTGGCAGTGTTGATGGTAAAGAGTGGCTCTGGCTGGTGTCTGCCCATGGTGGTACAGTTAACACAGAGCTAGCATTAACCAGACCCAGAATGCCCACCTGCTATGGGCTGTTTTTCTTCTAGCAGTGTAGCAGTTGCCTAGCTACAAGGCAACCTGGGCAGTTGCCTGAAGCTGCAGAACTTTTCATAATCTTACTGGGTATCATTTAGTGATTATCAATTAATTAATTTAGATAGATTTTAAATTTAAGGATAGATTAGTGGCTTATATTCATTTTTCTGTTAAACAGGATTTTGTAGGATTGATCAAACATTTTTTTTTCAAAACTTCCGTATATGTAAATTTATATAGGAATAGGAAAAAAAGAACCATATCCATATGTGAGTGCTTATTTTCCTGATAATAGAGCAACAAGTGGTTTTTAAACTGTTCAATAATATTTTGTTACAAAAGTGATCTGTAAAGCCCTGTCATTGAGAGATGCTTAACTATTAAGACTATCAAGATAGTCTTTGTGTGTTTTTTGTTTGCTTTTTATTTATTTATTTATTTTTTGAAAGATTTTTAATGTTGTTTAAATAGTTGAGAAGGTTGCATGTCTGTTTGGGTCTCTGATTAGGGTTGGGAGGGTCGCAGTATGGAGGAAGGTGGGTGTGGACAAATGTTCCAAATTGTTTTTCCCTCATGTGTTTGCGGGGGCGGGGTGCATAGGAAAGGGGACATTCCTGCTATCAAACTGCATCAGCATACAGGTTTAGGGGACAGTCATTTGATGATGCCTTAGAAACCCTGATATGAGGAAGAGTATTCTGAGGGTGTTAATTGGGTGGTTTTGATAGTTCTCAGATGTCATTGGCTTTGTTGCATCATAGTTGAGATTTTACCAAGGTCTGTTGACTGACCAAGGCCACCTTAGTGCTTCTACAGGAAGATAGATATTGCAAATGTAAACCTTGGCTGGAGAGTTGTCCAACCTGTTCTGCCTTTTGTCCTCTGACATAGCACTTGACGTCCTCCCCTAGCCTAGATGAGCTGGCCGTCATGTCCCCCATGTACATCTGGATATGCTGCCCACTGCACAGGCATGCACTCCAAGATTAGACCACTTATATTGTGCTTTCCCTGTGGCTGTGATTTGATTCCAGTGATTTAGTTGGGGAGTCCCCCAAGAAACCTCCTCTGAGGTGCCCTCTTGGGTGCCAGCCAGTGCAGGGTCAGGTTTGGCCCATTACCTGTACCAGCCAATGCATATACTACATACTGGTGGATGCAACGGCCTGGTGGGTCCTGACCCCAGCCCCATCTCACGCAAACTGTTGGGTGCTGCAGCCTAGTCCAGTCCAGCCCAGCTCAGCCTGCCATAGGCCTGGTTTTCATGCTTACTGGCAGGTGCTGCAAGCCAGTCAGTGTCACCCTCAATAACCACCACCAGGCTTGCTTCCAGCGCCAGTTTTTGGTGTGTTGGCATATGCTGTAGCCTAGCCCAGATGTCCCATATCCCATCTGGCTCTCATGCACACCTGTGAGTGCTGCAGCTTAGCTCAGTCCAGCCTGCCCCAAGACTTGGTTCACATTTGTGCCTATGGATACTGCTGCCTTGGTCAGCCTGGCCTGCTTCTAGCCCTGGATCTCACGCTCAGCAGTGGTTGCCACAGCCCAGTAGGGGACTGCCCATAGTTCCCCTACTAGCCCGCTCCCAGTCCTGGATCTTGAGCCTGCCAAGGGTACTGTGGTCCAGCTTGGCATGACTCGTACTCAGTCCTGGCACTTGCCAGCGGGTATGGCAGCCTAGTCTGCCCTGGCATGGCCACTCCCAGTCCCAGTTCTCATACTCACTAGTGGAAGAAGTGGCCTAGCAAGGGAGTCCTTGAAGTTCCCTTACCAGGCTCACTCTCAGCCCTGGGTCTTGAGTATGCTGGTGGGTGCTGTAGCCTGGTGGCATAGCCCACCTCCAGTCTCAGCATTCATAGACAGGTGCTGTAGTATGGTTCATCTCTGCCTGCCCCAGTCCCAGCTCTCACCAGTGGGTATAGCAGCCTATCCCTCTACCTCATGTGAACTAGTGGGTATTGCAGTCTTATCTAACCTGGCCTGCTCCTTGTCCTGGCTCTTACTTGTACAAGCTGTGGACTGGCCCAGTCTGACTCACCCCCACATTTGGCTCACACATATGCCAACAGATGCTGCAGCCTAGCCTGGCCTGGGCTGCCTCCAGCCTTGTTCACCAGTGGCTAGCAGGGGAATTCCCTAAGTTTCCCTACCAGGCCCACTCCACTCCTGGCATGAACCAGCAGATACTATGGTCTATCCCGACTGGCCCACACCCATTTTGGCTCTTGCTGCTGGGTGCTACAGCCTATCCCAGCCTGGCCCACTCCCAGCCCCAACTCTCATGTGAGCTGGCAGGTGCCACAGTCTAGCCTAGCCTGACAAACACCTGTTCTAGCTCTTATGAGCACCAGTGCTGGAGCCTGCCCTAGTCTGACCCACCCCCAAAACCAGCCGACTTGCATGCTGATGCAGCCTTGCCCAGCCTGATCTACCCCAGCCCAGACATTCATGCTTACCAGTGGAGCTGTAGCCTAGCAGGGAAGTTCACCTGCCAGTGCTGCTCCCAATCGCTGATCTCATGTGTATTGGCTGGTACCATGGCCCTACTTGGTATTGTCTGCCCTCTGTCCTGGTCTTTGCATGTGCCTAGCCCAAATGTCCTTGTCCTCTCTGATCTTCAGTCCATGTAGATGCACCAGTTGCTGCGCCAGCTGATCCGTTTCCCATTCAGCTGCCTGCCAATGCTCCTTGGCAAGTGCTGGAAGATGGCCTGTGGGTGCTATAGCCTAACCCAGCTCTAGTTCCCATGAGTGTCAGCTGAGTTTTGTGGTCCATTATGGCTCAGTTTGTCACCATTCCAAGTTCTTTGCACAAACCAGCAGGTACTACAGTCCTGCAGAGGCAAGCCCACAAGTCCCCTAAAGAATCTGTGCCCAGATATTATTTTCTTTTGTTTTGGTGGGCGCTGTGGCCCACCCCTGCTCTTATACTCCCGGACAGGTATTATAGCCCAGCCCAGTCACGCGTGTCCCCAAGTAACAGTGGGCAGCGGGTGATGCTATTAAGACGGCCCAGATTTCCCATGTGGGTGGGTGCCTTATTCTGACCCAGACAAGCCCTCTGATTTTCCTCCTCTAAACTACTCCATCTCAGCTCCTTTACCTGCCTGCAAATGCAGGTGCTTGGTCGTTGAAAGTCCCCAGAAATCAGTCCTTCCATTAAACATGCCCTCAGCCACTGCCACTCCAGTAAGTCCATAGACCCTCCTTCCCTAGGCAGTGTACAGCCCCCCTGCTTGGAGGCTAGGGAGGCATGTCCCACTCTGATTATTTCCTGCCTTCCCCACATATCTTTTTTTTTTTTTTTTTCATTTATTTTATTTTATTTTATTTTTGACAATCATTACATAGTTTATTAGGGCACAAAGGTTCAAGGGCTACAGGAAAGTGGGTAAAGCTATCATTTCCACATTTTTTTCCTATATCTGGGGTAAAGGGGGAGGTAAAGGGAGAAGCCCCACCCAGTCTCCCACCCATCCCAGGTTCCTGATATGGGGCATGCTCCGAAAGTCTTACTCAAGTAGTTTTGATATTTCATCAGTTATGAATTGCTGCCAGTCTTGCCATTCCAAGCACGATGAGGTCGCTGAGGACTCCTGATTGACATAGTCCATCTTAGAGTCTCCGTTTGTCCTGTTTTTCACTGCCAACATATGGCTGGGGTAGTTGATTGACTTGTTCTGTCCATTTTCTTTTCATGGTTAGGGTTATGAGTCTAGCAGTTTGATTGAAGAGATCCATAAAGAAACTTTGTCTGAGGTGAATCCAGATAGATTCTTGTGTGCACTTGCAAGTACAGGGCCCAGTGCAGTCCATCGCTCCAATCGGCTGGTGGTTGCAATTGCTGGGTCGGTTCTGTTTCCAGCCCTGTCTTCCACTGGAACCAATGGGTATTGCAGAACAGCCTGAGTCTGCCCAGCACACATTCTACCCTCACATAAACCAGTGGGAGCTGCAGCCTGGTCAGAGCGACCCACAATAACCCCCACCAGGCCTGTCCCCTATCCTGGTTCCCATGCTTGCCATTATGTGCAGCAGACTAGTCCAGTCTGTCCCACATCCCATTCAGCTCTCATACATGTCAATGGTCATTGAGCCCTAGTTCAACCCAACCAGCTCCACTATCCAGCCCACACACATGCTGTTTGGTACCTTTCTGTTTAACCATCACTGCCCCCTGGTTTTCATGCTTTCCAAGTCGGAATGGTAACCCAAGAGGAGGAGCCCACTATTTCCCTTCTAGGCCACTCCCATTCCCGGATTATGCACTCTCCAGGCGGTTCTGCAGTTTAACTTGACAGAATTAGCCCCAATACCAGCTTCTGCCAGCTGATATAGTGGCAATGCCCAAGCAACCCTCACCCACTCCAATTTATGCTTGCACCAGTAGGAATAGCCCAGTCTGGCTTTTCCCTGATCTGACGCACATGAGGCCCTCAGGTGTTGTAGCCCTGCCTAGTTTGGCCTGTCCCCATCCCAGCTCACGCTCTCCAGTGGGAGTAGCCGTCCTGCAGGGGAGCCCCCCACATTCCCCCTGCTGGCTCCGTCCCCTCCTTCCCTGGTTCTCACGTGTGCTGTTGGGTGCTGCGGCCACATCCAGTACAGGTCACCTCATTTCCCCACATATCTTAAGATAATAATAATAGAGTAGCATAGGCAACTGCTGGCACACTGGTGTAGTTAACACAGATTTGGCATTAACTAGTCCCAGAATGCCTGCCAGCTGTTGGCTGCTTTTCTGTCAGTAGTGTTAACTCTTGGCTTAAGTACCTAGGCAGTTGCCTATAGCTGGGGCAAGTAGTCTTTTCCTAATACCTTATTGTATTTTTTTTGAAGGTTTCCTTCAAGTAGGATGGTGCCTTTTTATTTTCCTCCATCAAAGTATGCACTCTGGAACCCAATACCAATTGGAGATGTCATCTACTTACATTTCAGTTACTACAGGTATGGGTATGCAGTGTTTCTCTTTTCAAGTCAAACCAGTGCAGGTAGGAGTTATAAATGAATGTATACGGCAAAGTTTATTATGAACAAGTACTCGTTATTTGATTTTACTTTTAAATTCAGAATTTAATTTCTGATATAATTCTTTTTCTTTTTTTTGTTGATGCTATTTATGTACTTTTTGTTTGTTTGTTTTGGTCTGTTTTTCTGCTTCTTTTTAAATCTGTTCCTTGTGATGCTAGCACTGTGGCATACACAGGGTAAGTTACTGCCTGTGGGCTGCATTGTGATATTGTAATTAAGCTGCCACTTATGCCAGTATCTAGTGTGTATGCCAGTTCAAGTCCCATTTTCTCTGCTTCTGCTCCAGCTCCATAAAAATAGAAGATGATCTAAGTTCTTGGATCCCTGTCACGCACGTGGGAGATCAGAAAGAAACCGCTGGCTCGTGGCTCCTGGCTTACACCTGGTCTAGTCCAAATTACTGTGGCCTTTTGGGGAGTGAACCACAGTATGGAAGCTTCATCTCTCTCCTCTCCTCTCTTTTTTTTTTTAATTTTTTTTTTTTATTTTTGACAATCTTTACATAGTTAATTAGGGTAAAAAAGGTACAAGGGCTTAAGACTATTATTTCCATATCGTTTCCTTCATTTATCTGAGGTAAAGGGAATATTGAGGAGAAGCCCCACCCAGTCTTCCACCCACCCCAGGTCTCGGATGTAGGGCATGCTCTGAGATACTTGCTCAAATGGTTTTGATAGTTCACCAGTTGCCAATGAATCGCTGCCAATCTCGCCACTCCAAGCTCTCCTCTCTTTTCTATAACTCTACTTTTCAGATAAATAAATAAATTTAAACAAACAATAATAATCACTTTCTGTGACTGTGCCTCTCAAAAAAATTGTTAAAAAAAAAAAAAAGAGCAGATGATAGTCCTTGAACTTGGGTTCCTGCCGTCTGTGTGGGAAACTTGACTGGAATTCCTGACTCTTGGCTTCTGCCTGGCCCAGAGACCTGTGGTGTTCTGACGGGTAAACCAGCAAATTCAGGAGGAAGACCCAGATTGTTCCCCCTCCCCTCTCCCAGTCTCTTTGTCCCCCTCTGTTGCTATGCTTTTCAAATAAATAGATAGACAAATAAACCTTTAAAACTTTTTCTATGTGTTTTATGTTATGTTATGTTGAGACAGAGTAGTCCTGTTCACTGGTTTGCTCCTCATAGGCCTACAGCGGGCCAGGCTCAAGCCGAAGGCCACAAGTGCAATTCTAGTATGTCATATGGGGTGGTCAGGACCTGATGCTTGAGATGTCACCTGCTGCCTTCCAGGGTGTGCACTAATAGGAAATTGGCATCAGGAGAGATACCTGGGCCTTGAGCTCACCCAATCTCACCATCCGGGATACAGGCCTCCGAACTGATGGCTTAACTACTGAGTAAACAGACATAAACCTAGTTTTTTCTGTGGCTATGTTAACCTGCCATCTAACTTGTTCACTTTAGTTTTTTCTCAATGTGGAAATATGTATGTTGTATATATAATAATTTACCTATCCATAATTGTACAATTCATTGAGCTTTTATATTTTTGTATGGTTCCTTTTAAAATACCTAATCTTTTTTTCATAGTATCTTGTTTCTAGCTCATAGTTTGTTTTTTCTTATGTTTTTTAAAGTGTTTTATTTATAGCCACATTCTGCATTCAGTAATGCTAATATCTCGGGCCACCGTAGATATCAGGCTAATATTCAGTTGTGACACTGTCATCCCTTATGGGTGCCAGTTTGTTTCTGGGTTGCTCCAATTTTTTTTTTTTAAAGATTTATTTATTTGTTGGAAAGTCAGATATACAGAGAGGAGAAGAGACAGAGAGGAAGATCTTCCATCCACTGATTCATTCCCCAAGTGACCAGAATGGCCAGAGCAGGAGCTGATCCAAAGCCAGGAGTTTCTTCTGGGTCCCCTACTTGGTTGCCAGGTCCCAAGGCTTTGGGCTGTCCTTGACTGCTTTGCTAGGCCACATGCAGGGAGCTGGATGGGAAGCAGGGCTCTGGGATTAGAACAAGTACCCGTATAGGGTCCTGATGCATGCAAGGTGAGGACTTTAGCCACTAGACTACCGCGCCGGGCCCACTTCTGATTTTGTTAGTGGCTTGGGAAAGCAGTGGAGGATAATCCCAGTCCTTGGGTTGCTGCTCCCATGAGGGAGACCTGGAAGAAGATCCTGGCTCCACATTTGCTCAGCTCTGGCAGTCTGTTTAGTATTGAACCAGAGGGTAGGAGATCTCTCTGCCACTTCTTCTATATAATTCTTTTAGGTAAAATAAATAACTCTTTAGAATAAAGAAAAAAAGCCAATGTCTGATATTCATAGGCAGTATGTAGATGTGATTATTTTAGTCAATCAAACTTTATACAAAAACAAGACAAAGTACATAGCTTGTTGATTCCTAGTTTGATTCATAGCTAAGCAAGTGCCTACAGAAAAATTAAAGCTTCAGGTTTTTTTTTTTTTTTTTTGAAAGGCAGATTTACAAAGAGAAGGAGATATAGAGAGATAGATCTTCCGTCCTCTGGTTTACTCCCCAAGTGGCTACAGTGGCTGGAGCTAAGCTTATCCGAAGCCAGGAGCTTCTTCTCGGTCTGCCACGTGGGGGTGTTTTTTAGACCATTCTCTACTGCTTTGCCCGGCCACAAGCAAGGAGCTGGATGGGAAGTGGAGCAGCCGGGACATGATCCAGTGCCTGGATGGGATTCCAGCACTTGGAGGGGAGGATTTAGCTACTGAACCATTGTGCCAGCCTTGCCATTTTTATATCCTAGTTATCCTCCATAACTGTTGTCCTTGGCATTTCCTAAAGTTGATCTTTCTGATGTTTTATGAAAATGTGTGTGCAATATGTTAGGCAGAATTTCACAGAGAAAAGGCTTTTATAAGGTTACATTATTGTTATTTTTCAGAAATCCCAAGCTTTTTGTGACTGAAAAGACCCTTCGGCTTGCTTATCGTCATGCTAAGCAGAATCAGAAAATTTTGTCATGCTTTTTGCTTGGTTCTCTTACAGTGGATGAAGGTAATATATTAAAAACTTTGTTGTATGGCTATAATAGCACTTATATTTATTCACTCAGTCAGTTGTTGTATGTGCTTTGTGCTAATTTTTTAAAGTTACAATTTTTTTTAAATTTGAAAAGCAGGTTTTTATAGAGTGGAGTGAGACAGAGATTTTCTATCGGCTAGTTTCCAAATGGCGACAGTGGTCAGAGCTGAGCTGATCAAAAGCTCGGAGCCAGGAGCCTCTTCTTGGCTTCCCACAGAGTGCAGGGGCCTAAGGCATTGGGCCATCCTCTACTGCTTTTCCCAGGCTATTATTAACAGAGTTGGGTCAGAAATTAAACCACTGTTCATGGTGCTGGCACCAAAGATGAACTTGCTCTGTCACCATGTTGGGCCCGATTGTGCTGATTTTCTTTGCCATATACAGGGTTATGAAGATGAGTAAAAGTAACTTGCACAGACTTTACAATCTAGACAGGTAAAAGAATATGTCAGCCAGTTATTTTTCAAAGTTTACTATTTGTTATGAAAAAAAAAAAATGCTTTCCTGAAAGGTAGCTTTGCTCTTTAACTTTATAAACAAGTAGACAATGTAATTGTTGTTATTTCTCTTCTTCAGATGAAGAAGGTGTGACACTGAGAGTAGATCGCTTTGATCCTGGTCGAGAAATGCCTGAATGTTTAGAAAAAATCCCAAGTGCCTCTCTTCCTGGTGACTTTCTGATTCCATGTAAAATTCATACTCAAGGACTTGGTGCAAGAGAAATGATGGCTCACAGTGCAAATGACTTGAGTTCAACTTTTAAGGTGAGATCCCTTGGTAGCTCGATATTCTTTATTTAGGAATTAAACTTGGCATGCCATGATATATTTTAATAAACTCTTATTTGAGAAGCATGCATAATGCTTTCTGATTGAATTATTATAGATCTGAAATCTGATTACACCTGGGTAGGTGATTTGGCCAGCATTCTAGAAGGGGAAACAGTGTAATGTAAATAGAAAAGTTCAAACAACTTAGTATAGTGTTAAGGATAAAGATTTTTGTTCATAACCAGACAAGAAACGTTAGGTTGATTAGATTAGGGATGTCTTTGCTGTCTGAGGAATTTAAATTTTGTCATTGGCCATGCAACCATTGAGGTTTCGCCAAAGAGGAAATGCTGTCGTATGAAAAATAGTTTGTCTGGAAGTCAGAGCAGCCTCTGAGTAGTTAGGCCATTGAAGCAGCTGGATGTGTGCTAGAAGCAGGTTCACCTGCCCATAATAGAGTGATGGCTGTGAGATGAAGGATACAGTGGATATGAGCAAATACTGAGGAAGAACCAAGTTCACAATATAGAATAAAAGGAAGGGACTTCAGATACTATGAGATTGAGTCAGAATTTATATATATATATGTATTTCCCTCCCCTCCATGTAGTAAATATTGGAGGCAAATATTCATAATAAGAATTCAGAGTGCTGCTGTGATATCCAAGTTGAAAACTTGTGATGGAGCTTGGAAATCTTGATCCTCTGAAGTAATTATTCATGTAATCTCTTTGTCACATGCATGCTATGAGAATTGAAATGTGATAAATCAGAAGTAACTTAATTTTGTGACTAAGACACCATGTGTATATTTATCTGTACCAAGATACTAACTTCAAAGAGAAGGAGACATTTCAAAGTTTTAAATTGTATAATATCTTCCTCAGGCTTTGCAACATCATGTAAGTAGCAAAGACTCCTTGGACTGTAGTAAGCTGCTTTCCCTAAGAGCTCAAATCACTTTCCGGGAGAATTTGGACGATGTGGATTTCGAGTTTTGCTGGGCAGCAGTAACCTTCTCAAATAACTTTAGATGCACACCTGTGAGGCCCATCCCTATTATTCCAACAGCTTTGGCAAGAAACTTGAGCAGTAATTTGAATATTGCTCAAGTTCAAGGGACCTATAAATATGGGTAAGTAAGATGCATTAATCCAAAATTTTAAATATTAAATACATTAGTGCATTTTTCCCAAATAGCCACATAATATGAAATAATTGTACAATCTGTTTACTTGCCAGACTTGGTGATTTGATCAGTAACCAGAGAAGTTAAAAAAATGATTAATTTTGCTGAGTGTGGAATTTTCCTTCAATGAGTTGTTGCCTACCATATCACAAAGTTTGGTGGTAAAAATTATGTTAAAATTGGTTTATACTTAATGCTCTTAAAATATAAGGAAATGTTATTTTGTGGTATTTGGCTTAGTTTTAGGCTCTTTTTGGCTTTGATGAATGACTGTGAACCAAAGAGAAGCTAGAAAGTTTGTAATATACAGTCTTAACTGTGAATACTGCAGATAGTGGAAAAGGATAATAAATAAAAACATGTTTACTCTTGCTTAACCAGCCCCCAACTGCTCAAGAGTAGAACTTTCTGCCAGAGCTGGAGTATAATCCTCTGCAGCTTTTTATAACCACTTTTAGTTTTCTTTTTTTTTTTTTAAGATTTATTTATTTTTTATTACAAAGTCAGATATACAGAAAGGAGGAGAGACAGAGGGGAAAATCTTCTGTCCTATGATTCACCCCCCAAAGTGAGCCGCAACGGCCAATGCTATGCCGATCCGAAGCCAGGATCCAGGAACTTCTTCTGGGTATTCCACACGGGTACAGGGTCCCAAAGCTTTGGGCCGTCCTTGACTGCTTTCCCAGGCCACAAGCAGGGAGCTGGATGGGAAGTGGAGCTGCCGGAATTAGAACCGGCGGCCCATATGGGATCCTGGCACATTCAAGGTGAGGACTTTAGCTGCTAGGCCATGCTGCTGGGCCCAACCACTTTTAGTTAGAGCTGCAGGACGGAAGCATGCTTTCTAATCCATGACCCACTGCTTCTCTGAAGCCTCATTTATTGTATCTGTTGTCTGCTGAACTAGGTTAGACAACGTTAGACCAGAGGAAGCTCTAGGTGCTACACTTGACTTCCTTTCACCAGATTCCACTTTAGTCCTTTTTTTTTTTTTTTTTAAAGGCAGATATACAGAGAGGAGGAGAGACAGAGAGGAAGATCTTTGGTCCGATGGCTCACCACAATGGCTGGAACTGAGCCAGTCTGGGAGCCAGGAGCCTCTTCTGTCTCTCCAACATGGGAGCAGGGTCCCAAGGCTTTGGGCCATCCTGGACTGCTTTCCCAGGCCAGAAACAGGGAGCTGGATGGGAAGTGGAGCTGCCGGGATTAGAACCGGCGCCCATATGGGATACCGGTGGGTTCAAGGCGAGGATCTTAACTACCGCACTATCACGCCGGGTGCCCTAGTTCTTGTTAAGTCTCTAGAACTGAAAATACTTAGCCAGGGTTCACTCAATTCCCCGGTTGTATCTTAAAATAATTCTTCAAAGGAGGATGAGAAAAAGAGAAGGTTTTGTTTTCAGAAAGTCAATGGAGTAACCAGGAAGGTCGTTTTCTGAGCCTCAAATTTTGACCAGTGAAGCTTTCTGGCTGAAGTGACACAAAGGAGGAAGTGTTGGTGTATGCCAAAATCATGGAGTGGTCAAACGTCATAGTGGTCAAATCATTTGAATTAAATTAAACACTTAGAATCTTGGGGTAATAAAGTGCTTCTTGGCTGGAACATGGGATTGTTGTTCAAATTAACCAAAATATTAGTTTTTGTTAGTATCCGTGCCCATTTACTTCTACAACATGAATTTACCTTTGAATTACTAATCTTTGACCCCTGCCCGCTAATAGTAACTAGGATGCTCAATATTCTATCCAAATGTCTGTTTCCCTTGCCTCTGTCTAGAATTATCTAATACATTTGTTCTTTTCGCCCAACCACATGCATCGATTGATTCACCATAATATTTATTAGAATTCTCTATGGAATAGATATTATGTAAGGCACTGGAAATAGATTTTTAAAATTCATACTTACTCTCATTATGGAAGTTTATATAGAGAGCTGGGGAATCAGAAAGATATGTAAATTGCTTGGGAAAATCATGGAAAGCCTGAACTAATTATTTTAAAGTTAAAACTTTATCAGGTGGGCAAGGCAGGGGAGAGCATGCAAGGCAAGTGTGTCATTGTTGATACGTAAATTGTATGCCAATTCAGGGTTAAAATTGCTGCTTATCTTGACAAATTCGTTGTCTTTGTGTATTAAGGTTATTGAAACAATAAGATCATCATCAGTGATTCTACCAAAATTAAAACATTACTTTAATTAACTCACTTTTTCTTTAAAAATTAATTAATTGATTTAAGAAGCAAAGAGGCAGGCAAAGCTTCTATCTCTGCAGGTTTGTCCCTCAAATACAACTTGCAGGGACTGGGCCAGCCAAAACTGTACAGTAGGAGTGCAGTCTAGGTCTCCTGTATGGCAAAACAATGAAATGAGCTCTCAGCCATTTTAATATCTCTAAGGCCTACTATCAATAATAAATGTATCGGGCCTGGCGGCATGGCCTAGTGGCTAAAGTCTTGCCTTGAACGCCCCAGGATCCCATATGGGCATCAGTTCTAATCCTGGCAGCTCCACTTCCCATCCAGCTCCCTGCTTGTGGCCTCGGAGGGCAGTCGAGGACGGCCCAAAACTTTGGGACCCTGCACCCGTGTGGGATACTGGAAGAAGTTCCTGGATCCTGGCTTCGGATCGGCATAGCATTGGCCATGGCATTCACTTGGGGAGTGAATCAAAGGATAGAGATCTTCCTCTCTGTCTCTCCTCCTCTCTGTATATCTGACTTTCCAATAAATAAATAAATCTTTAAAAAAATAATAAATGTATCAATGTTTAAGTGTAGTATAATGCCCTTTGAGGAAAAAGAAAGCTTTATGATTTTGTTATTATGGTTCCAAAGTGTTATAAGAGTGGTTGGAGTACTATAGTACATGGAAGTCCATTGTGTCTGCACTAACTCAGCCTCTGTTAGTGTCAAGTCACATCTCTTTTAGTCTTGTCAAGTCAAGCTAGATGCTTGAACATTTCTAGTAACAGGAGATTCTCCCAGGGAAATTTATTCAGCCCTCAAATTTCCCTTCCTGCATGTTAAATATTTGATTAAAATGAATAAATCAAACATTTTGAACTGGTTTCTTGTGTGCATGTTTTCATGAGAGACAGTGTTCATGTCATGTCATATGCTTCAACACTCAGATGTTTAGGCAAGAAATACATACTTTGAATTGCTTTAACATGAATGTTTTCTGTTTAGGTATCTTACCATGGATGAAACTCGTAAATTGTTACTTTTGCTGGAATCTGATCCCAAAGTTTATTCTCTGCCATTAGTAGGAATGTAAGTATTGGGTTATTTATTAAACCATTTTTAAACCCAGTATATATTCAAATACATATAAGCATAGGAATCAGTTGTACTAGATTTAGATCATCAAAAGCCAATGGTTCATAAGCTTTCATATTTTAATGGTAGATTTAGCTGAAATAATATTTTGCCTAATCTTAGGAAGTACTCACATATGTAAAATAAATAAAGGTTTATGTTCCCGGTTGAGGGTAAGTCCATTCTGTCAGCCTTTGTCAGCCTTCTCTCACTACTCAGTCATTAGGCACTTTGAAGAACCTGAGGTTCACTTTTTTCTTACAGTTAGTGATTAAAGGACAGACTATTCAGAAACTTACACTCATTCCGTGTTTTTTGAGTGCTTCCCATACATGTAGTATTATTCTTGGTGCTATTTATGGGTTTAAAAAATCCTCAAGGAATTCATAGTCAAGATGAGACAAATTTCACCAAAGAAAAAATAATGACGTATATGATTTATTATGAAATGAGCAGATAGAGTAAGTATTATTACTACTCTGTGAGAGAGACATGCTGGAGCATAATTATTATTATCATTATTATTTTAATTACATTGTGTTATTTGACATAGTTTCATAGGCTCTGGGATTCCCCCAACCCCTCCCCGCACCCTCCCCCAAGGTGGATTCCTTACCTTGTTGCAGTATTACAGATCAAATGAAGTCCAGATTCTTTCTTTGCAAACATATACCAAGCAAAGAGTCCAGCATCTAATTGACCAGATATATTCAACGGTTTCTTGGGGAGATCATCTCTGGTCTGAAGGTAGAGGTGGCAGAATATCATTCTGATCAATTAAAAGCCCCAACATAACATCAACAACAATTTACAACATTACGGAATTATTTGACATTGTATTGAATAAACAATATGTTACAAGATGCAAGTTCTTAACCACATCCTGTGACTACTTCGTTGACATTTCAATTTTAGTTTCTATACAACCAGCTTCGATACACCTTAAAATGGCTGTAGGGTACTATTCAGCTGTCTCCTGTCTATCCTCATTTTAGTATTTAGCAGTCTATAGAGTTGAAGCGTAATTCTACTGAACTTGGCAGATTTTAGGATAGTCTAAACTGACTTACAACTCTAGCAAGGCATATGTCAACAGTTGAGGTGTAGAACTGTTTTAGGAGGGGTGTGCAGAGAAATCTTCAATACCCTAGTGAGGAGTATCTAATCTCTGTGTCCTACCTAGTAAGGTATATGTGAATCCACACTGACCATTTCCTGTCTGGTTCTAAGGTTTTCTTGTTGTTCTCTGTCTATTCTAATTTTGTTTGTTAGTTTTTTTGGGGGGGAGCTTCAGAGTAACCCTGATGGTCATTGCAAGAGAGGATGGGGATCCAAAGTTGGAACTAAGTAAGGACCAGAGAAAGCTCCTCTCCCTAGTCCTGAAAGAAGTTTACTGTTCTTCTGTGTCTACGGACCGCTCAGGGCTCCTGGCTGTTGTTCTGATGACCTTGGATCCTGCGAGGAAGGATTGGGACTTCTTCCATCTCATGTGGTAGATGCCAACGGGGGTGGGTGACCTCAGAGTTCTCGGCCTCCGAAGGCACTCCAATTCCCTTGACAGTTGGAATTTAGTCCTTGGTGCTCATACTGATAGTCCTTGGTGTGGATCCAGGGGTCTCCAGGGTTGGGATACAAGCCTCCTCCTGTCCACCTGCATCACTCTGGGGTCCCCCCGTGCTCTGTGCATATTACCTCCTGTTAGGAGGTTGTCAGAATCATGGAGCATTATTATTAAACAGATGCATGGGCTGGACTCTTACTTGTTTGTAGTGGTGGGTGGACTGTTGGGAAAGGGAAGTCATATAAAGGAATGACATGTGCAAAGTTAATGTGAATGTACAGCTGCTGTCTGGTCCGTGAAATCTGCTTACAGTCTGGTTGCTGTGGTGATGGTATTGGCTGTAGGTTACTGACACCTAAATGAATACTTATCAAGATACTTCTGTATCATGATCTATCTGAATATGTATGGCATTTAGCCTTCTCAACAATTCTGTGAAGTGGTTTTAGACAGTAAACTTCAGTCTGTAATTTACCCCCTTCTGCCCCTAGCCTTCTGCTTTATCACCATTCACTGTTCTCGCCCATCTCTAGGACACAGAGGAGAGAACACACAAGGAAAATCATATGATCCTCTCTGGAAACAGTTAGATGCATACAAGGGGTTTTCTTTTTTTTTTTTCAAGATTTATGTTTATTATTTTTTCATTGGAAAGGCAGATATACAGAGAGGAGAGACAGAGAGGAAGATCTTCCATCCGATGATTCACTCCCCAAGTGAGCGCAACGGGCCGATACTATGCCGATCCGAAGCCAGGAGCCTCTTCCGGGTCTCCCTCATGGGTGCAGGTTCCCAAAGCTTTGGGCTGTCCTCGACTGCCCTCCCGGGCCACAGGCAGGGAGCTGGAAGGGAAGCGGGGCTGCCGGGATTAGAACCGGCGCCCATATGGCATCCTGGGGCGTGCAAGGCGAGGACCTTTAACCACTTGCGCCACCGCGCCGGGCCCTACAAGGGGTTTTCACAAAGCTTGTGGAAAATCTGTATGTGAAAATATGCATGGATTAAAAAACATCTTTTGTTTTGCATCCAAACTTACCTTATAATTCCATTTCCTATGGACTTACTTTAAAAAAATTTTTATTTTATTTACTTGAGAGAAAGAAAGGGAGAGGTGTACATAGAGATTATCCATCTGCTGGCTTGCTCATAGGCCTGCAATCTCCAGAGCTGAGACAGGCTGAAGCCAGGAACCTAGAACTCCATCCAGGTCCCCATGTGGATGTCAGGGACCCAAGCTGTCCTGCCATCTTCTGCTGCTTCCCCAAATCCATTAGCAAGGGGCTGGATTGGAAGAGGAGCAGGCAGGATTTGAGCTGTGTTCGTTGAATGCACACTGGCCACTGTGGCAGACACTTGCATGGATTTTCTGAAACCCCTTCATATTCTCTACCTTCAGTACCCGTATAGATTGGTTTTTATTGTTTTATTATTTTGCCTTTTAACATGTTGCTAGTAAATGACAATCATCTGCCATATTATGTTAGGAACATAAAGTATATCTGTAAATGACTATGGCTGTTAATTTCTATTTTTTTTCTTATAGTTGGCTATCTGGAATTATACATATCTACAGTCCTCAAGTATGGGCTTGCTGCTTGCGATACATGTTTAGTTCTTCTATTCAAGAAAGGCAAGTGATATTTTATTCCTGTGGTACTTAATATTTTTCTTTCCCTCCATTTGTATTTTATTGATCTTGTTTAAATTCTTAGAATATTATCTTAATCTTTCACAGTACTGATAAACAGATGTATTAAAAAAAACCCAATATGGGCTGACATTGTAGCATAGTGGATGAGGCTGCAGCCTGTGACACCAGTATCCAGCGTGGGCACTAGTTGAAGTCCTGACTGCTTCATTTTAAATTCTGCTCTCTGATAACCTGCATGGGAAAGTACAGAAGATGGCCCAAGTGCTTGGACCTCTGCACCCATGTGGGAAACTTGGGTAAAGCTCTTGACCTTGGCCTGGCCTTGCGGCCATTTAGAAAATGAACCAGCAGATGGAAAATTCTCTCCGTAACCCTGTATTTTATTTTTAAAAAGTTGTAAGTTCTGTAAGTCTGGAGGAGGATGCTGAGGTAGGGTGGTGGCAGGTACAGAGTTGCAGTTTTAAATAGGTGGTGAGAGAGGCGCAGATTTGAGGTGAAGGAGTCAGTCATGTGGCTGTCCAGGGAAAGAACAAAGCAAGTGCAGAGATCCTGGGGGAGGATCACCTTGCATCCTCAAGATGCGTCAAGGACGTCAGTGTGGCTAGAGAGGAGTAAGTAGAAAGGAGCGCAAAAAGTGGGAAGGCCATGGCTAAACTTTTGATCTTTGCTAATGTGATAGATGAAAAAGTTGCCTTTGCCAATTTTCTAAAAAAACAAAACAAAAAACCTCATTTATTTAAAAGAGTTATAGAGAGAGGGAGAGAATTGATCTTCATGTATTGCTTCATTTCCAAGATGGCCACAATGGCTAGGCTAGGCTGGGCTGAAGCTGGCAGATCTGTGTGTGTGGCACAGGCCCAAGTATTTAGACCATCTTGTGTTGCTTTCCCCAGGCCATTAACTGGGTTTTATCTTATTACCTTGCTTACCTTATTACCTACATTGTTGGTTTTAGCTTCTATGTCATACGCTGGACCCTTTACAATGTTTTATAATCTCATCTTCTAAGACGTGTGTGTTGTGTCTTCTAGCCTTTTTCTCTTTTGATTGGGATTGTTCCTTTTTTTGTTGTTTGTTGTAATTTATTTAGTCTGAAATTCTATCTGGGTCTCCCACATGGCTGGCAGGTCCAAAGTACTCGTGCCATCCTCCACTAGCTTCAGGTGTGTTAGCAGCGAAGTGAATTGGAAGTAGAGCAGCTGGTACTCAAAACTAGTTCTCACATGGGATGCTGGTAATGTGGGTGGTGCTCAACCCACTGGGTCACAACACAGGCTCTTCTGTTTGCTTTCTAACAGCATGTACACCCTCTCTCCACCACCCCTCCTATCTTTGTCTGTGGGATATAAAACAGAAGTATGTTTATGAATATATGAGCAACTTTGCAAAAACGTTATTTCTTTGCAATAAAACAAATAATTTTTGATTCTATGCTATGATTTAGTGCATTTAAACTTTTATTTTCAACACTTATTTATTTTGATTGCAAAGTCAGATATACAGAAAGGAGGAGAGACAGAGAGGAAGATCTTCCGTCTGATAATTCACTCCCCAAGTGACTGCAATGGCTGGAGCTGAGCCAATCCCAAGCCAGGAGCCAGGAGCTTCTTCCAGGTCTCCCACATTGGGTGCAGAGTCCCAAGGCTTTGGGCCTTCCTCGATTGCTTTACCAGACCACAAGCGGGGAGCTAGATGGGAAGCTGGACCGCTGGGATTAGAACCAGTGCCCATATGGGATCCTGTTGCGTGCAAGGCGAGGACTTCAGCTACTGAGCCACCGTGCCAGGCCCCATGCATTTAAACTTTGTTATCAGCTAGTAATATTGTGTTAAGTTCATATTGACAGTAAAAGCTTAGTAAGATTAATTTAAGCAGTGATTTTATCTGACTACTTGAGAGGAATTAAGTATAAAAGACCCTTGGCCTCTCTGGTCTCCATTGCTTTGTTTTCTTGGTTGAATAGCATATTTGCAACTTGTTTCGCATTCAACATTTTATAAAGTAGAGAGAGCTAAAATATTGCTAGTTAGTTTTAAAGATTAGTTAGTATAAAGCTTTTTCCTGATTTTACAAATATTTATAAATATCAATTAGCATATGATAAAATTATTGTTCATTTTACCTTTGTATGATAGTGAAATATTGCAAAACTTTAAATGCATATTTTAAAAAGACTAGGTAAATAGAAATGGCGAATCTAGAAAATGTAAAATTAGATAATCACTAAAAAAGACCAAAGAGATCTGAGCTGTAACACCACATAGACACAGGAAAAGAGAAAAGGATTGTCCTATAACCAAGCAGCAGCTGTGGAGTGTCAGGGTAGACTGTCACTGGGGACATTCGCCTCTCGGGTTCACTGGCTTCAGTCCCAGCTACTGCACCCATCCAGTTTTCTGCCACTGCGCCAGGAAAAGCAACAGTAGATGGGCCACGTGCTTGGGTCTCAGCTACTGACAAGATAGTGTTTCAGCCTACTGGGTTCAACCTGGCCTAGGTTCAGCTATTCTAGCCGCTTGAGGAGTCAGTCAGTGTATGCAATCTGTTTTTTCTCTGTTTCTTTTTTTCCACCTTACCTTTTTACCTAGCTTTTTACCCATTGAATAAATAAAAACTTACAAATTATGTCTTCATTTTTCTCAATTTATATAGAATATTGGTGTATACTTGAGGAAGAATTCTGTAAGTATACTCTACAGAGTACATGATTTTCATCTTTTCTGTATGCATTTCATTTTGTTTTGAAGTTTTAATAAGGAATATGTGAGAGTACTTATAGAAGCTCATAGTAAAATGGTCTTAAAAGACAAGTTTATTTTGGTCCAAAAAATTTTGCATTCTACATGTTGTTTTATAATAGGCATTTCCTTGAACTTTTTGAAAATGTCTTGTATTTCATAATAAAATATTTGTTAGGGTTTTTTTTTTTCTTAAAAATGTATGTTAAAATTAACATTTAAAGCATTGGGCCCACTTTAAAAAAAAAAGGAGGGGGCTGGCACAATAGCCTGGTGGCTAAAGTCCTTGCCTTGCATGCCTGGGATTCCATAAGGGTGCTGGTTCTAATCCTGGTGGCCCCACTTCTCATCCAGCTCCCTGCCTGTGGTCTGGGAAAGCAGTCAAGGATGGCTCATGGTCTTGGGACCCTGCACCCACATGGGAGATTCTTGGCTTCGGATTCACTCAGCTCCGGCCAGGAGCTTCTTCTGATTTTGCAATAAAAATGTCTTAGGGCCCAGCAGCATGGCCTAGTAGCTAAAGTCCTCGCCTTGAACGCGCCAGGATCCCATATGGGCACCGGTTCTAATCCCTGCAGCTCCACTTCCCATCCTGGGAAAGCAATTGAGGACAGCCCAAAGCCTTGGGACCTTGCACCCATGTGGGAGACCTGGAGGAGGTTCCTGGCTCCTGGCTTCTGTTGGCACAGCACCAGCCGTTGCGGCCACTTAGGGAGTGAATCATAGGATGGAAGGTCTTTCTCTCTGTCTCTCCTCCTCTCTATATCTGACTTTCCAATAAAAATAGATTTAAAAAATAATAATATCTTTTAAAAAAGAGCCTCATGTGAAGTTTTTTGAGTATAATCTTGTTACATTCAGCACATTTTAATTAAATTGCATTTTCTCTTTATAGAGTTTTTTCGGAATCTGGAAATTTTATCATAGTCCTCTACTCTCTGACACATAAGGAACCCGAGTTTTATGAATGCCTCCCTTGTGACAGTGGTGTCTCTGACCTTCAGTTTCAGTTATTAACCAACAAAGATACATTACATCTTTTCAAAGTAAGTGATCACCTGACCCATCAGTGAATGTTTGGGGCTGTGCTTCAGCAGCATCTAATCATTAAAATAGCAAATCAAGGGCCTGGCAAGGTAGGGTAATAGCTGAGGTCCTTGCCTTGCATGCACTGGGATACCATATGTGCGCCGGTTCTAATCTCAGCAGCTCCACTTCCCATCCAGTTCCTTGCTTGTGGCCTGAGAGGCAGTTAAGGACAACCCAAAACCTTTGGACATTGCTCCCGCATCAGAGACCCAGAAGTGGCTCCTGGCTCCTGGTTTGCATTGGCTTAATTCTGGCTGCCTTTCAAATAAAAACAAAATAAATTCTAGGAAGAAAAATTTCTTTTAAAAAGATTAAATGGGCTCAGCACAATGGCCTAGCGGCTAAAGTCCTCGCCTTGAATATGCCTGGGATTCCATATGGGTGCCAGTTCTAATCCTGGCAGCTGCACTTCTCATCCAGTTCCCTGCTTGTGGCCAGGGAAAGGAGCTGAGGACGGCCCAAAGCCTTGGGACCCTGCACCCGCGTGGGAGACTCGGAGGAAGTTCCTGGCTCTTGTCTGCGGATCTGCACAGCATTGGCTGTTGCGCTCACTTGGGGAGTAGAGACATTCAGTGACCACTTTTTAATAAAATCATTGGTATCCAAGGTCTAAGAAACACTAAACATGCATTCTTTAGTTTATTATGAAATATTTAATAATTAATACTTCTGAATAACCACCTATATCCACTTGATTTTGTGCCTTCATTTAAAGGTTATATCAGTTCATGATTACTTAAATTTCTAAGCTTTAATTTTAAATGTAATATATAAATGAGATCTGATAATTTCTAGTTTAGGGCCTATTGCTTTTTTTTTTTGGTAAGATTTATTTTTGTTTTATTGGAAAGGCAGATTTTACAGAGAAGGACATACAAAGAGAAGGATCTTCTGTTCACTGGTTCACTTCCCAAGTGGCTGCAATGGCCAGAGCTGAGCCGATCCAAAGCCAGGAGCTAGGAGCTTCTTCTAGGTCTCCCACATGGTTGCAGG
Source organism: Ochotona curzoniae (assembly GCF_017591425.1). NCBI lineage: Eukaryota > Metazoa > Chordata > Mammalia > Lagomorpha > Ochotonidae > Ochotona > Ochotona curzoniae. Next base: position 18,236,836 of record NW_024465649.1, read on the forward strand.
GTCTCAAGGCCTTGGACCGTCCTCAGCTCCTTTCCCAGGCCACAAGCAGGGAACTGGATGGAAAGTAGAGCAGCCAGGATTAGAACTGGTGCCCGTATGGGATCCTGGTGTGTGCAAGGCGAGGATTTAAGCTACTAGGCTACTGTTCCGGGGCCAGGATCTATTGCTTTTAAATGTCTTTTTTTTTCTTTTATTTGTTTTTTAAACATTAGCATTTATTTCAATTATAAGTTGAAAGATGGAAATTGCTGCTGGCTTACTCCTAAAATGCTTGCTACAACTGGCAATTGGGTTATACTAAAGCTGGGGGTCAGGATCTCATTTGTGGTATCCCACATGGGTGAGAGGGACCTAGCTACTTAAACTGTCTTCACCATCTAGTCAAATGCCCATGATAGAGGTGTATCAATTATCATTTTATTTAGATGGTATCCTCAGTTCATAGTTAAAATCACTGTATTCTGATTATTAAGTTGTATGATATAGATGATTGTTTATTTTTGCTTATGTAGCTGGGCGGTGTTCTTAAAGAAGGTTATTAAAGAAGGTTATGGTTGCTGAAGTTGGGAGTGTACTTCCAGCCCTCAGCGTTTCAGAGTGCCTGTTTATCAAATAGAATTATCTGGTGTTTTTATTTAAGTCAAATTCAAAGTATGACTCATTTTATTTCAGAATGTTGAGCCTTCTGACAAAAACTCAATCTATTTTGAACTGAGTGCAGAAAGCCAAACTGCAGAAACAGAGTTATTCAGCAAGGTTTCCGCGGAACTTTCAGCTACGAGGTAAGGGATAACTTTCTGTTGTGACATATACTCTTTTTTTTTTTTTTTAATTTTTAAAACATTTTAAGAAGATTTATTTATTCTTATTGGAAAGTCAGAATTACAGAGAGAAGGAGGGACAGAAAGATCTTCCATGCTCTGGTTGATTCCCCAAATGGTTGCTACAGCTGGAGCTGAGCTGATCCAAAGCCAGGTGCTTCTTCCAGGTCTCCCCCCCATGCGTGCAGGGTCCCAAGGCTTTGGACCATCCTCTGTTGCCTTCCCAGGCCACAAGCAGGGAACTGGAAAGGAAGTGGAACAGCCAGGATAAGAACTGGCACCCATATGGGATCCCCGATGTGCTCAGCAAAGATTTTATCCACTGGGCTACCATGCCAGGCCCCATGACACACACACTCTTTTTTTTTTTTTTTTTAAATCAGAAAGGCGGATATACAGAGAGGAGGAGAGACAGAGAGGAAGATCTTCCGTCCGATGGCTCACTCCCCAAGTGGCTGCAATGGCTAGAACTGAGGCAATCCGAAGCTAAGAGCCAGGAGCCTCCTCCGGGTCTCCCACATGGGTGCAGGGTCCCAAGGCTTTGGGCTGTCCTCAGCTGCATTCCCAGGCCACAGGCAGGGAGCTCAGGGAAGCAGGGCTGCTGGGATATGAACCAGCGCCCATGTGGGATCCTGGCACATTCAACGCAAGGACTTTAACCACCATGCTATTGCGCCGGACCCCATTACATACACTCTTAAGAAATGATATTCATTAGTTTTTGGTGAGTAATCAGGATAATTTCCGTCCATCTCTTTCCTCCAGGTTTTTGTGTATTGGTGTGCTAGTACTGGTGATAGTAGGTGATGTGGTTATTGTTCATCTATGCTGCTATCTTTCTGAGATTTATTTGAGAGAAAGAGAGCAAGAATGCTCTCCTCTGCTAAATGACTACTCAGATGCCTACTGTGGACCTGGGCTGAGGGCTGAAGCTCATGGCTGAGAACTCAGTGCAGGTCCAAGATAGGTGACAGAGACCAACTGCGTGAGCCATCACCAGCTGCCTCTCAGACTCCTTATTAACGGGAGCCTCTTATCAGGTAGTGAACCAGTATTAGAATTCAAGTGCTCTTGATATGGCATATGGGTGTCTTACTTTTTTTTCTTTATTTTAGTGAAGTTTTATTAAGGTGTAATGGAAAAAATAATGAAAAGGGTACACCTGAGAGAGCCTTGTATTTTTTTTTTAATTATGAAGTTATTTAAAGGGTGGGGAGCTCCCAGGTATTCATAGGTCATGTTCAGAAATGAGGAGGGCCTAAAGGGGAAGTGTGGGAGAGAGGGATATGTGTTCACCCTCCCTCCTGTGTCCATGGAGAAAAAGAGGGAGTCCCTCTGAGTTGTCAGACCACTTACGTGCCTGCGATGGGAGTGACCACATGACATTGCCTTCAGGTACTCAGTGGAGGGAAGTACATCTTGGGAGAAGGGGTTTGGACTGATAGATGAGTGGGTGGGAGTTACATAGAGTGGGGGAGTGTGGCTTCCAACTTGGGACCCTAAGCTAGCTACCTAGCTGTTCTATTTCATTCACTCAGAAATTTCCAAACCTTAACCCTAAGGGTTGCTGAAGGTTGCAGATGCATCACATCTTCTGTAGTTATATCCTGATAATTGGGGACATAGAACTTGCCCTTGGTGAGTTTGGAAATCTCTTTCTCATCTATTGGATCCCTCAAGAGCTGGAGAATTTTCGGTTAGTGCTAAAGACTGTGTCCCCTGCATCAGCATCATTGCTCTAAGAAATTGTTGACTTCTCTGCAGCAGAGGTGACCCAGTCATAGAACATGTGTGCTGAGGCCAGACCACACTCCCATTAGCTTTAATCCTTGAGATCAGAGATCCTGACTTCTAGGCTAATAAGACATGAAAGCATGGGCTGATTGCAAATACTGAGAGCCATTAGTGGACACCTCGCCTCTCATCAGGTGTTGTGGCCTAGGGAGCTTAGTATGGCAGCACTTCAGTTCCCCAGCACACCCCAGCCTAGCTCTGGCTCTTGTGTATGCCCGTGGGTGCATCGACCTGACTTGGAGTTCCCTTAGCACAGGCCTTTTGCGCCCCTCTGCCCAACCCACGTGCAGCCTTGGCTCTTACCTACATTTTAGCCTCGAGGCAAAATGCTTACCCTCATTTTCTTGAACCCAGTGAGTATATTTCATATAATGAATGCAAATCTATCACTAGAATATACATTTTTTTGACAGTATGTGTTTATTTCTACATTTCTTGAGGTCAACCAAAAGGTGCTCAGTGGCCATTGATTCCTTTGCAATTAACAATACAGAATTAAACCCAACATAATCTGGCAAAAGGGGTAGTTTGTTAATCATGAATCTGACTAGCCAGCTTTCCTGGTCATCTAACATTGACCTAAAAGATCTAAGGTTTTAAGATATTAAATTAAGTGATCAGAATACCACTATGACTTAGTAAATTTACATCATTCAGTTTCAAAAAGAACACTAAATTAATGAAAGTGTGTGTGTGTCTCCCTCTACTCTCTAGATTATCCCAAAAATCATCTCCTGGGAAGGTGCCACTAAGGGATCTTGACTCTGGTGTTGAAGATGAAGATTTTTCTCCAAGACCCATTCCTAGTCCTCATCCAGTGAGTCAGAAGGTACCATTGACCTTTTTATGAGCTCACCTTTGTGGTTAGAGAGCTGAAAGTATCTTCATGTTAAAGCACTAAATATTTTTTTAAAAGATTTATTTTTTTTATTGGAAAGGCAGATATACAGAGAGGAGGAGAGACAGAGAGGAAGATCTTCCATCCAGTGGTTCACTTCCCAAGTGGCCACAAGAGCTGGAGCTGAGCGAATCCGAAACCAGGAGCCAGGAGATTCTTCCAGGTCTCCCACGTGGGTGCAGGATCCCAAGGCTTTGGAGCATCCTCGACTGCATTCCCAGTCCATAAGCAGGGAGCTGGATGGGAAGTGGAACAGTCAGGAATAGAACTGGCAGCCATATGAAATCCCTGGCACATGCTAGGCAATGATTTTAGCACTAGGGTATAGTGCTGGGCCCTTGACATAAATTTTTGTTATCTTGTTAGAAAATACTGTATTTGGGTAAAGTCCTTACTTGCAATCACCGGGATCCCATTTAGGCGCCAGTTCATGTCCTGGCTGGTCCACTTCCATTCCAGCTCTCTGTTTATGACCTGGGATTAGCAATCAGGGGTGGCCCCAAGTCTTAGGACTCTGTACTTGTGTGGGACACCTCGGGGAAGCTCATGGTTCCTAGCTTCTCCTGTTATGGCCACTTGGGGAATGACCCAGTAGCTGGAAGGTCTTTCTCTCTCTGCTGTCTATAGATTTGCCTTTCTAAAACAAGCATGAAATAAATCTTTTTTTTTTTAAGATTTATTTTTTTAATTTTTATTGGAAAGGCAGAAATACAGAGAGGAGAGACAGAGAGGAAGATCTTCCGTCCAATGATTCACTCCCCAAGTGAGCGCAAGGTGGCCGATGCTATGCCGATCCCAAGCCAGGAGCCTCTTCTGGGTCTCCCGCGCGGGTGCAGGGTCTCAAAGCTTTGGGCCGTCCTCGACTGCTTTCCCAGGCCACAAGCAGGGAGCTGGCTGGGAAGAGGGGCCGCCAGGATTAGAACCGGCGCCCATATGGGATCCCGGGCGTGCAAGGCGAGGACCTTAACCACTTGCGCCACCGCGCCAGGCCCAAAATAAATCTTAAAAAACATTTTTATTTGCTCTCAGGGGCTAATTGTAATACCCCTGTCATAACTTTTTGATTGTTGTCAACGAGAAGGCTGTTTTAGGTTTGTTTACCTTTACTGGAATATTGGTTACCAGAGAAGAAATTGGATTTTTAAAAATTACTAATATTTTTTAATTTTCGGAAAAAATATTTTGAAATATTTACTAGTGGATTCTTTGCTAAGGTTACATAAATATTATTTTATGTTAGACCTGTTAGAGCATTGTGCCTGTGATAATTTGTTTTCAGATAATAAAAAAGTCTGCTAAGTAGTTTTGCATGTTTTGTTCTTTAACCTATGCAATATTCATCACTATTGTAGTAGAAGTTCCACTATTAAATAAGCCTTGTAAGAGCCTTGTTTATTTTGCTCAAGATTGTATTCCTAGTGCCTAGGAAGCTGAAGATACCCAATAGATATTTGCTGATGGTATAAATAATTAATACCTTGTAATGCATATTTGGAAATAATTTGTGAAATGCCAGCCTTTAGAAACTAATGTATGTATTTTCCCTTAAAAATATTTTCTTCTTCCTTTTTTTTTTTTTTTTAATCTATAGATGTCAAAGATCCAGCCATCAGTTCCTGAACTTTCGCTTGTGTTGGATGGCAGTATTACGGAATCAAACCCTCTTCCTAAGCCCCTGGAAGTGGGGAAGGATGACAGTTCTCCTCTGTTAATGAACCACTCTGTGAACCCACTGCAACCCCACGTCTGTGATGAGAAACAGAGCTTTGAACCTGGAGAATCTCCCTTGAGACAGATACCGGATCAGTTAAGGCAGGGAACTGTTCCTTTGAGGCACTGCAAAGTAAGACAGACATCTGCCTGTGCAAAAGGAAGCCCTTATGTCAGGGACAGTGTCAAGCCAGCGTTTCCTAATGGGCCAGTTTCTGATACATCTGAAAAACTTCCAGCAGTTTCTGCTGGACATGTGCCTAAAGAAGAATATTCTGACAGACCTTCTACACTTAATTCTAGACAGTCTTCTCTTGCTCCACAGCCTCACTTAAATAATTTTGTTTTACCTCATATTTTGGAAGGACCAGTGGAACTTCAGATGCCTACTCTGTCATCACCATCTTACTATTGTACAAATGTTTGTGGATGTTGTCGGCGTCATGGCCATATTCAATACAGTCCAATAAAGTCTTGGCAAGGTACAAATACAGTAGGATCATTTCAAGACCTGCCATCTGAAGCTCTTCAGAAGCATCCATTATTTCACCCAAGTGGATGTCCTGCTGTGTGCCATAACGCCTTGTATTCTTCAAGTAGTCCAATAGCCTTGAGACCTCAGGGAGGTATGGGCAATTGTTCTCCTTGCAATAATAGTGAACCATCTCCTGTGGCAAATCTGCCTTCACGCGTGGATCCTTGTACTCCACAGCCGTGTGCAGTGTGTATTCACACACCCAAGACTGAGTCTGATAATGGCATGATGGGTCTGACTCCAGATGCGTATCGGTTCCTCACAGAGCAAGACAGACAACTGAGACTACTTCAGGCCCAGGTTTGCGTGGTGCTTTCTTAGTTATGTTTAATTATGTTTAAATTTTTAATATTATATTTATATAATATATCAATGTATAATATGTTATATTTATATATAATATTAATTTATATATTAATATATTCGTATTATATTTTTATATTAATATGTTTTTTAAAAACTACCAAATGTCAGTAATGACTTAATAAAATTACAGAATATCAGAACTAGAAGGAGGCTTTAAGAAATGAAGTCCCCTGTGTTTTACAGATAAATAAAATGAAGATTAGTGCTAGTTAGTAGTAGAACCAGGACTAGAAAATAAGCCTTTCTTCCATCATGAGCATATTTTAATCTAGAACATAATTGCATTTTTCGTTTGTATTTTGCTCCTAATGAAACATATATATATGGGCACCATATGGGCACCGGTTCTAATCCTGGCAGCTCCACTTCCCATCCAGCTCCCTGCTTGTGGCCTGGGAAAGCAGTGGAGGATGCCCAAGTGTTTGGGACCCTGCACCCATGTGGGATACTGGAAGAAGTTCCTGGATCCTGGCTTCGGATTGGCATAGCATCGGCCACCTTGCGCTCACTTGGGGAGTGAATCATTGGATGGAAGATCTTCCTCTCTGTCTCTCTTCCTCTCTGTATATCTGACTTTCCAATAAATAAATAAATAAATCTTTTAAAAAAATATTTTGGATAGGCGGACTTTTTACTCAGCAGTGAAAATGCTATTGTGATACCACATCCTAAGTCCCTGGTATTGCAAACAGCATAGCTGTGAATATCCTTGTACTGGCATCTGTTTATGTGCCTGTATCTCTGTATCATAAAACCTAGAAGTATAACTTCTAGCTCAAGGAAGCATGTATTTTAACGTTCAAGGATAATGATATTTGTCACTCTCCTAGTGTTAAGTTATTTTGGTGTTCTCGTTAAAGATCTGGTTCCAGATTTCTTAAATTATAAACCAGCTTCTGGATAATACAAATTATGCAAAATACTTACTAAAAATTCTTTAGTTTTCTCGCTTATAAAATAGGGTTAAAGGATTGAGTGAGTTACTAGGAGGGCGTAGAATAATAGTGCCTGCCATGTAGTTGTTACTTACTAAATGTTAAATGTTTTCATTGTCATTCCCTCAGTCAGTGTTATCATTTCCCAGAAATCAGAAACCCAGGCTTTACTTTCTAGATAGATCCTGAACTTAGCATCTCTTTATCATTTCTCACATGCTCACCATAATGTAAACAAATTTTTAATCCTATCTTCCATGCTGTTTTCTGTGTTGTACCCTCATGTGTTCTGCAGTTCAAAATGTAATAGCTTTTAAAAGTTCAGATCAGATCATTTCATGTGTGCTTAAAAATCTAATAGGAAGTAAGTGTTTATCTTATCAGTTAAGATGCCTGCATCCCGTATCAGGTACCTGGCTTTGATTTTTGGATACAGTTCCTGACTCTGGTCCTTCCTATACTAATGCAGATCCTGGAAAGAGGTGATTATGGCCCACTCAAGTTACTGGGTTCCTGCCACGTGCGTGGGAGACCTGGATCAAGTTCCTGCCTTTACCTGCATCCAACCCCTGTCTATTACGAACATTTAAGGAGTGAACCGTAAATGGGCAGCTCTTTGTGTGTGTCTATTTATTCAACTTCTGATGATTTCCGTGGTAATTAGAAGAAATCCAACTGCTGTTTCCCTATTCCAACTTCTTACTTAAAATCTGTGTTTACCAGTCTGCAGGTACAGTTTCAGTAATTCTTGTTCAAACATGTCAGAACATGTTAACACTTTAGGTTCAGTTCTTTTTTCTTTTGGCCAGGAATAACTTTCTTTTTCTTTTCCTTTTCCTTTTTTCTTTTCTTCTTCTTCCTTTTTTGTTTTTTAAGATTTTAAAAGACAGGATATTTGAAAGGCAGAGTTACAAAGGGAGAGGGAAAAACTGATATCCCATCTGCTGGTTCACTCCCCAAATACTCTCAATGGCTCTGGGTAATCCAGGCTGAAGCCAGAAGCTTAGAGATTCTTCTGGTTCTCCATGTGAATCTAAGGCTCAAGTACTTGGACCATCTTCTGCTTTCCCAGGCACATTAGCAGAGAGTTGAATTGGAACTGGAACAGACAGAATATGAACCCCTTATGGGAAGCCAGCATTTCAAGTGGTAGCTACAATCATGAATGGGAGCTGGATTCAAATCCTGCCACTGCCATGTGAGATGTGGTTGCCTCAAGCTGCCATCATATTTGCTGTGCCAAATGTGCACCCCTCTGAAGTCTTTCTACTTAATTTATAAGAAATTACTATGGGGCTTAGTACAATAGCTATACCCTTACCTTACATCTACCGGGATCCCATTTGATTACTGGTTCATCTCTTGGCTACTCTGCTTAGCATCCAGCTCCCTGCTTGTGGACTGGGAAAGCAGTAGATTATGGCGCAAAGCCTTGGGACCCTGCACCCATGTTTCTGGCTGCTTGCTTCTAATTGGCTCAGTTCCAGCCATTGTGGCTACTTCAGGAATGAACCAATGGATGAAAGATCTTCCTCTCTGTCTCTCCTTCTCTCTACATATCTGCCTTTCCAATAAAAATAAATACATCTTAAAAATAAAAATAAATAAAATGCTCAGATAAGCAAATTCCTAGGGATCGAAGTAATGGTTGCCAGGGACTTGGGAGATGGACGTAGGGAGGTGGCTTGCTAATGGGCTCAGAGTTTTTTCAAGGGTACATGCAACTGTTCTGGAGTTAAATACTGGGTGTGGTGGGAAGCTTAATGAAAATATTAAAAACCACCAAATTGTGCACTTTAAACCAGGGGTTCTTATAGTTTGTGAATTATATCTCAATTTATTATTTAAAAAATATTTTTGCTCAAGTTTTATTTTAAATTCTACTTATTATTTTACAATACAGTTCCATAGGCCCTGCGATTTCCCTTACCGCTTCCCAATCTCCTTTCCCTTCGCAGAGTTCCCCTATATTATTATTATAGTATAGTTCTTCATAAACAGTCATATGTCCATCATTGTGGGCATGGATAATGGCAGAGTGTCCAGCATCCTATTGTCAAGATATATTACACAGTTTCACTGGGAGTCCACCTTTGGTCTGGAAGTAGAGATGCATACTGCATTGTATCCTCACATCTGGATATGATATTACATAGTTACTGTACATCCCCTTAAACAAGAAGCCACAATGCAAAGTTAATAACAGGAAGAAAAATAGAAATTTACAACACCATGAAGTTAAATAACATGGTACTAGATATGATACTCTCCATAACACAGTTACTGCAGATCCCCTTGCCACGTTCAAGGCAAGGACTTTAGCTTTTAGGCCACGGCGCCAGGCCCTCCTTGCAGTCTTAAATCCATAGCCACACTGTACAAAATGACTCCTGATGTGCCACTACTAGAGTTTTTGATCTGCTGGCCGCCAGGTCTGAGGGCTACTTGGACTATCTTGGGTGGAACCTTGTTGCTGGTTAGTTCCGTCTGCCACTGCAATTCAGATTGTTACTGGCTGAATGTCACTGGGGTATTGGTCACTGCAACACCACATCCTTTGTCCACTGCTTTCCTGTGTCTGTCATTCTCCAGGTGCCCCTCTGCTGTTCTATCCTGGAATGTGCTCTCTCTGCTTCATACTGGCTAATGTTTCTCTGTCGGTTTAAATGTGTCCTTATACTATCCTACCACCTTGAATCTCCATTTATATCTCAATTTAAGAAGGAGGAAAGTATGTTGTTGTCCTGTGGGTTTTGAAACACTTGTAATGCTCGCAAACCATAATGGAGGACCCATTTGGGTCTCAGTTGTTCCACTTCCTTCCACCTCTCTGATAATGTACCTGGGAAAGCAGTGGAAGGTGGGTCATGTACCTGGGCTCCTGTCAGCCACATGGGAAACTCAGATAATCTTAGGTTCCCAGCGTTAGCCTGTCTTAGCGCCAGATAGTGAACCAGTGGATGAGAAATCTCTTTCACTCTCCCTCTAATTTTGTCACTTGACGTTTCAAATAAATAAATAAATCTGGGAAAGGAAGAGTGAGAAGGATTTTGGTACTTGAATCTCAGCTTTGGTGTTTGTTAATTATTTGACTTAGACAAGTAACTTAACTTTTTAATGTCATAAATTTTTATTTGTAAAATGTGTTTCCTAGCAATCATTTCAGTCTTTACAGGGTTGTCATAAAAACCATATGTGATTTTTTTTAAAAAGATTTATTTATTTTTATTACAAAGTCGGATATACAGAGAGGAGGAGAGACAGAGAGGAAGATCTTCCATCCTATGATTCACTCCCTAAGTGAGTGCAACAGCCCGAAGCTGGGAACCAGGAACCTCTTCTGGGTATCCTACAGGGTGCAGGGTCCCAAGGCTTTGGGCCATCCTCTGCTGCTTTCCCAGGCCACAAGCAGGGAGCTGGGTAGGAAGTGGAGTAGCTGGGACTAGAACCAGTGCCCATATAGGATCCTGGTGCGTTCAAAGCAAGGACTTTAGCCACTTTGCTACTGTGCTGGGCCCTTGAAAGTCAGATTTACAGAGAAGGAGAAATAGAGAAGCCAGAGCTGAGCTGAGCTGAAGCCAGGAGCCAGGAACTTCCTCCCGATGTTTCACACGGGTGCAGTGTCCCAAGGCCTTGCGCCACAAGCAGGGAGCTGTTAAGGGAGGTAGAGCAGCCGGGAAATGAACTGGCGTTCCTTTGGGATTCCTGTGTGTGCAAGTCAAGGACTTTAGCCATTAGGCTACCACACCACTGCCCTTCATGTATACACATTTAAGAGGATAATACTGAATCCCACCTACCCTCACACTCATTCTTTGCTTCCCTCCTTTTGTTTTCTCCTTCCTTTGGGTTACCTCCACTGCTTTTCCAGGCCACAAGCACGGAGCTGGATTAGAAGTGGAGCAAGTGGGTCATGAACCAGTGCTCATTTGGGATCCCAGCACATTTAAGGCAGAATTTAGCCACTGAGCCATCGTGCTGGGCCCACCTTTATTTAAAAATTTTTTAAGGTTTATTTTAACTCATTTGTTTTTATCTACTTGGAAAGCAAAGTGATAGAAAGATTAGATCCACTGATTTCCTCCGTAAATGCTCAAAAGGACTGGAGCTTGTCCTTGCAAAGGCAGGAGGCGGCAACTCCATTCGGGTCTCCCATGAGAATAGCAGGGGTCCAAGGTCATTATCAATTATTATTATTTCCAATTGGAACATGGACAACTCTGGTTAACCATTATAAGAAGAATTATGGGGCAGTGTCATGGCTCAGAAAGTTCATCATTCCACCCTGTGGTCCAGCATTCCGGAAGGTTCATGTCCTGGTCGCTCTGCTTCCGTTCCACCTCCCTGCTTGTGGCCTGAGAAAGCTGCGGAGGATTTGCTGCCCCTGAGCCCCTATGGGAGACCTGGAAAAAGCTCTTAACTTTTGGTGTTGGATCAGCTTAGTTCTAGCTTTGTAGCCATTGGGAGTGAACCAGTAGATGGAAGCCCTTCTCTCTTTCTCCCCTTCTTCTATAAAACCACCTTTCCAAAAAAAAAGAAGAAGAAGAATTGTGTGTGAAATGGTCAGTATTTGGTTCATGAAACAGGAGTTCACCTGCAATTTTACTTTTGATTTATGAGTGAAATAGTAATAAAATGTTGGTTTGGGGCCCGGTGCAGTAGCCTAGTGGTTAAAGTCATCGCCTTTCATGCACTACTGTGATCCCATATGGGCGCCAGTTCTATTTCTGATTGCTCCCCTTCCCAGCCAGCTTCCTGCTTGTGGTCTGGGAAGGCAGTTGAGGATGGGCCAAAGCCTTGGGACCCTGCACCCATGTGGGAGACCTGAAAGAAACTCATGGCTCCTGGCTTCAGATTGGCTCAGCTCCAGCCGTGTGGCCACGTGGGGAGTAAATCAGTGGATGAAAGATCATCCTCTCTGTCTCCCCTCTGTTTATATCTGACTTTCTAATAAAAATAAATAATTCTTTGAAAAAAAAAAAGTTGGTTTAAATTGTTAATCATTCAGGCTTTTCTTTCTTGAATGTCAAATTACAAACACTAAACACCTTTGTTTCACTTTTCAAATTACAATTAAAGTTCTTTTTAATGACTGACAGCAATGTTCTATATTGAACGTTTCATGTTATGAAATAATTGAAATGTAAGAAAATAATTTACAGTCAGTTACTGAGTCTCCTTAGAATTGGTGAACTCTGCAGTTGCCACTCTGTTGATTCCTTCCCTGTGGATTAAAGCATGCTTTGACTTGGCACAGATTGAGCGTTTGTTGGCAGCACAGTCGCTGCAGGCCTGCTCCTGTAAGACAACCAGTGCTGAAGACACAGTGCAAGCAGCCAGACCAAAGGAGCTCGTGTCCATGGAAGCACAACCTTCCCCTGGCTTACACACGAGAAAAAGTGTGAGCATCGCTGTGAGCACAGGTAATTTCTTCTTTATTTCTTTTTTGACATTTTAATATAAAAAGATTGTTCTAATGTGCTTCTTACCTGATTCACATTGACATTGGTGTGCCGTGCAGCAGGCCAAGGTGACTTTTTTAAGCCTGTGTGATTGTCTTTGTGTAGTATAACTATTCCTGCACACAGGTAGAGGTCTACCTTCTGTGACCCTTAGGCTTTGCCTCTTCATGTGCTGCACTCATTTCTGATAAGTGTCTGTCAGGAGGACTTTGACTTACACAGTCCTGATTCTCGATCATGAAAGGTCTGTAGGATTCCCGTGAGTAGAGATGAAGGATGGGTATGGGCTCAGTAAGCATACTTAGGGTTCTAAGTTGTAATTGTGACACTGATAAGCAGGAAGAGGAAGGGCTGTGCAGTATATTGATAAAATTTGATAACTGATTGGATGCAGCAACTGAGGAAGAGTTAAACACTGAGAAGTTAACTCCAGCTAAATGAAATATAGTATCCCGAATTGGATAGAACAAAGACGTGAGTAGAAAAGTTGATTGAATCTGAATAAAGTCTAGAGCATATTAGTAAATAGTAATAAAGTAGTGTTGATTTCATTTGAATTTGGTTTTGGAGGTAAAACAAAGAAGGAATGGCATCTGTATTCTTTTCTCTAACTCATTGAAATTCTCTAAGTAGACAGAAACAGGAAAGAAGGGAACGGGCAGGAGCCACTTGCCCATGTAGATCAAACTTACACTCAGGAGTAGTTGAAATTTTTTGTTTGTAGCAACCAATTTTGAACTACTTTAACCAAGGAAAGGGAATTTTCTGGAGAGCAAAGGATAAGAATGGAGTTGGGAGGCTGGCATTGTGGCTCCGTGGGCTGAGCTGCTGCTTGTAGGGTTGGAATTCCATAGAGGAGTGCTAATTTCAGTTTTGGCTACTCTGCTTTTGATTTGGTTGGAATTCATTCTATCTGATGTTTTTACATATTATAGTGGTTGACCTAAAAATTGCATTCTAGTAGCTAAATTTTTATATTGTTCTAGCCATATTTTCTCAAACAATCTCACTGTTCCTTCAGCCTCATTTTCTTTTTCTTTAATGGCTTGAGCATTAAGCTTTGTTATACATAGAGAAATGAACCATTAATGACTGCAGACTGGGACACAGTGGTGCTGGGTGGAAGATGGCTAGCTCTTTGGAAAGTGAGCAGCTTTAGGTGCCTCAGAGGCTCGTGCCACATTGATTGCTGAGTCAGATGGATTGGGCTGCGTGCTCAACACCACAGGGCATCAAGGCACTAAGTAACTCTGCCCACACTGCTTCTCTGTTTCATGTGGGGCTTCCAGGGCAGTACCCAGAAGCAAGTTATTGAAGCACAGGGGCTTCCTGAGGTAGCCCAGGCCTGTCTAAAATCACAAGCAATATGTTTAATTGGATGATTTCCATTTTCACAAACTATATCCAACATTTCAAAACATCAGAACTTGGGCCTGACACTATGACCTAGCAGCTAAAGTCCTCGCCTTGAACGCACCAGGATCCCATATAGGCGCCGGTTCTAATCCCAGCAGCTCCACTTCCCATCCAGCTCCCTGCTTGTGGTCTGGGAAAGCAATTGAGGACAGCCCAAAGCCTTGGGACCCTTTACCCATGTGGGAGACCCAGAGGAGGATATGGGCTCCAGGAGGCTTTGGATCAGCGCAGCACCAGCCATTGCAGTCACTTGGGGAGTGAATCATTGGGCAGAAGATATTTCTGTCTCTCCTCCTCTCTATATATCTGACTTTGCAATAAAAATAAATAAATATTTAAAAAAGAATAAAAAACAAAAGTATGTAGAAAAAATAAAAATAATAAAAACATCAGAACTCGGGGAACTGAATAGTATGTAGGCTGTTCAGTTTCAGTTTCAGACTGTAGAGAACCTGAATGACCTAGTTTGGGTTAGATTCTAATCTCTGGATCAAAGATGAGCGGGTTGGCAAATTCATGCTGGAACAGATCTGATGGCTTCTCCTTTGTAGATGGTAGGGGTGGTTGTGTGTGTAAGGGGGACTGGTAAAGGAGCTTGTTAATATTTTTTTTAAAGATTATTTATTTTAAAAGATTTATTTATTGGAAAGGCAGATATACAGAGAGGCACTCACAAGGTGAGAATTAACCAATTGTGCTCACTCTTGATCTTCCTACTTTTTTGTTTTTAAGATTTTTAAATTTATTTTTATTGTAAAGTCAGATATACAGAGAGGAGGAGAGATAGAGAGATATCTTCCGTCCGATGATTCACTCCCTGAGTGACTGCAATGGCTGTTGCTGTACAATCTGAAGCCAGGAGTCAGGGACCTCTTCCAGGTCTGCCACACGGGTAAAGGGTCCGAAGGCTTTGGGCCGCCCTCAATTGCTTTCCCAGGCCACAAGCAGGGAGCTGGATGGGAAGTAGAGCTGCTGGGATTAGAACCAGTGCTCATATGGGATCCCAGCGTGTTTAAGGCGAGGACTTTAGCCTCTAGGCCACGGAGCCGGGCCTGATCTTCCTACTTTTTATCCTGTTCAGTATTATTGTTAACTGTGACCCTGTGATTACAGACTAGATTTTTTTTTAAAATGAAGGAATATGGATCCCACTGTAGTCCTGTAATTTGTTGGCATAGCAAGAAGGGTAACTGGTTATTACAAGCAAATAGCAAGTACTTTGTCTAGCCAAATTGAGATGTTTTTATTTAACCACACACAGGTCATTGCATATCCTATATTTTAAATAACATGTGTTACTATCTGAAAGAAAAAAAATGAGACAACCTGGAATTGGCCTGTTTTAAACTGTAAATCTGAGTTGATCTCATTTCATTTAAAAACCTTACTTTGGCACAGGAAAAGAAATTTAATAAGGTAAAACAATAGAGAGAAATAGACATCTTCGTCTGTTGTTTCGCTCCCAAATACAGGCAAAAGGCAGAGCTGGGCTAAGCCAAAACCAGAAGCTGGGACTCTGCCCAGGACATAGCTAGCGCCATTGTCTGTTGCCCTCCAGGGTGTGTGTTAGCAGGTAGCTGGACAGGTTCAGATGGTAACGTGGACCCAGGTGCTGCAGTGTGGACACAGGTGTTCCAAGCCACATCCTAGCCACCATACCAAATACCTGCACCTAACAGCTTATAAACCATTATGTAGCAATATTTCCCAAGTTGCCAAATGTATGTGGCTCATAGGGCAAAAGGTGATTTAAAGTGGTATATAGATGAATATTTTATGTTTTTTTGTTTGTTTTTTACAATTTTTATTTATTTATTGGAAAGTCAGATATACAGAGAGGAGGAGAGACAGAGAGGAAGGTCTTCTGTCCAATGGCTCACTCCCCAAGTGAGCGCAACGACCGATGCTATGCCGATCCGAAGCCAGGATCCAGAAACCTCTTCCGGGTCTCCCACATGGGTGCAGGGTCCCAAAGCTTTGGCCCGTCGTTGACTGCTTTCCCAGGCCACAGGCAGGGAGCTGGATGGGAAGTAGAGCTGCAGGGATTAGAACCGGCACCCATATGGGATCCCAGGGTGTTCAAGGCGAGGAGTTTAGCCACTAGGCCATGCCGCCATGCCCGAATATTTTATGTTTTGTAGATGTATTTATTACTATGAATATTGGGAGTAATCAGTACCAAAAAAGAAAGAAAAAATCAAGAATAACAAAGTTCAGTAATATACCAAAAAAAAAAAAAAAAAGAGAGAGTAACCAGTACATTGAATCTGAGTTCAGAGAAATGATAAAGCTAGGTAAAAATCAGATGATTTGAGGAAAATCAGTAAACAATTAATACATGCAAGTAAATCTGAAAGTGTGCATATATAGCCTAGAAGATTTTTTTTTTAAGATTTTGTTGGGCCCGGCGCGGTGGCGCAAGTGGTTAAGGTCCTCGCCTTGCACGCCCCAGGATCCCATATGGGTGCCGGTTCTATCCCAGCAGCCCCGCTTCCCTTCCAGCTCCCTGCCTGTGGCCTGGGAAAGCAGTCGAGGACGGCCCAAAGCTTTGGGACCCTGCACCCGCGTGGGAGACCTGGAAGAGGCTCCTGGCTTCGGATTGGCATAGCATTGGCAGTTGCGCTCACTTGGGGAGTGACTCATCGGATGGAAGTTCTTCCTCTCTGTCTCTCCTCTCTGTATATCTGCCTTTCCAATAAAAAAATAATAAACATAAACCTAAAAAAAAAAAGATTTTGTTTATTTTTATTACAAAGTCGTATGTACAGAGAGGAAGAGAGACAGAGGAAGATCTTCCGTCCATTGGTTCACTCTCCAAGTGACTGCAACAGCAGCTGCTGCGCTGATCCGAAGTCAGGAGCCAGGAGTCTCTTCCTGGATTCCACACGGGTGCAGGGTCCCAAGACTTTGGGCCGTCCTCAGCTGCTTTCCCAGGCCACAAGCAGGGAGCTGGATGGGAAGTGGGGCCACCAGGATTAGAACTGGCGGCCATATGAGATCCCTGTGCTTATAAGGCAAGGACTTTAGCCTCTAGGCCACCACACCAGGCCCATCCAATATAGTCTTACACACTTTAAAAAGTAAAAACTTGAGACCCTAGGGACAGGTATTTTATATATTTTCTCCTGTTATTTAGAACAGCAATTATGTATTTATTTATGTGTTTGTTTATTTGAAAAGTAAAGTTACAGAAGCAGTGGGGAAGGGTACAGAGAGAAATATCTTCAACCCATTAATTGACTTCCTAAATGACTACAGTGACCAGAGCTGGAACAGGCTGAAGCCAGCTCCATCCTAGGCTCCTGTGTGGGTGCAGGGACCAAAGTACTTAGGCGATTTTTTTTTATTGCTTTCCCAGGCACCGTAGCAGGGAACTAGATCAGAAGTGGAGCAGCAGATATGAGGAGCTGAGATGCTGACATGCCAGGCAGTGGCCCAGCCCACTGCACCACAATGCTGACTCCCAGTATATTTATTTATTTATTTTCTTTCTTTTCTCTTCTCTTCTTTTCTTTTCTTTCTTAAGATTTATTTATTTTTATTGCAAAGTCAGATATACAAAGAGGAGAGAGACAGAGAGGAAGATCTTCTGTCCAGTGATTCAGTCCCTAAGTGACCGCAACAGCCAAAGCTGAGCCTATCCGAAGCCAGGAACCCAGAGCTTCTTCTAGATCTCCCCCACAGGTACAGGGCCCCAAGGCTTTGGGCCATTCTTGACTGCTTTCCCAGGCCACAAGCAGGGAGCTGGATGGAAGTAGAGCTACCAGGATTAGAACCGGCACTGATATGGGATCCAGGCATGTTCAAGGCGAGGACTTCAGCCACTAGGCCGCTGCACCAGGCCCTCCCTGAACGTTACCCAACATACATCTGCAGATTGTATTCAGAATCTCAGTCTGTAAACCAGATCATTTCAGAACCACCCCTGGCCGATACCGAATTCAAAATGTTCCCTTTCCCTTTGCCATCAGGTTTGGTTCTGGTTTTGATTCTGTTTTGCTTAGCTGTTCATGACTATTGTGAAATGTAGTCTTATGAGAAGTCTGTTGACGTGAGGTTTGCCTAGGTGACCATGTCGGTGTCTGTTGACTTGTTGACCCTCCAGGTGCCAGCTTGTTCTGGAATGCCGTGGGTGACGACCAGGAGCCAGACCCTCAGCGGAAGCACGATGATACCAAGATTTCCAGTGAGGACATGAATTTTTCTGTTGATATTAATAATGAAATCACAAGTCCGCCGGGTAGTGCCTCGTCCCTAAAAGCCGTCGATATTCCCAGCTTTGAAGAGAGCAGCACTGCCGTGGAGGAAGATTGTAACCAGCCACTTTCTGTATCAAAGTAAGGTCTCTTTGATTGAATGTTTTAGTCTTTTTTTCTAACTTTTCATTTTTCAGTTGACATTTACTTGCCTGTTTTTATGAGGTGCAGTGTGATATTTTCACATATACTTACGAATAACTAGTCAATAAATCACCTCCCTATTTTTGTGGTAGTAACGTTTAGAATCTAGTGATTTTGAAATATACATTATGTTATTATTCGTCACCATTCTGTACAGATTTTTCTGTATAGGTGCTAATAGTCCTTTAATCTTTTAAGTCAAACTATTTGTTTTCTAAATAGTATTTTACTGGTGTCTTTACCTGATACGCTTTCTATGTAACTGGTAATTCTGAGCCTCTTAGAGCCATTCCCAGAGGTCAGTCATTTCATGCCTTCCCAGTCTTGTTGAAGCCAAACATCTGAAGAAAACTTCCCCCAAAACTGCATATTCGCAAGTCCTACCCCTCGGCATTTGATCATTCTCGGTTATAGGTTCTTGTACATTTTTAAAGACTTCTCATATTGCAATTATATATATAACAGCATTTTTAGATGTGCAACCTGAATATTTATATATGGAATTATCTGAGCTAGGCTCAAAATAATCTGGTAGGAAATGAAACTGCTTAAGGTATAAATAAAGTAAGAATGATTGGGAGTTGCTAATTCCAAATAGATTATAATGGTGGTTTGTACATGGCTCTGTTTTGTAGAAAAATTTTCACTATGAAGTTTTCTATTAAAAAAAATAAAGATTTAAAAATGATTCAGAATTTCTACAAATTTGGAAATAGAGTCAACAAAAAATATTCTGAGCTTCTGGTCTGTGCTACCACAGAAGTAGGGTTCTCTCGTGGCGGGCTTACCCTGAGAGAAGGTTCCTCTTGGGCCTGGGAGATGCCAAGGACTCAGTCACTGCCTGCGGCAGTGGTTTTGGCCTGCTGAGGCCCCAGCCTCGGATCCTGCTGGCACGGGCTCCCCCCATGGTCGCCACACTGCGGGGGGGGGCTGCCATCCTGCCATCTGCCCCCAACCCCAAGGCCCCAATCCCAGAAGTAGGCATTAGAGATTAAGAAGATAAGTTAAGCAAAGCTCTTAATGTTACAGAATTTAAACACTTCAGCAAAGACAAAACAATTGTGCATAGTGACTACTGCTCTGAGTAAAATAGCCAGGGTATTCAAATTCAGCGTGACTGGAATGGTAGCAAGGGAGTGATGTGATCTGCAAGTGAGGTGGCAAGAGAACCCTGCTCTGAGGGTGTGACTTGTGAGCAGTGACAAATGAGAAGGGGCCAATTTAAGAACATCTGGGGAAGAGAATTCTAAGTAGGGTAAATGGCAGGCATGGAGACCTGAGGCACGTAGGTGCTTGGCAGTTCCAGAAACAAGCAGGAAGGCTAGAAATGCTCTCACTGGTAATGCTGTAACGCCGTAGTGAGTGGCAGGGAGGGTCAAGGAAATGAGACGACAACAGTGGCAGCAGTCAGATTACACAGGGCTTTGCAGGATGTAGAAACGTGGTTCAGATTTATACTGTGCCCATCAATGCCACTGGAGATTTTTAAACAGTGAAGTGGTATGATCTGATTTTTTTTTGAAAACCAGTCTAGTTGTTTTGTACTAAACTAAAGAGCATTATAGAGAACTAAAGAGAATTCATATTGTAAACTGATAAACTAAACACCAGGCAAGATAAAGGTAGTGTGGAGTTATGGTGGAAATGTTGGAAGGGATCAGGATAGGATACATTTTAAAGCTAAAAGATAATGTAAGTGTAGAACACCTCAGGGTAATATCCCATGAAACAGTTAAAGCAGTTGAACTTGGGTGCCCAGGGCACCACTCATCTAAATGGAGGAGAGAATGAAGGATATGGGGTCTAAAACCAAGGATGTGAGGCCTGGCATGGTGGTCTAGTGGCTGAAGTCCTCACCTTGAACATGCCGGGATCCCATATGGGCAGCAGTTCTAATCCCAGCATCCCTGCTTCCCATTCAGCTCCCTGCTTGTGGCCTGGGAAAGCAGTCGAGGATGGCCCACTGCCTTGGGACTGGACCCTGCATACTTGTGGGAGACCTGGAAGAAGCTTCTGACTCCTGGCTTCGGATCAGCTCAGCTCTGGCTATTGTATCTGCTTGGGGAGTGCATAGGAAGACGCAAAGTGTTTCTTGCTGTCTCTCCTTCTCTGTGTACATCTGACTTTCCAATAAAAATAAATAAATCAAGAAGAAAGAGTTGAACTTGGAATTGAGGTGGCAGGAGGCAGGCATTGGATTGTCTCCTGCCCTTTTTTTTATTCTGAAATAGATCTGCCTCTCCAGAGAAAAGCTTTCACCTTTCAGTATAGTATAAACTTCAAACATAAGACAATTAAGCAGTCACTGTAGGTGCCACAGTATTTTGAAAAGATGTACATTTTCTTGGCTAGAATGAGTTCCTGCAGGGTGGGGCTCATATTCATGTCTGTTTTAGAACTTAAACAGCCGTCTAGTTCCCTGTGTTAGGTTCTTCATAAATGTTCCCTGGTGGGAAGAGCACTTTGTGGTGAGCTCCAAGGTCAGTACACATTTTATTTGGAACAGTAGTAGAAGCTGAGGACAAAGGAAAGAACCATAGTTGTCCTTCGTTATCTTCTTTTCACTTCACTCTGTAAGTGGCAGACTGCTTTCTAGAATTAAGGGACTTTTCAAGTTAGAAGTTAAGAAAAAAGTGAAAACTTGGCAGTTTTTAACCTGAAAAACAACTGAGTTAATTAGTAGAATGAAGTTAATTACTTTTTCAGAGCCATTAATCAGCTTTATTGATCCCAATAGGTACCCAGGTGTGACTGTAGTGTTTGTGCACCGCAGTGCACTGATTAGAGTTCAGCGCTCTGCATGTAGTCCATGCTGCTTTGGATGCTCCTCTTGGATCCTCACGCATCTGGCTGAATTATTGCACAGTGGTCCCTCGCTAAGTATTTACCTGTGTCATCTACCTAGCTGGACTCCTTGTCCCTCTGAAAGATGTCCTCTGGTCGGTCTCTGATGTTGAAGCAGTCTATGGAAGATGGATTTGTTTGTGTTGCAGCTTAATTGGGTATTGATTGCTTTTTCCAAATGGAAAGTAGTGAGTGATACATGGTATTTATGAAGACACTTTCTTTTTAAAAGGAGCCTTATTTTCCTTAAAAGCCATGCTTTTGACATATCTTATAAGACTTTGCATGTTAGAACCATCTTTTACATTTTAAAAATGATTTATTTATTTTTTTTTTTAAATTGGAGAGTCAGATATACAGAGAGGAGGAGAGACAGAGAAGATCTTCTGTCTGTTGATTTACTCCCCAAGCTGCTGCAACAGCTGGAGCTGAGCTGATCTGAAGCCAGGATCCAGGAGTTTCTTCTGTGTCTCACTTTTGGGTGCAGGGTCCCAAGGCTTTGGACCATCCTTGATTGTTTTCCCAGGGAGTTTGATGGGAAGAGGAGCCGCTGGGACTATAACTGGCACCGATATGGGATCCTGGTGTGTGCAAGGCAAGGAATTTAGCCACTAGGTTACTGTGTTGGATCCTAACTCTTTTTTTTTTTTTTTTTTAAAGATTTATTTTTATTATTATTTTTTCATTGGAAAGGCGGATATACAGAGAGGAGAGACAGAGAGGAAGATCTTCCGTCCGATGATTCACTCCCCAAGTGAGCGCAACGGGCCGATACTATGCCGATCCGAAGCCAGGAGCCTCTTCCGGGTCTCCCACGCGGGTGCAGGGTCCCAAAGCTTTGGGCCGTCCTTGACTGCTTTCCCAGGCCACAGGCAGGGAGCTGGAAGGGAAGCGGGGCTGCCGGGATTAGAACCGGCGCCCATATGGGATCCCGGGCGTGCAAGGCGAGGACCTTTAACCAATTGCGCCACCGCGCCGGGCCCGGATCCTAACTCTTACATTTTTAATTTAAATCTTAAATCTCTTGAGGTTTGAAATCTGTAATGTTTTGATTCAGTCTTTTTCAAAATTTGTTTCCGCTTGCTAGGTTAGACACCAAGTCAAACTTTCAAACTCAAGAAGTGGTGTAGCAGAATGATTCAAAGCATGAGTTCTGGTGTCAGACTGTTGGGAACAGACTGTCAGGGTTTGAATCACAGAGTGTGGTCACCTGAGGTCTGATGTCAGACACATTTTACAGAGAGAGGAGAGATAAACAGAAGGTCTTTCATCCCAGGTTCACTTCCCAAATGGCCACAGCAACCGAGCTGAACTGATCCGAAGTATTTGTACATATATATTTTTAAAACCAGTTTGTTTTTTTGGGGGATAGACACCAAAAGTGAGATTGCTGAGTCAGGATGCATTATTAGCGGGAAGCTGAATCAGAAGCAGAGCAAGGATTCCAGCCCCAGCGCTTAGATGGGGTGCTGGTGGCGCAGGCCGTGCCCCGGGGCTGCACTAAGGCCTGCCCTGCTTCCTGGTGTGTGGTAGTCGTCCCAGCGGGGGAGCTGTGAGACCTTAGAATGGGTGTGACCTGATTGTTTTGATTAGTGGCAGTGAAAATTTCTTCATACTTGCTAGCTATTCCTTTTCTTGTTAATGTATCTTCTTTGGAGAGCTATATTTACATTTTTGCCTGTTTTAAAGTAGGTTATATGACCTTTTTGTTGTTACCTTAGAAGAGATCTATATATTTTTAGATAGGTTTCTCTTTTATCCCTTTGTCAAGTGTACCATTTGCCAATATTTTCTTTGGCTCAAGATTTTTTTAAGGCATTTTCTTCCATATGTAAGATTTAATTCTTGCTATCTATTTTAGTGACTCAAATTAGGATGCTGAAGAAAATTAATTACCCTGAATGTTTGTTTTTTTCACCTTTTTAAAAGAAGCTTTATTTTTTAAAAATAAATAATATATTGGGCCCGGTGCGGTGGCGCAATGGTTAAGGTCCTCGCCTTGCACCCCCGGGATCCCATATGGGCGCCAGTTCTAATCCCGGCAGCCCTGCTTCCCATCCAGCTCCCTGCCTGTGGCCTGGGAAAGCAGTCAAGGACGGCCCAAAGCTTTGGGACCCTGCACCCGCGTGGGAGACCCGGAAGAGTCTCCTGGCTTCGGATCGGCATAGCACCGGCTGTTGCGCTCACTTGGGGAGTGAATCATCGGACGGAAAATCTTCCTCTCTGTCTCTCCTCCTCTCTCTGTATATCTGACTTTCCAATAAAAATAAATTTTTAAAAAATAAATAAATAAATAATATATTAAAATTTTTTTACGATCTTTACGTAGTTAATTAGGGCATGAATATTCTTTTGAGATTAGATTTTACTTATGTCTTTTTTTTTTTTTTTAAGATTTATCTATTTTTATTGGAAGGACAGATTTGCAGAGAAAAGATCTTCTGTCCACTGGTTCACTCCCCAAGTAGTCACAATAGCCGGAGCTGAGTCAAACCAAAGCCAGAAGCTATGAGCTCCTTCTGGGTCTCCCATGTGGGTACAGGGCCCCAAGACTTTGGGTCATCCTCTACTGCTTTCCCAGGCCACCAGCAAGGAGCAGAATGGGGAAGTGTAGCAGCTGGGACACAAACTGGCACCCATTTGGGATCCTGACATGTGCAAGGTGAAGATTTATCCACTAGGCTATTACACTGGATCCTTTTTTTTTTTTTTTTTTTTGTCCGTAAGTGCAGATAAGAAAGGAGATAAAAGTGATATTAGGAACACTCTTTCCTGATTTTAAGACCAGTATGCCTTTGGGCCAGCATTGTGGCACAGTGTATTAAGCTACGAGTTGGAGCGTAAGCATCCCAGATCAGAGTGCCAGTTTAAGACACTTAAAAAAAATAGAAACAATTTACTTATTTTTATTTGAAAGGCAGATTTATAAAGAGGAGAGACAGAGAAAGATCTTGCATCCACTGTTTCACTTCCCAAGTGACCACAGTAGCCAGAGCTGAGCTGATCTGAAGCCATGAGCTTCTTTTGGGTTAACCCCATGGGTACAGGATCCCAGAGCTTTGAGCTGTTCCTTGACTGCTTTCCAAAGACACCAGCAGGGAGCTGGATGGGAAGCGGAATGGTCAGGACATGAACTAGTGTCCATTTCGGATCCCAGAGCTTGCAAGGGGTGGATTGAGCCATTGAGCCATTACTCTCGGTCCTATTTGCTCTACCTTTTGTGTACGTGAAATAGTTTCAGAACTATAGTTCATATGGGAGCTTCAATGCTTCCAATCCCGCTTCCTGCTGATGTAAATTCTGGGCAAGAGCTTGTAATGACCTGGGTACTAGGGTCACTACCAACTGTGAGAGAAACCTAGCTTGAGTCCTGGCTTCTGGCTTTCGCATGGCCCATTCCTCGTTGATGTGGGCCTTTGTGGAGTGAACCAGCTGATAACAAAACTCATTTTTTAAAATTGATTACACTGCATTATGTGACACAGTTTTATAGGCACTGGAATTCCCCCCTTCCCTCCCCAACTGCCCCCCCCCATGATGGATTCTTCCACCTTGTTGCATTACCACAGTTCAAATTCAGTTGAAATTCTTTCATTGCAAGTATCTACAAAGCACAGAGTCCAGCATCTTATTGTCCAGATAAGTTCAACGGTTTCTTGGGGAGACCATCTCTGGTCTGAAGGTAGAGCCGACAGAGTATCATCCCAATCAATTAAAAGCCCCGACATTACATCAGTAACAATTTATGACATAATGGAATTAAAACTCATTTTAAAGCTGAGAATTTTGCAACAGAGTAACTAGAGCATAATATTTGGGTTATAATTTTTCATCTTTAATCTTGCCATATTCAGTCATAGTACTGTTTCTAGAGTTGTTTAGGCTGGTGGTTTCCTCCACTTTTCTTCTCTGTGGTTATAGTATTTGTAATGCCATCAGGTTCGCTTGTTACTGTTATATTCCATTTTGGTTCCCTTCACATTCTGGTTGGTTTCATTTATGGGGCAGGGAAGATATATGGTTAGAGAAGAGTTACTTCTCATCCATGGCCCCTTATTCTCAAATCACCTTCTTTCCAACTTTTCCCACCCATCTCATTTACATGTAGATTAGCTCATAATTTTTTACTTAGCCTTCCTGAATTTACTTTTTGTAAATGAGCACAGGTAAGAATACTTCAGAATGTTCATGGAAAATAATTGAATGATAAGTCAATTTGGGTGCAAAAAGTTTTTCAAACTCATGCATATGTGGAGGTCTTGAAAATGTTCATGAATTGTGTTTATTATTAACATTTTAAAAAATATTTTACTAAAATAGACATGTAGTAATCTCTTTGTACACAGACTATTTGAAGTACCCTTATTATATTATTTTTATAATTTACTTCTTTGGAAGACAGAGGAGGACAGGGAGAGTGAGATTTTCCACCCATTGGTTCTTTCTCTAGATGGTCACAGCAGCAGGAGCTGTGCCTTTTCAGAACCAGGAGCTTTTTCTGGGTCTCCCAGAAAGGTGTAAGGTCCAAGCACCTGGGCCGTCCTCTGGAAGTGCCTCAACAGGAAGCTGGGTTGGAAGTGGAGCATCAGACTCGAACTGACCCTCTTGGATGCCAGTGCTGCAAGTCCTTTGCCACAGTGCAAGCCACTTATCTCCTTTCTTTTCTGAAGTGTAGGCAGTAGCATACCATAGACACTCTTTTGAATTTTGCTGTTTTAACAGTATTTGTTGTAAATCGCTCAGCTACTAGACATCTTTTTTTATAGCTGCATAGCTGTATCATAATTTAATGAACCACTCTCCTATTTGGATTGTTTCCAGTATTTTTCAGACACAAACCTGTATCTTCCCTTTTTAATTAATTTATTTGAAAGGCAAAAAAGAGATATCTGCTGGGGTTTGTCTCTTATTTTCTAAATTAAGATAAAAAGCATCTAGCATAAAATTTGTCATCTTGGGACGTAGGCTTAGTTGGCTAATCCTACACCTCCCATTACTGGAATGCTCTATGTAATCCCATATGGGTGCCCATTTTTGTCTCAACCTTTGATCCAGCTTGCTACTAATGGCCTAGGAAAGCAGTAGAGGGTATCCCAACACTTTGGAACCCTACACCTGCCAGAGAGACTGGGCAGAAGCTCCTGGCTCCTGCTTTCAGATCGGCTCAACTCCAGCCATTGCAGCCTTTTTTTTTTTTTTAAGATTTCTTTTTTTAAGATTTATTTATTTTTATTACAAAGTCAGGTATACAGAGGAGGAGAGACAGAGAGGAAGATCTTGCGTCCGATGATTCACTCCCCAAGTGAGCGCAATGGCCGGTGCTGCGTGGATCCGAAGCCAGGAACCAGGAACTTCTTTGGGTCTCCCACGCAGGTGCAGGGTCCCAAGGTTTTGGGCCGTCCTCGACTGCTTTTCCAGGCCACACACAGGGAGCAATTGCAGCCACTTTTAGAGTGAACCAGCAGGTGAAGGTCTTTCTCTCTGTATTTCCTTCTCTCTGTGAATCTGCCTTTCAAATAAAACAAATCTTGAAAAAAAATTTATCATCTTAACCTTTTTTAAGTGTACAGTCCAGTAAAGTTCAGTGTATTTGTATTGTTAGGAATTACATCTCTAGAAATGCTTCAGCTATTTAAAATTTATTTAGTATTTCTTATTTTTTTTTTACAAGTTATTTTTTTATTGGGAATTCAGATATACAAAGAGGAGAGACAGAGGAAACGCTTCCATCCATTGATTCATTCCCCAAGTGGCCACAGTGGGCACAACTGAGCCAATCTGAAGCCAGGAGCCAGGAGTTTCTTTTGGATCTCCCACTCGGGTGCAGGGTCCAAGGCCTTGGTCCATCTTTGATTGCTTTCCCAGGCCATAAGTAGAGAGCTAGATGGGAAGTGGGGGTAGTTGGACACAAACTGGCACGTATATGGGATCCCGGTGCATGCAAAGGGAGGACTTTAGCCACTAGGCTACAGTGCCAGGCCTGAGCCTTTTTTCTTTAGATGATTTATTTGATTTAGATGAATTGTAGCGTTAGAGACAGGAAGAGAGACAGAGATAAAAATGTTGCATCTGCTAATTCACTCTCCAAATGTCCGGAGCAGCTGGGACACATATTTGGCACCTGTGTGGGCTTCCGGCACTGCGAGGCAGAGGAATAGCCTGTTAAGCCACCTGTCAGCCCCCAGTTTTTATTTTCTCCACACTTCATATAGGTTAGTCACCTTATGGTCTGATTTTTGCATCTAACAGAGATACTATATACTTTAATACAGTTTTGTTTTTTTTAACGTGATATGCTTCAAGTTGTACTTGGTTGGCGCACATGTTGTGGCACAGCAGCTTAAATCATTTGCAGTGCCAGCAAGCCATGTGCACGCTGGTTCCCATTCCAGCGGCTCCAGGTTGGATCTGGCTGCCTGCTAAGGTCCCTGGAAAGGCAGCAGAGAACAACCCAACTTCTTGGGCCTCTGCAACCAGTTCCTTCAGCTTGGCCTGGCAGCCATTTAGGGAATAAACCAGCAGATGGAATCTCTCTAACTCTGCCTTTTCAAGTAAAATAAAATAATCGTACTTGGCCCACAGTAAGCTTTGTACCAGCTAATATTTATTGTTAATGCTTTTCTCTCTGTTTTAGAGTAACCGCGGAGTAGTATTCTAACAGAAAATGTATTTTTTAGCACTGTGTTCTCTAGCTATTATAGTTTTTTTTTATTTTGAAACTAATAAATGCTTACTGTATACCACTGAAACCATAAAGAATAAATACCATCAAATATATAAAGTGGTTGTAAATGGCAGGTTATCGACCTTACTTGAGATAGATTTTAGATATTTTAAAATTTGAAGGGGCACATATATTACAGCTTTTTAAAAAAGATAATCGAGAATCTTTTCATACATCAAGATCAGGTGGTGATATGGTGTTTTCCAGCCTTCAGAGAAAGTTTTCTTAAGTCTGTTATCGATAACATAACCTTAAAAGTTTTATGGTTCAGTTTAAATGAAGCTTTTTAGGATGGAATATTTACATGGTATCACAAAGAGTTGAAAATACAAGCTGTACGTCAATTGAATCTTACCCTTCTCTTCCTGCGCTGCTGAATTTCACCCATGTGTTAAAGGTGCTTGGTAACTGATATCTTATACATCCTTTCAAACAGCTCCTGCCCGAGTAAAAGGAAGGAACCTGAGGTGCAGGCCGGCTTTCCTAATGCCCCGCTTGCAGATAGTGCGAACATGTGCTTACAGACACGACCAACAGAGGGCGCCAACGACCCTGAAACATCTCAGGAGATGAAAACCGAGCAAGGAGCGCAACCCTTGCTACAGGGACACGGACTGTCAGAGAACCAAAAAATTTATGAGGAATTATTGGTAAGAAAATATAGAACTTTTAAAAAGTAGAAATATAAATAAGGAAGAAAAAAGAAAAGGTAGAACTTTGCATCTTTTTTGAAGATTTATTTTTATTGCAAAGTCAGATATACAGAGAAGAGGAGAGTCAGAGAGGAAGATCGTCCTCTAATGATTCACTCCCCAAGTGACTGCACGGCTGAAGCTGAGTTGATCCGAAGCCAGGAGCCAGGAGCTTCCTCCAGGTCTCCCACATGGGTGCAGGGTCCCAGGGCTTTGGGCTTTCCTCGACTGATTTCCTAGGCCACAAGCAGAGAGCCGGATGGGAAGTGGGGCTGCTGGGATTAGAACCAACGCCCACATGGGATCCTGGTGCATTCAAGGCGAGGACTTCAGCTACTAGGCCACAGCACTGGGCCTGTAAAACCTTATTTTTAAAATGTATTGTTTTTGTGCTAAGTTCAAATTAAAGTTTGTAGCAGAAAATAAGCAGCAGTTCACAGAAAGTATGAAAATTGGAAAGTAGTGCAATATTTATCATAGTGTTTAATTATTTTAGGTAAGTACAAGTTTATTAAATATTTAGCTTAGTGTATAAAGGTAGACTATATAAGTAGATAATATAGAGGCGAGTTTGACAGTTTGTGTCCATGATAACTGAAAGAACATAACCCCTGGGGACTAGCGGCAGTTGCGAGGTGGGCTGGGAAGTGATGTGACAGTGAGCCCAGTGAAGGGGTCATTCTGCCCGGGGGACTGGCGTCCTGGAACAGCTGGATTCTGAACTGAGACTTGTGAAGTGAAAGAACCCTGGCTGACGTTGATTTTTAGAGCATTTAATTTCTTGCTTTTTTCTTTTTACTTAATGTTTTATATATTTTTAGTTTATTTTTACATAGAAAGGGAGACGGAGAGGTATCTTTCATTTGCTGCTTTACTCCCAAAGTGGCTGCAGTGGCCAGAGCTGGGCTGATCGAAAGGCAGGAACCTGGAGCTTCCTCTGGGTCTCCCACATGGGTGCAGGATCCCAAGGCTTTGGGCCGTCCTCTACTGCTTTCCCAGGCCATGGGCAGGGCGCTGGATGGGAAGTGGAACAGCCAGCTCCCATATGAGTTGCTAGCATTGCACATGGCAGCCTAGTGTCACAGGTTATTCTGACTCTTAGAAAATCTGGTGTGGAGCGAGTTCCCAGCTTGGAATTTTCTGTCATTTCTCTCACATTGGAGAAAATTAAAAAAATAAAAACTAAACAAAAAGGAGAGAAGGGAGCTCAGTTCCGAAAGTTATATAAAGATGATGTTATTTATTACTCTGACCTATATGTGTTTTTCAAGTAAATTCATTATGTAGAAATAATGTTTAAAGAATTTTACAAGAGGCCTTAAACACGAGGCAGGAATACCCAAGTGCTTTTAAATGCGTTGGCTTTAAAGTCAACAAATGCTGAATGTTCTGACTGCTCTGGAGCTTGATGAGATCATGAAGATGGGCTTCTTTCCTTAAAACTCCCTGATATTTTAAATGTACTTGAAACGTGAGTAATTTTTTTTTTAAGGTTTACTTAGTTTTATTGCAAAGTCAGATATTCAGAGAAGAGGAGAGATGCCAAGGAAGACCTTCTATCCGATGATTCACTCCCCCAAGTAGCTACAGTGGCTGAAGCTGAGTTGATCCGAAGCCAAGAGCCAGGAGCTTCTTCCAGGTCTTCCCCGTAGGTGCAGGAACCCAAGGCTTTGGGCTGTCCTCGACTGCTCTCCCAGGCCACAAGCAGGGAGCTGGATATGAAGCAGAGCCACTGGGATTAGAATTGGTACCCATATGGGACCCCAGTGTGTGCAAGGCTAGGACTTCAGCCACTAGGCTACCATGCTGGGTCCTCAAGTTCAACTGTTTCACTGTTTCAAGGGATATTACCTTGAGGTGTTCTATACTTATATTATATTTTAGTTTTAAAATTTATCCTATCTTGATCCCTTCTAACATTTCCACCCTGTTAGCTGCTAGACCGCTGAGCTGGGCCTGAAATGTTGTAACTTGACATGGTGATGTTTTGAGGGTGGCATTATGGCACAGCAAGTTTCTTGTAAGTCCTGACTATTCTGGTTCCATCCAGTTTCCTGCGAGTACAGCTAGGAGAACAGTAGAAAATGGTTCAGGAAATTGGGCCCTGGCATCTACGTGGAAGAAAATCCATGGAGTTCTAGCTTTTGACTTTGGCCTGACCTGCACCTGTTTGTTGAAGCCTTTTGGGCAATGAAATAGTACATGGCAGACTTCTCTCACACTCTCCCTGTCATTCTGCCATTGTAATAAATAAAAAAAACAATCTTTAAAATAAAACAACAACAAAAAAGGTTGGAATCATGGATAAGGAGGTTTTAAAAAGAGGAGGGGTGCAGCATTGTGGTGTAGAGCGTTGAGCTGCTGCTTGCAGTGCTGGAGTTGCAGTGCTGGAGTGCTGTGTCTGCTGGTTGGTGCCCCAGCTGCTCTGCTTCCAATGAAGCTTCCTTCTGGTGCACTAGGAAGTCAATAGAAGATGGTCCAGGTGCTTAGGCCCCTGCCACCCATGTGAAACGCCAGGAAGGAGTTCCTGCTTCCTGTTCCTGGCCTAGACCTGGCTGTTGGGTCCAGCCAGTAAACCAGGGATAGAAGAATTCTATCTCCCTGTCTCTCCCCATCCACTCTCTTTCAAATAAGTAAATCAGTCAAGTAAAGCGTGCTCATGCACATATTTTGCTTTTTGCTGCCCTTCCTTTTGGTATTGTTTAGCTCTTATCCTAAGATTGTCAATAGTAGTGTGTGTATTTAAGATTTATTGATTTGAAAGGTGGAGTCACAAAGAGAGAAGGAGCGACTGAGAACAATCTTTAATTTGCTATTCACTGCCTACAGCAGGCTGAGGTAGGCCAGCCTGCTGAACTTCGTTCAGGTCTCATGTAGGTGACAGGAACCGATGCACTTGGATCATCCTTCAATTCCAAGTACATTAGGAGTGAGCTGGATTGCAAATGGAGCAGCTAAGGGCTAGTCTGATGACTCAACTGGCTAATTCTCTGCCTACAAACCCTGACATACCATATGAGCTCCAGTTTGTGTCCCAGCTGCTGCACTTCCCATCCAGCTCCCTACTTGTGGCCTGGAAAAGCAGTGGAGAATGGTCTAAAACCTTGAGATCCTACACCCCCTTGGGAGAGCTGGAAGAAGCTCCTGGTTTCAGATCAGCTCATCTCCAGCCGCTGCGGCCATTTGGGGAATGAACCAGCAGATAGAAGATCTTTCTCTCTGACTTTTCTCTGTAAATCTGCTCTCCCAATAAAAAAAAAATAAATAAATCTAAAAAATGAAAATGTGGAGCAGTATGGGATGCTGCTGCCCCAGGTGACAGCCTGCTGTGTCACAGCCTCCCTCGATAGTGGTTTTTTCACAGTGTCCTTTTTCTTTTGTTCAGGGTCAAGTGAACCAGCTATTAAATAACTCCTCCCAAGAAACTGAGCAGCCATCTGCCAATGCAGTAATAATTAGCCACGAATGTACCAGAACTGAGAATGTTTACCAAAAAAAGAAAAAAATACAAGATTCAGCACTGGTAGACAAAGATTGTGTCCTTAATGCAACTATTAAGCAGCTAAGAAGCCTTGGAGTAAAAATTGATTCTCCCACTAAAGTGAAGAAAAATGCACGTAAAGTGGATCATGCCAGGTAACATTTAAAAAATGTGTTTTGAAAGAGTAATAACATTTTATGTGTGTTGAGCAGTATCATGAGAAAAGATGTAAGCTTGTGCTTCGATTCAGTTGATTGGTCAATTTTTAGGACTATGTTATGGTCTTCGTTTTTTTTTTTAAGATTTATTTATTTTTATTGCAAAGTTAGGAGGAGAGACAGAGAGAAAGATCTTCCATCCAATGATTCTCCAAATGACTTCAGAGACAATCCGAAGCCAGGAGCCAGGAGCCTCCTCCAGGTTTCCCACACGGGTGCAGGGTCCCAAGGCTGTGAGCTGTCCTTGACTGCTTTCCCAGGCCACAAGCAGGGAGCCGGATGGGAAGCAGGGCCGTCGGGATTAGAACCAGTGCCCACATGGGATCTTGGCGCGTTCAAGGTGAGGACTTTAGCCACTATGCCACTGCTCCAGGCCTGAGTCCTCATGTGAATTGGATATATGAATAACTTAAAAGAGACTGTAGGATGCCATCTGGGGAGATACGGCAGCAACCTGCTTTGGAAAGGAATGAGTCTCACTGGCAATGTCTGAAAGCCCTCCGATGCCCGCACATGCGTGTTTAGTTAGGCTCGTTTGTTATATCTTCTACATTGAAATTTCCCACTTAGGCATGATGTTTGTCAGCTGTGAGTTGCCAATGTCACCAACCTTGTTTGATGGGTAAACCATCAATGGAGAAACTGGCTCCATTATATATGACCTCTCAGAACTATTTTCAGGGCATGTTACTGGCCATGTTCCTCCGTTATGTTAACCCCAGCTGCACAAAAGCAAAAAATTCCTGTTTCCAGAAATACATGTAACTGGTCGTGTCCTTCATTGAGCTGACTCAGCGAATACTTATTAAAGGGAAGATGAAATCTGGACATTATATTATTTAAGATGAATATGTTTCTGTTTATTTTTTTAAGTGATATTTACTTTTTTTTTTTTTATTGGAAAGGCAGATAGAGAGAAGAGACACAGAAAGATCTTCCATTGTTGATTCCCTCTCCGGTGGCTACAGTGACTGGAACTGAACCCATCCAAAGCCAGGAGCCAGGTGCTTTTTCTGAGTCTCCCATGTAGTACAGGGTCCCAAGGTTTTGACCATCCTTCACTGCCTTCTCAGGCCACGGGCAGGGAGCTGGATGGGAAGTGGAGCAGCTGGGACAATAACCAGTACCAAATGGGATCCCTGTGCTTCAAGTAGGAGGATTATCCAATTAAGCTGTAGTACCAGGCTCTGCTTATTTCTTACTACTTTCCAATTAGAAAAGCTTCCTTGTCTTCATAGAGCTTGTAGTCAGTGGGAAAGAGGCACAGATAGTCTGTTATAAAATATTCTCATACCTAAAGAAAAATAATAAAAAAATAAGATAAAATATTCTCACACCTGATAGGAAAGTGCACAGGAACGGTCACTAACGTTAGCATTATTTTTGTACCATATTAACTTCATCCAATATAGAAATACCCTGAAATTTTGAAAAATTTCTCTTTTGCTGATTATGAATATGGTCAGTGTATTACTTTGATTGAAAAGGCAACCGCACAGAAGCTGTTTCACTAACATACAAGAAGTCCTGTTTTGTGTGCTGGTGGTTTTACAGCCTGCCTGCTGTTGGCATTTGTGAAGTTCTTTTTATTACATTTATCTGAGATGCTTTTTTGCTTTTCTGCTTGCCAGGATTCTTATCTTTCAAAGCTGGACTCAGATGTCATCTACTTTTTCAAGGTTTTCTGGCCATCTCAGAAACTTGAAATTTTGTATTCTCAAAACACCTTTTTCTTAACAGATGATGTAATTTGTGCTTGAGAGAATCGCCCAGTAATTGATCGAGTGTTATATGGCAGTCCCCTTCCTGTCCATGGGGACTGATTGCAGGATCCGCCTGCCCGAGGTACCCAGATCCGTGAATGCTCATATCCCTTACAGAGGGCATGCTGTGCCCTGCGTACTTCACATCATCTCTAGATTACTATTGTAATGCTTACTGCAGTGTACATGCCTTGCAAGTAGTTGTTATTCTGAATTATAAAGGGAATACGGACAGGAACACAGGTCTGTGTATATTTAGTATAGTTGCATCTTTCTCCTGAGTATTTTTTAGTCTGTGGTTGGCTGAACCCAAGGGCCAGTAACTACGATGCAGCACAGTGGCTGTGGTGGTGGGTCCTCTTTGTCTGCCACATTTATTGGGCCTTCCAATGAGTCACTTGCTAAATGAATGAAATCACAACCATTTGAGTTGTCACTGAAAGTCACAACAAGCATTCATTATCTCTGCAATATCATTGTCAGTATGACTTTGTGTTATTAGAATTTTAGACACATTTTCCCATGGAAACTGTTATAAGTGACAGGTAAGGTATTCCAGGAAAAGTAACCTTTGTCCCTTCTGTTCTGTAACCAGCTATCTTTTATCATTTTTCTGCATTGAAATTCCTTTCATGTTCCACTTCTGTATTGAAAGCAAATACTCCTACCAAAAGAGTAGCAGAGGCAGGGAAGGAAGATCTCCTCTCTACTCTCTTGTTCTGGAACATGGCTGAGACTCAGTCCAGAGGCAGGAAGGCCGGACACAGGAGTCCCAGAGTCACCTAGAGATTGTGCAGCAGATGGAGACTGTTTTAAGTTTGAGATCTGGCTGCAGTCCCTTGCAGGTTTCCAACTTGGAGTGACCTTTTGAATTCAGTATGTGTCTTAAATAGGCTCTGATTCCTGGCTCTCCTTTGTTAGTTGAAAAAGCAGGAGATAATTAATTTGGATTCAGACAGGACAATAAATTAAGGTTGATTTTCATCTTCAAGTAAATTAGAACAATTGTGCTTCGTTCATTTAGTTGTTGGTGTGTAACTCTTAGACAAACTTATTCATGGATTTCAATCATCCTTTTGTGACTGCATAACCAATGAGATTCTAACAGTATATTTGTTCTTTAGACACTTAAGATTTGATTAGTGCAAGAGCCTCCTTTGAGGCTTTTCATATTAATTATAAAGAGTTCATAGGCTTTGGTCCTGAGTAAGACTAATAGGCCTTTACTCTCAAAGTTGTGGTGTTCCATCCCCATCTCCCAGCTGAAGCTAGGGAACTAAACTAAACAACAAAACATGAGGAAGCTTCTAAATAGACTGACTGCTTTGTAGATCTTTTTACCATTCTGTTAAAACAGATCTAATTAGGGCCTGGCACCATGGCCTAGTGGCTAAAGTCCTCGCCTTGAATGTGCCAGGATCCACATGGGCGCCAGTTCTAATCCCAGTGGCTCTACTTCCCATCCAGCTCCCTGCTTGTGGCCTGGGAAAGCAGTTGAGAACAGCCCAACGCCTTGGGATCCTG
This sequence comes from Ochotona curzoniae, assembly GCF_017591425.1. NCBI lineage: Eukaryota > Metazoa > Chordata > Mammalia > Lagomorpha > Ochotonidae > Ochotona > Ochotona curzoniae. The sequence goes on from NW_024465649.1 coordinate 18,272,419, forward strand.
CACCCGCATGGGAGACCTGGAGGAAGTTCTGACTCCAGATTGGTGCTGGCACAGCAGCAGCCGTTGCACTCACCTGGGGAGTGAATCATCGGACAGAAGATCTTCCTCTCTGTCCCTCCTCCTCTCTGTATATCTGACTTTCCAATAAAAATTAATAAATCTAATTAAATCTTTTTCTTTTATAATTTCGAAATATTTAGCATTTTTTATTAGAAGTTTTTGCTTTGATTTGTTTTCATTAATGTTATCTGTAGATGCTATACTTTAAACATACTTTTAAAAAGTATACCAGTTTTCTTATTTGACCTGCAAATTGTTTATCATTTGGAGGACATGGACAAAAATTAGAAAAAGCCTCTTCAGAAGGCACTATGACCGAATGTTGTCATTAAAGGGTACTGTCTTGTGGTTGGCATGGGGCACAACACGTTAAGCTGCCACTTTTGACACAGACATCCCATGCTGGTGCTCCACTTCTGATCCAACTCTAATGAGGAGCCTGCTACCCATGCAGGAAACTGAGAAAGAGTTACTGCCAACCCTGCCCTGGGCGTTTGGGCAGTGAAGCAGCACATGAAAAATCAGTCTCCATCTGTCAAATAAATAAGTAAATCTTTAAAAATAGAAGTGATATGTAGAAAAATTGTGTAGTGTCTCGTCCACATTTTGTTTTACTTAAGTACCAAGAACATTAAGGGACAATTTCAAAGTAGTTAGAAAGACTAAGATTATGGAGCATACTTTTCCATTATTTCTTGATGTCATCACTGGTTGGAAATGGCTTCTTCCAAATTTCTGGTGCTTATAAGAATGAAAACACTGGATGTTATTTGTGTTCTGGGGAGCTGCGGAAACAAGCAGTGGCCAGCACATGTAGAATAGCTGAATTTCTTCATAGAGTGATAGGGAAAGTCATTGAGTATTCTTTGGCTGGAATATAGCATTTACCATAACAAACAGCACACAGAGAGCTCTGAGAGCAAAGTACAAGGTGCTGAATACAGTCTACTGGGGCAGTAGTCCCAGGCCTGGGAGCAGCGCAGATCCAGGTGCCAGTGTTCCACTTGCCAGCAAATTTGGAGACAGCCTACTGAGCATGTCTGCTCCTTAGTTTCTTCAACTGAGCCTAAGGAAAATGATAGTGCCTATTACTTTATTCATTCACCAGATTTTTCCCCTATACCCTAACCTGTACCACCACAAAACCAGCAAATATTTTCTAAAGAGGCTGTTGCAGTGGTAAAAACAAACAAACAAACAAACAAAAAAACCAGAAATCCCTGTCCTCGTCGGCTGTTATAAGGAAGCGAGTAAATAAGTAATGTGGGGCCCGGCGTGGTGGCACAGTGGTTAAGGTCCTCGCCTTGCATGCCCGGGATCCCATATGGGCACCGTTTCTAATCCCGGCAGACCCACTTCCCATCCAGCTCCCTGCTTGTGGCCTGGGAGAGCAGTCGAGGACGGCCCGAGGCTTTGGGACCCTGCACCTGCGTGGGATACCCGGAAGAGGTTCCTGGATCCTGGCTTTGGATCGGCACAGCATCGGCCATTGCGCTCACTTGGGGAGTAAATCATCGGACGGAAGATCTTCCTCTCTGTCTCTCCTCTCTGTATATCCGCCTTTCCAATAAAAATAAAATAAATCCTTAAAAAAAAAAAAATAAGTAATGCGTCAGTGCCTGGCACTGTAGCCCAGTGGCTAAGTCTTTGCCTTGCACGCGCCAGCATCCCATATGGGTTCTTCCTCTCTGTCTCTCCTCCTCTCTGCCTTTCCCATAAAAATAAATAAATCTTTTTTAAATGCATCAATAGATATGACAGCATATATATGAGAGCCCATGTTGTGTACAGTGTGTTAAGCCACTGCCTGAAATACCAGATCCCATTTAAGAGCAGAGTGCCAATTCAAGCCAGCTGCTCCACCTCCTATCCAGCTCCCTACTAATGTGCTTGCAAAAGCAGAGAAAGATGGCCCAAGTGCTTGGACCCTTGCAAGATTCAGATGGAGTTCCAGGATCCTGGATACGGCCTGTCTCAGCTCTGGCTATTGCAACCATTTGGGCAGTGAATCAATGAATAGAAGATCACTTTCTCTCTGTCTCTGCTTCTGTCACTCTTGCTTTTAAATAAACAAAAATCTTAACATCCAGGGGAATAGGCATTGTAGTATAGTGGTTAGGCATCTGTCTGTAATACCAACATCCCATACTAGTGCCACTTCAAGTCGCAGCTGTTGTATTTCCAGTCCTGCTTTAGCACTTCCTTTTGTCTATAAAGCGCTATCCTAGACAACAGGAAGTGCTAAAGAAAAAGCAGAAAAATAGGGGAAATGGTATAGAAGGTATTGAAGTGGAGAGTAAGATTGAAATGGAGAGGGGCATGTATTTGGCACAGTAAAGATGCTGCTTGGGCTGCCCACATTCCATCTGGAGTGCCTTAGCTTCTGAGTCTGGCTTCCTGTTGATACACACAATGGGATGCAGCATGCTAGGTCCCTGCCACCACATGATTGAGTTCCTCAGTACTGGCTCTGTCCTTGCCCACCCCTGATTATTGTGGTAGACATTTGGTGAGTGAGCCAGCTGACTGAAGATCTCCTTCTCTATGTGGTGTGGTGTGTGTGGTGTCTATCTCTGCCTTTCAAGTAAAGTAAATATAAATTTTTAAAAATGTTTACATGAGGGCCCCGAGTGATGGCCTCAGTGATGTAAATCCTCGCTTTGCATGCACTGGGATCCTATGTATGTGCTGGTTCATGTCTCAGCTGCTCTACTTCCCATCCAGCTCCCTGCTTGTGACCTGGGAAAGCAGTTGAGGATGGCCCAAACCTTGGGCCTCTGTACCCACATCAGAGACCCAAAAGAAACTCCTGGCGTCAGATCACTCAGCTTTGGCCATTGCAGCCATCTTGGGAGTGAAACAGCAGATGGAAGATCTTTCTCTTTGTAAATCTACCTTCCCAATTAAAAAAAAAAATGGTTTAAATGAGAACTCACCTCTTTACTGTGAGGAATACATGTACTAATGCATGTAAGACATTTAGCGGAATGCATGGCACATACATAAAGCTTCAAGAAGAATTAGCTACTTTAATTATGTGTTTGATATAAAGGAAAAGGTAACTCAACTGAGTTAAAGCTTAGTAAAGTGATTTGAAGATCACATCTGATAAAAGAATTTTTGTGTATGTCCAACCCATATTCAGAGACTAGTTGATGGAGCTTTTCGATATTTAGCAAGATTTATGTATTTTTATTGGAAAGGCAGATTTACAGAAAGAAGGACAGAGAGAAAGATCTTTTATCTACTGGTTCACTCCCCAAGCAGCCACAATGGCCAGAGCTGAGCTAATCCGAAGCCAGGAGCTCCTTCGGGTCTCTTGTGTGGGTGCAGGTTCCCAAAGCTTTGGGCCATCCTCTACTGCTTTCCCAGGCCACAAGCAGAGAGCTGGATGGGAAGTGAAGCCACAGGGACACAAACCAGTGACCATATGGGATCCCCGTGTGTTCAAGGTGAGAATTTAGCTACTAAGCTAACACACCAGGCTACCCCCCTCCCCAAAATTTTTTGTTAAGAATTTTATTTGTTTGACCAACAGAGTTACATAGAAAGAGACCTTCTTTCCACTGGATCATTTCCCAAATGGCCACAACAGCCAGGACTTCAGGGCTCTCACATGGTGCAGGGGCCGAAGCACTTGGGCCATCTTCCACTGGTTTCCCAGGCGCATTAGGGTGCTGGATCAGAAATGGAGCAGCTGGGATTCAAACCAGTGCCCCCATGAGATGACAGCATTACAGGTAGTGGCTTAACCCATCGTGCCACAATGCTAGCTGCATCTACCAAAGTTTGTACTATTGTATCATCACATGTTTGTGTTTGATTTGATTTTTGTTTTTTAAGATGTTTATTGATTTATTTGAAAGGCTGAGTTACTGAGAGGGAATAAAGAACTTCCAACCACAACAGCTGGGGCCAGGCAGAGCCAGGAGCCTCCTTCTGGTCTCCAGTGTGTATGAAGGGCCCGAGCATCTGGGGCATCCTTCGCTGCCTTCCTAGGCACACCAGCAAGGAGCCGTACTGGGAGTGGTGCGGTCAGGAATCAAACCCATGCCCACATAAGTCACAGGTGTTGCAGGCGGTGGTTCTATTGCTATGCCACAGAGCCAGCCCTTGATTTTATTTTTGTTTTACTTTATATTGAAAATTAGCTCATCTTGTGGAATTTGGAGTTAATAGTAGAAAATTAAATGACACAATATTATTTAATCACTTATTTGTGGCCTTATATTTGTTCTTAAAATCATGATTGAGACATAGTTTAGGGAATTAATTTGTTTCCACTTTCAGTTTTGTGAATCATTAATTACCTTACAGTTTGTCACACTTATTACTGAAATGTGGGTCTGGCTCAAGACTTGGATGTCTTGAGTACTCATATGCAAAACCACTATGCACTTTAAGCCTTTGTACTTCCATGGAGTGGAGCACATCAAGGGTACTGCTTAGTGTAAAATGAAGTAGGCAGGCAGCAGTCACTCTCCCACTGCTGAGTACCCGAGTGTGAGTCCCAGCTCTGCTTCAGACCCCAGCGCTTTAGAGACAGCGGCTGATGGCTCCAATACACAGGGCCCCACCCCCGACATCGGAGACTCGGGTGGAATTTGGGCTCCTAATTGTGGCATGGCCTACGTGGAGCTTTGTAGGCATCTGTGGACTGAACCACAGATGGAAGAGCTCTATCCGGATCGCTCTGCCTTTTGAATAAATAGTGGGAAAAATGAGCCAAATAATGTGTCTTATCTGTGTCTTTCAGTGTATTGGCGTGCATCAGCCCGGAAGCAGTGATCTCTGGACTAAACTACATGTCATTTGCTAATGTTGGTGTGAGTGGTTTAAGCCCCAACGGTGTGGACTTGAGCATGGAGGCAAATGCCATAGCTCTGAAATACTTAAATGAAAATCAGCTGTCACAACTATCTCTTAATCAGTCAAATCAAAATCACTGTGACTCGGTCAGCCCTCTGCATTTTAATGGGGACAGAAGTACAGTTGGGCTGAGTTTAATTTCACCAAGCAACATGTCATTTGCAACCAAAAAATACATGAAGAGATATGGACTCATACAAAGCAGTGACAATAGTGAAGATGAGGAGGAGCCTCCCACCAGCACAGACCAGAGTGAACCCGTGCTGATTGAAAACCTTACAGCCATGGCCGAACAGCTCAGTCATCAGAAAGTGTCTTCTAGGAACACCTGTGAGGTAGTTAACTGCTACAGCTATGAGTCTGTGGGCACCCACCCAGACACGCCAGTGTTGAGAAATATTACAAATGAAGCTGTACCACCAAAAGCGAAACAGCAGTTGAATGAAAACCCAGATTTCTGCCTAACGAAGCTTAAACCAAGCCCTGCAGTGAACCTCCGGACTGGAAAAGCCGAGTTTACTCAACACCCTGAGAAGGAAAATGAAAGGAAGGTTCTAGTTTTCCCAGAAAGTTTGCAGCCTTCTGAGACTTTAAACCAAATGAATAGCATGAATTCAGTAGGCACCTTCTTAGATGTAAAGCGTCTCAGGCAGCTGCCAAAGCTGTTTTAAACCTTTAGCCTCCTGCCCTTGTGGGAAGCCAGAGCCTTTGGGTAGTTTTGAGATTCGCGGTCATTCTAGCACTCAGGCTCATCCTTGGTGGCGGCCGTTTGCAAAGAGCTGGCCGGGTGACTTGGTCATCCACGTGAGGTCAGTTACTGCAGACACCATACTTCTGAATCTGCACTCCTCTTCCTACTGGGTGCTTCAGGAAGTGAGTCCGTTGTCCTGGCGTGTCAGATCTCTGCATCTACCCAGTGTCACCTACTGAACATGGAGGCCTCATGACTCAGGTTAAAATTAAAAAATCAGCCCTTCTTGAGTTTAAGGGAAATAGTTATCTTTTTTAAATAACAAAATCTTTTGTACAGGGACAGCATTTCCTCTTAAGATGTATCTGTAACAGCGTGGAAGTAAAATTTGTGCCGTGTGATGGGCTTACATTAATGTGACATTCTCGATGTACAGCACTAGTTGCCATAGGATGATAAATTGTTGGGTATGTTTTAAAAGCTGAGCTATTCAAATGACTTAATATTTTGATAGAACTTAATAATAAAAAGTCTTCCTTTGTTATCTGCTGTGGTCCATCCTTCCTTACTTTTTTTAAGCTCTCCAAAATAATACGAAGTGTTTGGCTGTACTCCAACTCAGGGCCCCCCACCATGATAATGTTTGACATAAACATAGGACATTATCAAAGCCATGAAGTTGTCATTGAAGATGATGATAATGCCACAGGTTCTCAAGACTCATGAGTTTTTACAAACCTGTATTTTTACTGTTTGATGTATAACTCTGAAATGCTACCATGTACACACTAGTGACCCGCCACTACCGTCCGCATACAGAACTGTCACATCACCAGCAGCGTCCCAGTGCCAGTCACCAGCAGCGTCCCAGTGCCAATCACCACCAGCGTCCCAGTGCCAATCACCAGCAGCGTCCCAGTGCCACACTTTCAAAACACACCATCCCTCTCACCATGACAACCTATGATCTGTTCATCACCAGACCTGTGTCATTGTTTTAAAAAAAGATTTCTTTATTTTTATTGCAAAGTCAGCTATACATAGAGAGGAGGAGAGACAGAGAGGAAGATTTTCCATTTGCTGATTCACTCCCCAGGCGGTTGCAACAGCTGGAGCTGAGCCAATGCGAAGCCAGGAGTCAGAAGCTCTTCTGGATCTCCATGCAGGTACAGGGTTCTGAGGCTTTGAGCTATCCTCGACTGCCTTCCCAGGCCACAAGCGGAGAGCTGGATGGGAAGCAGAGGCGCTGGGATTAGAATCAGCGCCCATATGGGATCCAGACACGTGCAAGGCAAGGACTTTAGTCACTAGGCTACTGCGCTGGGCCCGACTGTAAAGATTCTTAAAGCAGGTTCGCTCAGTCACACACATTCTGAGAGTGTAAGATTAAAAAGCCAGCATGTGGGACAGGTGTGGCACTGTGGGTTAAGCTGCCATAGCCAATATTGGTGCTCCAGTCAGTCCCAGCTATTCCATTTCCCATGAAGCTTCCTGTTGATGTACCTGGAAAATCAGCTGTTGTTGGCTCGAGCAGTTGGTGGCTGCCACCCATATGGGAGACCTGGACGGAGTTCCTGGACTTGACCTGGCCTAGTCCTGGCTGTTGTGGGTATTTGGGGAGGGAACCAGGAAATGGGAGATTTCTGTCACTCTGCCTTTCAAATAAACAAATCTTGGAGGTTGAGGGTTATCCAGAGAGTGTTCCAGACCCAGAGGAGCCAAACTGTCCACATGACAGCTCTCCTCTTGAACTTCGTGTCTGCAGGGGTCCTAAATGCCTACATTCACTTACACCTCCGCTGACCCGCATGAGGCAAGAGCCATAGGGATTATCCTGCCCAGGTCAGTGGCAAGCAGGTTGCAACTGGGCTGGGTAACTCCAGGGCCAACGGCCTAAAGGCCCAAGAAGCTATGCCCCTCTGACCTGATGCATGTGGAGCTCCGCACCAGGAGCTGATCTTGAGCTGAATGCGTTTGGAACACTACTGCTCCCCGAGCTGCCCTGCTTGCTTTTCCTTCTAGAAGGAATGCTATGCTCTTTAGCCAGGGGCAGATGCTACTGTTTGTTACACCCGAGTCCTGAAGTTCCTGGATCCCACTTTGTTAATGTTAAAGGGTTTATTTCCGTGGTTTTTACGTTGTGAGAAGCCATTAGTGAGGCTGGACTGTAAGGGCCCCAGGAGGTGAGAGGAACAGATGTTGGCCTGTGCACTTTTGTAGGCGTTGCTCACAAGGACAGAACCAGGCCCTTAGAGGAACTGAGAGGCCCTCAGGCCTGCGATGGCATGTCAGCAAAGTGAAGGCTTGCAGACTGAGTCACATGTTCCAAAGTTTTCCCACAGAGTGTCTCGAGGCCTTACAACAAAAACCCCATTCCAGCAGGGATGGTAAGCGTGGCAATCCTGCTTTGAGAGATGAGGAAACAAAAGTGGATGGAAGCAGCCTAAGTCAGACACTTAGCATCATACACTTAGGACCCAGCTTCATCTTCCTGCCCAGCACAGCTGCTTTCCGGCCCTCCCTGTCCATATCAGCACCTTCCTTCACACTGGTCACTCCACGGGTGTATGGTGTTGATCCTGTTGAGAAGGTGATTTAGGAAGACAAACAGGACTTGTAGGAATTCAGTCTAACAAACAAATGGGCTGGTGCTGTGGCATAGTGAGTAAAGGTGCCACCTGCCATACTGATGTCTCAGATGGGTACCTGTTTCAGACCCGGCTGCTTCACCTTGCTGATGTTCTGGAAAAAGCAGAGGAAGATGGTCCAGGTACTGGGATCCCTGTCACATATGTGAGAGACCCAGAAGAGGCTCCAGGCACCTGACTTTGGCCTGGCGTAGCCTTGGCTGTTTTGACCATTTAGGGAGTCAAAGAATCAAAGATCTCCGTTTCTCCCTCTTCGTCACTGTCTTGCTAATAAAAAAAAATTGCTTAAAAATGAAAGGCAAGCAATAGCATTATAGTCCGTTAAAATGCTTGTAATAAAAGCAGATAACATGTGAGAAAGGTGGGGCTGGTGGTGTGGCAAAGCAGGCTATGCCATCACTTGCAGACACTGGCATCCCATATTGGAATGCCAGTTCAAGTTCTGAGAGGAAGGGTATTCAGAAAGATGGTGACTTTTGTTTTTTTCATAATATTTTAGGAGCACCAGGAGAAAAAGGTGGGGAGGAAGGGAGGTTCTTAAGGAGGGAATAATTTGTAAAACATGGAAGTAGGAATCTGTGTAGCTTTGAAGGAGGAGTCGGGGGCAGGGAATTACAAGAGAGAGAGAAAAGCATTAGAACACCAAAAGTGAGAGAGAGCAGCGGTTGAGGTCGTCTGGTTGAGATTCTCTGGTGTCTCTGCCCCAGGCAGCAACAGCGGACCGGCCGGATCTCATTTTCCAGGCTTGGTGGTGAAGGTTGGCCCTGAGCATCTGACAAGCTGTGAACACACAACGTGATGGTGGCGGCACAGCAGTAGGCCATGTAAGAGGAGCTGATCGTTCAGAGCAGGGAAAGGCTTCCAGCAAGAGAGCGCAATGGTGTTAGGCCTGGAATGATTTTGGAGGATGCCCCAGGCACAGGTGAGGGAAAGGAGATGGCCCCATTTTTATAATATTTAATATTCTTCAAAGCAAAATAGGATTTTAGTGTTTCTCTGATATGCTGACCCATCGCATCTGTTGGAAGGGTTATCACCACATCTTTCGCCACCTCTGAATTGCTATCGCTAAAGCTCTGAATTCCCTGTTGACATACTCCTTGCTTTAAAGGAACTTCAGCTTCTACAGAGGAAACACATCAAACACAAAAAGGTGTTTTAGGCTTAAAAGCTGGGAGAAGCCCCCTATCTCTTCCTCTCCGCTCCCCTCACCAGAACCGTCTGGGTCACAGGAAACAGCCTCAGGAAATCCTGCTTTCCCACTTCCTGGTCAGCAGCTCAGCCCCAGGAAAAGGCTGGACCTGGGGAGAGCTGCTCTCTTTGCGGGAGATTTGGGGCCAGGAGGGCAGGAGGCCTCATTTACAACACAATGGAAGAGATGACATCAGGTATCCAAGAGTGTGAGCTGTCGGGAGGGGAGCACCACGGAAGAGAAGGGATTTACTGCAGTTCACACTGCTGCCTCTGCAGAGCTGGGACTGGGACTCAGGACCCCAGCCTCCAGCTCACCTCATCACATGCCGTGGTGTTTGAGTCAGGGGTTAAATACTAAACAGACTCAGACCCTCTCTATGTCCCTGGACACACCACAAAGCAAAGCAAAGGCAATGCAAACATGCACGTGGGCACATGTGTGCACACACATACACAGAAGTCATGAACACGTTGTCTAGATTCGTTGCCTTTGCTCACATTTTCCTCTTTGCCTCCAGATTCCTCAAACCCAGCTCAGGGGCAGCTGCCCAGATGCCAGAGTGTCTGAGTTCTAAGCCTGCCTCTCTTCCTGACTCCAACTAACTGCCAGTGGGCACCTGAGGAGGCCTCAGGTGAGGGCTCAGAGGTGGGGAGCCCCTGCTGCCCACCCAGGAGAGCTGCACTGAGCTCCATCCTGGGTGTCTGGGGAGTAACCCAGCCTTCTCATTTTCCAGCTCTCTGTCTCTCAAGTAAAACTATGTGAGGAGTGACACAGCCCTGGTTCAGGACAGTGGAATGAAATCGAGAGTAAGGGAAGGAAGGTGTCCTGGAGAGCTTATTCTTCAGATTCTGTTTTATTTGAATGGGAGAGAAGAGAGAGATCTTTCCTCTGCTGGTTCATTTTCTTTCTTTCTTTTTTTCCTTTGTATTAATTACATTGCATTATGTGACGCAGATTCATAGGCTCTGGGATTCCCCCATCCCCTCCCCATGCCCTTCCCCCTTGGTGGATTCTTCCACCTAGTTGCAGTATTACAGTTCAAATTAAGTCTAGATTTTTTTCATTGCAATCATATACCAAGTATAGAGTCCAGCATCTTATTGTCCAGATAAATTCAACAGTTTCTTAAGGAGACCTTCTCTGGTCTGAAGGTAGAGCTGGCAGAATATTGTCCCGATCAATTAGAAGCCCCAGCACAACATCAACAATTTACAACATTATGGAATTAATTGACATAGTATTGAGTAATCAATACATTATAACAGTGCAAGTTCTTAACCATCTCCTGTGACTACTTCATTGACCCTTCATTTTGTGTTTGTACACAGCCCTGGCTGCTATATGCCTTAAAGTGGCTGTAGGGTACTATGCAGCTGTCTCATGTCTGTTTTCATTTTAGTATCTAGCTGTTTATTGTGTTGACACATAATTTTGCTGAAGTTGGTAGATTTTAGGATAGTCTTAAACTGGTTTATAGATCTAACCAGGCCTTTGTCTACAGTTGAGGTGCAGAACAGTTTTAGGAGGGGTGTGCAGAGAAATCTTCCACACCCTAGTGAGGAGTGGTTCATTTTCTTAAAAAAAAAAAAAGAGACTTATTTTTATTTGAAAAGCAGAAATACACACAGGGAAGAAAAGACAGAGAGACCTTTCATCTGCTGGTTCATTCCCCAAATGCCACAGTGGCAGAGCTGAGATAATGTAAAGTCAGGAGCCAGGAGCCTTATCCAGGCTCCCACATGATTCAGGGGTCCAAGAACTTCAGCCATCTTCTGTTACTTGCCCATAGTAGGCCATTAGCAGGGACCAGAATGAAAAGTGAAGCAGTGGGGACTCAGCAGATACCCATATGGGATGCCAGCACTGTAGGTAGAGGCTTAGCCTACCATGCAACGGCTCGAACCCCTGGTTCACTTTCTAAATGCCCCCAAATAGGTCTCAGCTAGGCCAAAACCAGGATCCTGGAATTTCATGCAAGTCTCCTATATGGATGACAGACAGCCAGGTACTTGAGCCATCATCTGCTACCTCTCAAGGTACATTAGCAGGAAGCTGGAACCAGCAGTGGAGCCAGGACGTGAACCAGCCACTCTGATATGTGACACAAGCATCCCAAGCACTGATTTAACCATTAGGCCAAATGCCTGCCGCTTAGAGATCTTCCGGAGGGCCTGGCAGTGTGGCCTAGCAGCTAAAGTCCTCGCCTTGAATGTGCCAGGATCCCATACGGGTGCCGGTTCTAATCCCAGCATACCCACTTCCCATCCAGCTCCCTGCTTGTGGCCTGGGAAGGCAGCCGAGGATGGCCCAAAGCCTTGGGATCCTGCACCCATGTGGGATACCCGGAAGGAGTTCCTGGATCCTAGCTTTGGATCGGCATACAGATCTTCCGGAAAACCAGAGATTGCTCCCACAGAGCCTGTGCTGTTTGCCTGAGGCATTGTGCCTCATTAGATTACGGAGGAACACGCTCTTATGATGAGCTGTCATCCAATCATAGTGATAACTTAGGGAGGCGAGATCAAAACACTGAACTTACTGAACATACATGCTGCGATCTAAGTCTCTTACACTGACTTGTTCCTCACGGCAACTCGAAGAGGTAGGTGCTTTTACTATTCCCTTTTAATAGAGTAGAAGGCAGGGAAAGAAGAGGTTAGGAAATGTGTTCACAGACCACACAGCCAAAAGCAGGAGCCAGAATTTAAAAACGCTGCCAGTCTGGCTCCCGAGCCTGTGCCCTTAACTGGAGCTCCAGGGCAGGCATACTCCTGGGGCGGAGAGTGGGACACGGTGGGGGCGCAGTGGAAACGCAGGTGTGAAGTGCTGTACTCAGTGCCACACAGGTGAAGTGAGCGGTGACGCTGGGCTCCGAGGGCCCATGTTCTCCTCCCCTTTTCCTCTGGCCCATTCTCCTTGGGGGGCAGAGGAAGAGTCCTCGTTCCTATCCTGGGAGGGTAGTTAGTGCCAGGCCTCAGCCACCACGTTGGGAGGGCAGCAGCTTTTGTATCACAGCTGAGTTCCCCTCTGATGCGCCTTGTGCTCTGAACCCCCAGACGCCCCCTGGAGGAGGCTGCGAGTGACCCCCTCCCCAGGCAGGGCAGAGGAAGCACACCCACCCCCCACACACCAGGGCCTGCATTTCCTGGGCTGCCCCAGGAAGGGCTGCAGCAGCCAGCCTATGTCATCATGGATTTCTCCCTCCTCACAAGCACCTTACAGGATGTACTTTCACGCTCTGTGGGTGGTTTCTAGGACCAGAGGGCCATCAGTTCCGTCAGTTCCGCTTCCTCCAAGTTCACAGCCCAGATCCCTGCTGGGCTATTTCCCTTTTGCTCAGTGGTTCTCCAGCTGTCTCTTGTCGCCTGCCAACACGCATGGGCAGTAATGCTACCCTGTCCCCACAATATGCTGGGGTGCAAACTAGATTCACCCTCCTTATGAGAGGTCTTGGTGGGGTACACAGCAGCATGCAAGCAGAAGGTTTCAGAGGCTCAGAAGGAGCCGGAGGAAAACCCTTCCAGTCACTGCTGGGAGTCCTCGGTTCCTGGAGCTTGTTAAAGATCACTGGCATCCACCCTTCCCTTCCTCCTGTCCCCGGATCAATAGAGCCCAGCACTGCTGCTCAGAAAAAAGGGCATGCCACGAAGTTTGGGTTGGAGTCTCAGCTGCTCTATTTCTACTCCAGCTCTCTGTGGATATGCCTAGGAAGCCAGCAGGAGATACCTCCAGCACGTGGGCCCCTACCACCAACATGGGAGTCCAGGAGAGTGGCCCTGACCTCTGGCTGCAGCCTGGCCCAGACTCGGCTGTTGTAGCCATTTGGGAGATGAACCAACAGATGGAAGATTGGTCTCTCTCTCTCTGTCTTCACCTCCTCTCATTGCTCTGCCTTTTGAATAAATACGCAAACAAAACTTGCAATAAATAAGAGAACAAGCAAGAGCTGTGCCCATTGTATGGATGAAGAAACTGAGTTCCAGAGAGGGCTAATGATTGTCTTCCCCCACAGCTTTTGGTGATAAAGCTATTTCTTCTTATTATTATTATTTTTTAAAGAATTATTTATTTTTTATTACAAAGTCAGGTATACAGAGAGGAGGAGAGACAGAGAGGAAGATCTTCCATCCTATGATTCACTCCCCAAGTGAGCGCAACTGCCGATGCTATGCCAATCCGAAGCTAAGATCCAGGAACTTCTTCCGGGTATCCCACATGGGTGCAGAGTCCCAAGGCTTTGGGCCGTCCTCGACTGCTTTCCCAGGCCACAAGCAGGGAGCTGGATGGGAAGTGGGTCTGCTGGGATTAGAAACGGCGCCCATATGGGATCTCGGCGCATTCAAGGCGAGGACTTTAGCCACTTAGGCCACGCTGCTGGGCCCAATAAAGCTATTTCTTTAAAGATTTATTTTTTATTATTATTTTCATTGGAAAGGCAGATATACAGAGAGGAGAGACAGAGAGGAAGATCTTCTGTCCGATGATTCACTCCCCAAGTGAGCGCAACGGCCCATGCTATGCCGATCTGAAGCCAGGAGCCTCTTCCGGGTCTCCCACGCAGGTGCAGGGTCCCAAAGCCTTGGGCCGTCCTCAACTGCTCTCCCGGGCCACAGGCAGGGAGCTGGAAGGGAAGCGGGGCTGCTGGGATAGAACCAGTGCCCATATGAGATCCCGGGCGTGCAAGGCGAGGACTTTAACCACTTGCGCCACCGCGCCGGGCCCAAAGCTATTTCTTAAACTAGTGCAGAACATGCTTTCCAAGAAAGGGGAGCATGTCTAGTCCTGCCTCTGTCTTGTGGACACACAGGATATTGTCCGACACAGACGAGGCCTTTAGTGAGTGTGGAGAAAAACGAATGAATGGGCAGAGCTGGGTGAGTGTGGGTTTTGCACAGCCCTGGTCGGTTCCTCTCACCTCACTGACCACAATGGCCCTGCAGGTGACTGGCACCACAGGAGCCCTCCTCTTCCACCAGTGGACATTTGCATTTGCTGGAGCTCTTTCCTACTCGTAACCCCTGTTACAGTCACAACTAGAAGGTACCACACACACACACACACACGCAATCTCTCCCAGGTTCCCCTAGCACTTTACACACTTACTGCCTCTAGCATGCTTTTTTTTTTTTAAAGATTGATTTATTTATGTGAAAGAGTTACAGAGAGATGCCAAGACACACACAGATCATCTACCCACTCTCCCAAATGGCCGCATAAGCTGCAACTGGGCCAGAATAAAGTCAGGAACTTCACCTGGCTCTCCCAGGAAGGTGGCATGAGGCGCAAGGACTTTACTCATCTTTTGCTGTTTTGCCAGGCCATTAGCAGGGAGCTGGATTGGTGGTGGAGCATGCAGGACCTAAACTGGTGGCTTTAGCTGTCCCAGCAAAGTGCCAGCTCCTCGGGCAGTGTTGGTTAAGTTGCACTTCAGTTCTGTAGTTCTTTACTCTCATCTCTTCTATCTCAGTGGAGGGCCTGAGTACAGGGCCTGCTGTGGAGTAGAGGCTCATCAAAAAACAAAACAAAATAGAACAACAAAACCCAGCAGCTTCTCACTATTAAATGTTGCTAAGCATTGTGCCTGGCTCTTTGTGTACAAGGGGACTGGTGGAATTGAAAGGCAAGTTTATTTTCATGCAGAAAGATTTCGGAATCCATGCAGTTTCATACTTCACGTTTCCGTGAACTTGTCAAAGCCCTTTGTCGGCCCCAAGAGCCTCCAGTGCACCTGTGAACCGTGTGTTGTCCTCACCACTGTTTTAGCGATAAGGAAACTGTGGCACAGAAAACGGATGTAACTAGCTTAGGACCTCAGCTGCTGTGGAGGAGGAACCGGAGTCCGGAGTGGCCTGACCATCAATCAATCAACTGTTCTATGAGGCTCTGACCTTTGGGCCGGGCTGGCACCCAGGTCCCAGGCCAGGTGGAGGAGGGGCCTCCTGCTGCAGAGTCCTTCTGACTCAGGGCTGCTTGGTTCCCTGCTCCGTTTTGTTAAGCCTGTGTGCCTCCTTAATGGTGCCTCCTAAAACTCTTCCCTTCCCTTTCTGTCTTCCGTTCATTTCCTGCTGATTTGCCCTGTGTAGCAAGCAGACCAGCTCAGGACTTCCTAACCCCATGCAAGTAATATGGCAAGAGTTGGGACGTCTTGTGTTAATGGGGTTCTTGTGTAGACCTGGAGCTGTCTGAGCAGAAAGGCTGCAGGAGACATTAAAAGGCAGAGATGGGGCAAGAGGCAGGAAAGAAGAGCAGATTCAGAGGAGGCAGGGAGAGTGGGCGCTGGAGACTGAGATTACAGGGTGAAGCAGAAAGCCTGTGCTCACCCCTACCCCAGTACTGCTACCTAGAAGGAAATAGCGGGTCAGAGGAAGAGGTGGCCCCACTTCCTGGCAGATGTCGCTGTCACTCCTCTAATCACCATCAGTTCAGTTTCCTTTCTTGTCCCCAGGTCTTATGGCCCACGTGTAGAGGGCCCTGGGCAGTTTAGGTGGAAATGGAAGGCTCCCTCGCGGGCACATTAGGACCACACATGGCAAGGGAAGGAAGTGTCAGGGCAGGTGAGGGCAGCGTTGGCCAGGGATGTTGCCCTGGATTAGGTAAGGTTAACACAGGGCTACAGAGAATGTTCAGGGCAACTTCAAGCCTAACAGACTCGTTTTAGTGTACAGTTTGTTGAGCTTTGACAAATGCATACACACATACAACTATTTCACACACAAGGCAGAGAGCTTCTGTGAAGCTCAGCGCTGAATCCCGCCATTAGCCACGGTTTCAAGGAGGTGCAGTCCCACACTAGACCGTCCTTTGTAACTGGCCACCCTCTTTCACTGAGCAAAATGAGTTGAAGATTATTCTGCATTCAGGCAGGTAGCAGTAGTTGACTTAGGTTTGTTGTGTATTATTCTGTTGTGTAAATGTATTATGATTTATCTGTTCATACCTGTTTGGATTGTGCATATTTTTGCTGTTACAAATAAAGTTGTTACAAATATTTGTGTGCAAGAGTACCTGTAGGCGCATATTTTTAAATTCTCTTAGTAAGTGGGCAGCTGTAGAAGTAACTGCTGAAGTGTTCTCAGAAGTGGCTGAGTCTCTCAGGGGGAGCCAGACAGGTGGTGGATGGACACATCCCCTGCCCTTTCCCTCAGCCCCTGGAGGAAACCCACTTCTTGGCTCAGGAGGACAGACAAGCGTGGACCCTATTTCTGCTGCAGTGTCCTGTACGCTGCTGAAAGCAACATGAGTTAGGGAAAGGGACAGGGTTGGGACAATCATGTTGGCAAACACTATGCTTCTCTCACGCCGTCCTTGGCTGCACATGGGGCTTGTAAGCCAGAGCAGTGGTCCTCTGATTTGGGGATGCTTGTTAAATCACCCCCAGAGGCCTGCTGATGCAGATGGCTGGCCCCCAGCCTCTGAGCTGATTTAGCAGGTCTCGGTGGAGCCCAAGCTCTGTGCTCTTCTAGGGAGTGTTGGTGGGCTGCTCACCGTCCTCTCTGAGAACTCCCAAAAGAGTAAAGGGATAGAATCCTGCAGCAGGGCTGCGATTTAGAGGCACAGGGATGAGTCTCAAGCTGGGAATTCTGGGCTCAGGTCTGCTACTGATGTGTGTGTGTGTGTGTGTGTGTGTGTGTGTGTGTGTGTGTGGTTGGGGGTGGAGTTCTTCCAGGGCAGAGGACAGAGGCAGAAATGGGGAGATCAGTTACATGCAAGGAGGGGAGGGTGGAGGGATAACAGACACCTTTATAAAAGCACTGCACCTGCCACGTCCGAGGCCATGCCGCTGTCTAGAGGTGCAAGGCCTATCTGCGTGCACTTGCTGCCTTGGGACCACCTGAAGCCGGATAGGGAACTTCTGCCTCCACTATTCACCAGCAATGTGTTGTTGCCTGACAGTAGCTCAATAGCTGTTACCAAAACCATGGAGACAAGGATGATGAGCTCTCCACAGGCTGTTGTGAGGGGTCACTGAGTGCCCAGAGCAGCAGCTGGCACACAGCCATGATGCCTGGTGTCCAGCAGCCCTCATCAGTTCCCGGAGCCAGTGCAGCCACAAATACCTGACCATTTTTAAAGTCTTAGTTTTGGGGTTTCTGGAGAACTCAGACTTTGCTGGGGTAGGGTGGAGTGCACGACCTAGCTGCGGGGCTCTGCCCTAGGGCCCTGACTGTCCCCAGGACCAGCCGGCAGATTTCCCAGTGTGGGTCCTAGCCTCCTCCCTTCCCGGCTGGCGCTCAGCGCTCAGGGTTTCCTGCCCGTGGAGGCCCGGCTTGGGGTGCAAGGAGGAGGAGGGGTGGCATTTCCTGGCCGTGCCGCGTCAGCGTCCAGGGACGCAAGGACGTCGCGCTGACCGGCAGGCACCAGATGCTATTTCGGGAGGCACCCTGCTAACTCGCAGTTTCCGTTTTTCCAGCGACCATCGGAAATCGGGGAGGGGGGAGAGTGCAGACGTCACAGGCCCCTGGCCCCGGCGTGGAGTGGGGGTGGTGTTTTGGACGAGGTCGAGTCAGCTGCCCTGAGGTCCGGCTCGGGAGCGCGGGGTGGGGGAGCCCGTATGTGCAGGAGCGGAGGTGCAAACGTCACCTCCGGGGCCGCCAGACACATCTCTGGGCGTTCCCTGCGCCTTGGCTTCCAAGGAGACATTACCAGCAGCCCCTGTCCTTTCAGCACCTTGCTCCGGAAGACTTTTAAGGCGCGGTAGAAGAATCCAGAAGTCCGCAGGTGCTTCAAAGGCATTTGAAATAAAGGAATTAAAAACAAAAGATGGAGTCCCTCCCTTGCCTCCATCTCCAGAAATAGCAATTATTGGTGAGCCGGGAGAGCCTCACCCTAACCCCCACACAGCCAGCCAGTTTGTAAGGTTTAGATTCTAAACACTGGTCATTTCCATTCTGTTTTACGTGGAAGACAGAGACAGAGCTCTTTCACCCTGTTTCCTCCAAAGATGCCCACCCAAGCACTGCCTCCCAGGAGCATTAGCAGGAAGCTGGACTCAGACGCAAAGCTGGGAGCTGAATCCAGGCACCTGTGTATGGCAGTTGGGCACAGCTGCACCTGGCACCCTTCCCTTTTCTGCCTCTGGTCACCCCTTCTGGCAGGGCAGCAGCAGAAGCTCTAGAGCCCTTCCCTGGACCACAGCATTGGTCCTCAAACGGATATCCCCACACCCACCCTCCTCCCACGCCCATTCGCCACACTGCAGCCAAGGAGCTTTGCAGCAATGGTGGCCCGCCTCAAACCAAACCACAAACACCCTTTACATGCTCTCAGTGGCTTGCTCCAGCTGCGGTCCACTCCTCTCTGCCTCAGCCTGCAGCCTCGATGGTTCCCAGGCTCACCTGGAACGTTCTGCTTGCTCCTTTTCCCCACACCCTGAGCATCACACTTGGCTCTCCCTCCAGGTCTCCCGTTTGGAGGAGCTCTTGGACTTGGGGCTCAGTGGCAGTCCCGGCAGCCCCATGAGGTGGTACAGTAACAGAGTAACAGAGAGGCCACCGCCTTTCCTCAGGAGGTTGTCCTGGCGGGGGGGGGGGGCGCGGCCACTCTTTGGGCTCAGTCCTCGACAGGACACTAGAGCTCCAGGATGCTAAAGCAAAGCAGCCTCTAGCACTTGGAAATGGGAGTGTAGGTCCTGACCATTCTCTCTGGGCTACTCTAAGTGTTGTCCAAGTCCTCTCTGAGGTGGTTCCTGGACACAAGGCTCGGGTGGAGCTCACATGTCATCACCCTTACTGCCACCTTTTAAAGTCATTCTACATCAGGGCAGGCTTTGTGGCACCGCAGGTTAAGCTGCTGCTTGGGATGCCTGCATCCTACATCAGGGCTCAAGTCTCAGCTTCCTGCTAATGTGTCCTGGGAGGCAGCAGACAATGAATGGGTCAAGTACTTGGGTCCCTGTCACCATGTAGGAGACCTGGGTGGAGTTCTGAACACCCAGCTGCTGCTGGCGTTGCCTCGGCTGCTGCAGGGGAGTGAATAAGCAGAGATTTCTTTCACTCTGTCTTCCTTTTTTTTTTTTTTTTACTCATTTTATTTATTTGAAAGCAGCGTGGCAGAGATAAAAGGAGAGAATGAGAGGTCTTCCCTCCTCTGGTTCGCTTTCAAACGCCTGCCATAGTTGGGGCTGGATCACACTGAAGCCAGAAGATAGGACGTGCGTCTAGTTCTTCACATGCATGGCTGAAGCCCAAGTGCTCACCACAGGCTGCCTTCCCAGACATGGGAAGAGGGAGTGGGCTGGAAGGAGAGGGTCTGGGTCTGGAACCAGCCCCAAGCAGGGGCTTAGCCTGTTGCACCACAATGCCCTTTCCACTACATTGCAGAAGAAGGCATCCTGATTCCTTCCACAGGCTGTGACCCCGTCACCCAGCAGGCCCTCAACCCAGCTTCCTGCCCCAAGGACAGATGTGGTTCCTGCCATGAGCTGAGTCCAGATCCCGCGTCCCAGGCAAGGTCCTGGCTGTCCCTCTTCCTCAGCTGAATGCCAAAGGAGATCCTTGTGCCGATCTTCCTGGAAACCCAGGTTCCACCGCCTACTAGGTCTCCACTGTTGGGAAAGTCGCTTTCACTCTCTGTGCCTCCGTTTCTTTATCTGTAATTGAGGGGAAGCAAGGAGGAGAATGTAATCGAAAATAATCAAATGAGTTCGCATATGTACGGTTCTTAGAACTTCCCATCCAGCTCCCTGCTAATGCATCTGAGAAAGCTCGGGTCCCTGCAGCTCCAGAAACTAGGAAGAAACTGCTGGCTTTGGTCTGGCCCAGTCATGGCCATAGTAGCCAGCCATCTGGGGAGTGAACCAGTGGATATAAGATCTCTCTGTCCCCCACTATAAATCTGCTTTTCAAACAAATAAACTGCACTAAAAAAAATAAAAAAGTACCTCGGGAGGTTGATGTTTGTGGGTTCAGGACCCAGCCTGAGGGCTGGGATATCGGACAAATCCGTTTCCGTTGGATGCCATTTCGGTGTGTATATCCTCTGGCCTTGAGCTGCCAGCTCCATTTTAGAATACAAAAGGATGGACTGAGGGTTGGGGTGGAGCTCAGGGGCTTTCTAGGATCAGAAGACCTGCCTGAAGCTTAAACCAGGCAGCTAGGTCAGTGGGAAGTGATGGTTTTGGTGTGGAAGTGGTCTTCACCTTGCGGGACAGAGGGCAGAATGTCGGGCTGACAGTCTCTCCAAGTCTGTGAAGGGGATTGGAAGAGTGAGAATTCCTGAGGGGCCTCGGGATCAGACATGGAGGCTTGGCCCAATGGGCCGTAAGCCAGAGCGCGCGCAGCTCTCCACGCGCCGCCTTCCGGAGCCGGTCCCCTCTCTCCATCCCGCTACCCCCCGGTGAAATTGCCAAATTAAAATGAATCATTTGGCCCATAATGGCCAAGGCGCTTATCGAGGGCGGGCGGACCCGCGGCAGTGCCTTATCTCCGCGGCGCACACGGCCCCGGTGCGCCTCGGCCCATGCTAACGAGGTCCGGAACGTGAGCGGGATTAGAGCGCGGCGGCGCGGGGCCCGGCGCGGGCGGCGCGGGGCGCGGGCGGGGCGGCAGGCGGCGCGGGCGGGGCCGGCCTCGCGCCCTGCACCGGCCTCGAAATGGCCACGCGCGCACCCCCGTAGCGGACAAACGTGAGCATTCGGGCCTTTTTCTGGGGACGAACGACCTGTGGCCTTCCACGGAATTCCCGCCCAGTCGCCTCCCTCTCCCCCTCCACGCCCGCGCGGGGTGGGGGTGTCCCTGCTCTTCGGTTGCTTTCCGTGGGGGGTATTTTCCACGGACGCCCCCCCTCCCCGCCGCCCAGACTCTTCCTTCCTTCCCCTTTTCCTTACGCAATACATAGAAACGCGCGCGACGGTGGTTGGTGTTCATTTCTCCCTGGTGTGGTGTGCATGCGGTGGGGTGGAGAGTGTGCGCGTGTGCGCCGTTGGCCATGCCTACTGCTCCCGAGTGGGGCCGTCCCGCAGCAGGGTGCGTGTCGGAGCGTGGCGATGCGCGCGCTGTGGGTGTGTGGCCCTGGACTCCGCGAGGCCCTCCCGCCTCGTTGACGCTGTCGTTTAAGCGTTATGTTCGTGGGCGTGCGGCTCCGCGTGTCGGCGGCGACGGCCCTGGCCTTTGCGATCGTGTCCGGGAGGTGTCGTTGTTATGCCGGGCGTGCGTGTTGCCGACCGGGTTGGGGTGCGCGTCGGGGGGCAATGGCGGGGGGCCGATTTCGTTGTGTGGTGTTGCACCGTGTGCGGGCCTGAACCTGTTGGCGCACGGGGGGCAAGCAGCGTCGCGCTGGGTCGGCTGGCGGCCCTGGCGCGGGGCCGGGCCGGAGGTGGCCCGGTCTGCGCTGAGGTGCGTGCCCGTGTGTTCTTGTCCTTTAACGCTGCCCGCGCAAATCGCTGGGGGCGTGAGTGGGGGAGGGCGAGAGGGAGATCGCGGCGGCGTGGGGGCGGGGAGCGGGCTTTCACATTTTATTCCAAATTATGATGTATTCGGGAGCCGGCGTTGGCGGGGACGGGCGGGCAGAGCAAGGTCGGCGGCCGCTCCGTCTTGGAGGCCCGCCCGCGCCTCGGCGTGGAGGGGTTCACTAGGGAGCGGCGGCTGCTCGCGGCTGGAAGCTGAGCGGTGCTTGCCGAGGCCCGCGCCTTCAGGCCCGCGGCTGCGTGGGCTGGAGTTCGCGCCGCGCGCCCGCTTCGTCCATTTCGGGTCAGTTTCGCGGGTGCGGCCGCCGGGGTCTGGGGGCGGGTCCCCAGGGAACACCGAGCGCACGCTCCCGGCCTCCGGCCTCGGGTGGGGACCGCTCCGGGACACATTGTCCCCGCGCCTCCTCGGGTGGGCAGCATTCCCGCAGGGGACCCGTCGCAAAGGCGACCGCTGCTGAGCTCCGGGGGCCCTACGAGAACCGGTTCCGCGCTGCCCTAGCCCGGGAAGAAAAGAATTTTGTTTGGCCTATTGCTGTGTGATGGCCGCTGTCCTTTTCCTCGTTGATTTCCTATTTTAATTAAAATCACCGGCCGCCAGCGCGCTAGCCTGACCCGGTTTGCGACTTGGGAGAACAAAGCTACGCGAGGGCTGCTATCCCAGATCAGCCTTCCGAGTTCCTGGCTTTGGCATAGGGAGAGAAAAATGGAGACGGGGACGGCACAGAGACCCGGTGTAAAAGCAAACACAACGGGAATGGGTGGGTTCCCCTCGTCTCTCCTCCCCTCCCCCATTCTGATTAGAAGAGGAGAAAGAAAAATCTCCGCCTAGGATTGGAACGCCAGGAAGAATTATCCCGACATTTCCACAAAGCCCCGCCGACGAGAAGGCCTTGGCAAGGGGCGCCGGGCTTCCGTGCGGGATCGCAACCTGGGACGATTTAGGCAAAAACAAATTAAACAGAACCCGCTGTTGGGCTGCGGGGGGCGAGGGGTGCGGAATAAAAGCGAACGGAATGGGCTACACCTTGGTTAACTGTGTCGGCCTGTTTGTATCCTCCCGCCCCGCGTCGTGCCGCAACAAATGAGCTAGATTCCTCCCCGTTCAGCCTCTTCAGGTCCCGAAAAATCGAAAATTACTTCCTAGGGTGGTGGAAAGGAAGATGGGGAGTCTCCTCTTAATTTCCTTTCTCCTTTCCTCTCCATTTCTCTCCTCCCCTCTTTTTTTTCTTTGCCTCTGTAGAAAGAAAAGAGGGGCCCCTAAATAGGCTTCGTATCGCTCCCTCCGCCACCTCATTCCTGAGACTAAGTACGGACCCTTGGGATTCTGAGTTCTGGTTTCGGTTTGGGGCTGGACGCGCAGAGAGGAGGGTCGCAGAACTGGGCGGGGTACTCGGAGGTTCGGACACCTCGAGCAGGGTCCACAGACGGTATTAACCTTTCCCAGTACTCCTCCCGCCCCCACCCACCGACTCCAGTCCTTTGCAACGGTGGCGAACCGCATAGCCGCGTCCACGCGTAGACAGCAAGCTCCACAGTGGGCCGGCCCCATCCCTGGCGGAGGGCTCGGGCGTGCTGCCGGGAGGGGTGGTGGCGGCGGAACAGAATCGTTATAGCTGATTCTCAGGTGCCGGGGTCTTTTTTGCTGGCTCCACACACACCTGCAGGGGGTGGGATGGAATGGAGAATCCCTGAATGGGTTGTGGATAGAGGGTAGACAGAGGTAATTCCCAGCCACTGACCCCCTATTTCTCTCTCGCCCTCCCTCTCGCCCTCCCTCTTTCTCTCCACCCCCATCTTTCCTGGAAACTCTCTTTGGGCGCGGCAGACTGCCCAGGACTACACCGCAGCCTAACTGTGGGCCTCTCAGGGAGAGACTGGGAAAGTCAGGAGTCCTCCGGCCTCAGCGTGGACCTCAGCCTCCACCCCTCTCCGAAGGAGGAGTGGAGACCCTGTTGAGAGGGGCCAGTGTCTCTAAATATGCCCCAGGTAAGTTTTAGGGGGAGGTGGTGTTGGGGCTGGGGTCTGGTCGCCGCCTCTGGGTAGGAGAGGACCCAACTGCGCTGGGGTGGGGGAGGGAGGAAGTGGGAAAGGGTCGGATCGCGGGGGTCCGCGGCCCCGCGCTGTCGTGGGGGGTACAGCAGGGTCCTTTCCTTTTTTTCTCCCCGGAGTGCCACCAGCTGGGTGGACCTAGTTCTCCAGGACTCTCCTGCGTCTGGGTTCCGTGGTGGTCACCGACACGCGGGTACACCGACACACGGGGTGGCTCTGGCCGAGTGCTGCAGGCTATGCCTGGAGCTGTGCAGGAAGAAGGACAGGAAGAAGGCGGCAGCCATCCTGGCGAGCCTTCCGACCAGGGTGGGCCCTGACCAAGGGCCTGAGGCCTAAGGCGGGGCCCGCTGGACCGCCAGTCCCCCCGGCAGCAGCCGGGAAAGGGGTGCTCGGGGCCGCTGATGTAGCTTTGGGTGCAGGCTGGGGCTCCTGTAGAATGGAGTGGAGGCATAGGTGCGGTGAGAGGGGCTGGAGAACAGATCTAAGCAGAGGCGCCAGCCCAGGCTGATGAGGCTGTTTTCGTCTAAGAAATTCTTCCTGTAGGGGATTTTGAGCTGCCCTGGCATGGGTGCCTGCTCCCAGAATGGAGCTCAGCGAATCTCTGTGCTCAGGTCATCTGGCAGCTTGGAAGTGAAGATCCGCAGGGAGTCTTGGTCCGGAGCTGGTCTCTGTCGCACAAAGGGAGGAGAGTAATGCCTAGATACTTTCGTGCAGAGCCATTCCGACAGAAACCTGCTTGTCTCCCAGTGAAAAATAAAAAGCACACAGGCTTTCAGGATTCTTATTGGAACGCTGTGATGCAGTCCCATGGCAGGCAGCCGTAGGTGTTTGTGGGACCCCACATGTAGCTGGGTGATTTGGTTTGCAGAAGGATCTGGCTGGATTTTCCTGAGGTCTCAAGGGGTTTGGGCAGCCATCTAGGGGTTAAGGTAGTTCTCCTGGGAGCCTTGTGGATATGGTTATTTATGGGCATCCTGGTGAGGGCATTTGCCAGGGTCATCTCATTTGGAGTTGCCTGTCCCTTGGGAACCGGTTCCAATGGCAGGAGCTGCATAATGAATCAGAGGGTATAGATGAGTCATTATGGAGTTAATTGCCGATCTCAGGGCACCTTGGGGCTTGTATCTTTGGCCAGGGGCTGGTATATTTCTGGTAAATTTCACTAAGGGAGAGGGTAGGGGGAGTAGGGGGTTGGCTGGTATGCTAACTCGTGCAGTTCCAAGAGCCAAGGGCCCCTGTTGGCGACGTGGCTGCAGCTGGGCTATTGTCTCCTCCATAATCGTAAACACGGTACACCTACTGCCTTGGCAGCTTATTGTGTTTGCCAGATCTAGGGGACTCTGCTGTTTCTGGGCTGGACTGGGAGGCTGGTAGCCCCAGTCCGGGTGCATGGGTGTCTGATCTCCTGAGGAGGCTGCAGAAGATCCAGGCCCTGCTGGGAGGGGAAGGACCATTCTGACAGGACCAGAGTGGCGCAGTGACCGAGTGGAAACCCAGTGGCTGCCCTGAGTGGTCAGATGGACTCATCTTGGGGCCGAATTGAATTTTTGTGTGTTCATTTTCTGTTGTAAATTACTCCAGTTAAACAATTTGGGGAGCAGAAGTCTTATGTTGAAGAATTAAAGATCCTGTCCAGGTGATTTCAAGTATATCATGAAAAGAACTCGCAAGTCCAGCTTTGTTGTTGTGTTGTTTTATGGAAAAAACCCAGTACCCGTGTGGGAAGTGGGGTGACCCTCCTCATGCTGGAGAATGGTGGGGGGGGGCCTGGGAAGGCTCAGTGGAGGTGGCCCACGTGGTCCCAAGCACCACAGTGTTTAAGTGCATCAAGGAGGGGTTCCTTCCATTTCCTAGAGAAGACAGCTGAGGAAGAGATGTGGGTGCAGTAGCTGGAAAAGTCCCCGGCCTTCTTAAAAATGACCTGCTTTGTGATGGGAGCCCAGAGCCCCACGGCCTGGGCGCTGGCCACATTTTCAAAAGCGCAGGCTCCTTCCCAGGCCTCAGGATGGGGTAGGGCGTGCAAGGCTGCCGTGCCAGGGGCTTCTGCCCTTACCCTCCTCTGTGAGTCTGGTTGCTTGTGAAAAAGTATTGGGATTCTCAGAGGCGCACAGCTGGTGCAGATGAGTCCCCTCCCCCTTGCCGGGTGCATATATTGTTGGGGGGGGGGGGCGGAAAGGCTGGTTCCCCTGCTGCTTACCGCCGGCTCAGCTCTAGGGGCCCCAGTCCGTGTGTCCTCCATTCCCTCCTCAGGTTTCTGGGAGTGTGTATGTTCTGTTGTGACTGTGGGGGTACTGCTGGGAGGCAAAGGAGGTTGCTTCTTGCTAGGTTCCTCGCCAAAACCAAGAAGGGAGAGACGTTGGCTAGGGCGGGGATTGCTCCCTCCTCTTTCCCCAGCGAGGAGGGGGATGTGGGCGATCTGTGTCTCGCCTCTTTGTACGTTTCCTTCCTCCTCCAGGCCCTCCGTCACTTGCAGCCTCTGTATTATAACCTTTCGTCTACTGCCTCTTTCTTTTCTCCCATCTCCAGCCGCTTGGCTGTTGTCCCACAGATCCCCCCCCCCCAGAGACCCGCAGTGCGCGGTGGGCTTGGGCCACGTGGCGCTAAGTTTCTCGGCCCCTCTCGGGTCGTGCCGCGCCCCCCCACGCCCCAGCCCACACCAGTGGTCTTAGCGGGCGCCCGCTGTCTGCTCGCCCGCAGGATGACCGAACAGCCGCCGAGCGAGGCGGCACGCAGTGACCCCCCGCTAGAAGGACGGGACGCGGCCGAGGCCCGCATGGCCCCCCCGCACCTGGTCCTGCTCAACGGCGTCGCCAAGGAGACGAGCCGCGCGCCGCCCGCCGAGCCGCGGGTCATCGAGCTGGGCGCGCGCGGCGGCCCTGGGGGCGGCCCCGCCGGTGGGGGCGGCGCCGCGAGGGATTTAAAAGGCCGTGACGCGGCTGCTGCGGCGGCTGAAACACGCCATCGGGTGCCCACCACCGAGTTGTGCAGACCTCCCGGACCCGCACCGGCTCCAGCGCCCGTCTCGACCGCCGCGGAGCTGCCAGGAGACGGCCGCATGGTGCAGCTGAGCCCGTCCGCGCCGGCGGCCCCCGCCGCCCCCGGCCGCGCGCTGCTCTACAGCCTCAGTCAACCGCTGGCCTCACTCGGCAGGTGAGGGACTGGTGGGTTGGGCAGCGCGGTCACCGCCCGGGGCACCCTGCAAGTCCGCGGCGGCGCAGCCTGAGCTCTGTCAGCGTGCCTGTCCGGTAGCGAGCTGTTCGGAGGAGGACCCGGGGCGTTAGACTGGATTACCTGCTCCCCTCCCCCGTGCCAGGTGGGAAAGGAGGCCTCGGAGGGAGCGAGTGAGAGAGAGAGAGAGAGAGAGAGACCGAGAGAGACCGAGAGAGACCGAGAGACCTCCCACCGACAGTGAACGTGTGAGGGTTGGCAGAGCCTGGCTTCTAACCCCAGCCGATCTCTGACCCACCTTCCTGGGTTCCCTTGAACTTCCACTTCTCTTGGGGCTCCAAGGGTTTGGGGGAGGGAGCGGAGGTAGGGTGGGAACCCGAGAAAAAGATGCAGAGAACTCAAAATTAAGTGAGTGTGGGAAGTCAGGGGGTCCTGGCTGTGCACTCTACTCCGAGACCCCAGGAGGCGGCAGTGAAGGAGATGTGAGGCTGGGCAAGCACCTGCTTGGGAGTAGAGTTTTCGCTTGCTTGTTGCCTGTGGGAGATGTGTGAGTGTGTGTGTGCACACGCGCATTTGTGCCTGTTCCACCTATTGTCCGTGTGCAGGGATGTGTGTAGATCTGTCCTTCTGTCCTTGCCTGTCTCACGGGGGAGAGGGGGATCTGTGAAAGAGTTAGTGTAGGTGATGTTCCTCCTATCCTCCAGAAGTGTGGGAAGCAGTGTTGCCTCTCTGGTGTGTGGGAGGGCCGGGTACAGGTGTCGCCCCCACACCCAGGGTGTAGGGGATGGTCGCCGGGATGCGGCTTTCCCTGTCCCAGGGTGCTCATGTGACCTGGCTGCTCCCTCCCACAGCGGGTTCTTTGGGGAGCCGGACGCCTTCCCCATGTTTACCGCCAACAACCGGGTGAAGAGGAGACCCTCACCTTATGATATGGAGATGACCGAAGGTAAGTCAGCCCCGGTCCTCTGGATGGTGTAGTCCAGGGGTGGGCTATGGGCTTGGGGTGGGGGCCCCAGGACTAGAAACGAAAGAATCTCTAGCATCCGTGATTCATTCGCCTTGGAGCCCCAGACTGCTGAAGCCCTTCACCCTGAAACTGAACTTGTAGTCCTGGGGAGAAGGGTCCTTGGGAGAGTACACTGAGTGGCTGTGGTGGTGAGTGGCTGTGGTGGTTAGCCCACATCTCTGGGGTCAGTCTCCCCATTCCAGGCTGCTTTCTGCCAGTGTCCCAGGGAGGCAGGCTGTCAGTCCCCTCCCCCCTCCCGGGGATGTCTTGCACTTCCTCCAAGGGCCTTTGTGCCCTGCCTTAGATTGCAGCTCCAAGGTCCCCTCCCAGGTCCCAACCAGAGACCACCTTCCTGACCCCATGGATTGTGTCCTGCCCCTTGGTCTCCCCACTTACCACTCCCCCACCAAGGGCCTTAGGCTTCCTCCTGTGAACTCAGGCTCTGGTTGCTCAGAGGCGTTGCATGGGTGGGTGAATTGGAGGAGCCCCCTTCACCTGGGCAGGAGAGCCAGCTTTGTCACAGCTGAGGGTCTTTAGCAGGTCTCTTAGTGTTCCCAGGTGAGAGGGGGCTGAGGAAACAGGCAGGGCAGTAGGGGATTGGGCACCTGCAAGAGGACAGGGAAGCCATTAACCCTGTGTCACCAAGGTTTTTCAGTGTTGAGACAGAGAAGATGCCACAGGAGGCCAGGCTTGGGCAGAGGGGGGAGGTGTGATGACAGGGACAGGAGTGCAGGTGGTGGCAGGAGCTGTGAAGGGAGGAGTGCCTCTGCAGAGGAGGCAGACAGAAATGGACAGGCGTGGCGGAAGGGCAGGCTCTTAGGGGTGCAGGAGGTATGCACAGATTTTTTTAAAAAGATTTATTTATTGTGGTGTAGTTAAGTGGCTGCTTGCAGTGCTGGATCCTATATTGGCGTTGGTTTGAATCCTGGCTGCTCCACTTCCAAATCACTTTAGCTCCCTGCTGATGGCCTGGAAAAAGCTGCAGAAGATGACTCATCCTTAGAGTTGAACTCCTGTACTCTCATGGGAGATCTGGACGGAGTTTCTGGCTCTTGGCTTAAGCCTGGCTCAACCCTGGTCATTGTGGACATCTGGGAAGTGAACCAGCCGATGGAAGATCTTTCTGTCATTCCTTCACTCTTTAATTCTGCCTTTCAGATGAATGACTGACTGAACGAATAAATAAACAGAAAGGAAAAGACAGCGAGAACTTCCATCCACTGATTTACTTCCCAAATGACTACGATAGCCAGGGCTTGGCTAGTCCAAGGTCAGGAGACCTGAGCTTCTCCTTGGTTTCCCTTGTGGATGGCAGGGACCCACGTAATTTTGCAGGTGCATCAGCAGGGAACGGAAGTGGAGCTACCAGGACTGTACCAGACACTACAGTACAGGATGCTGGCAACAGAAAAAGAGACTTAACCGCCTATGCTGCAGTGCCACAGCATGCATGGAACTTTCAAATCAGAGTTTAAACCAAAAAGGCTTATGGATTAGAACTAATAACTTGGTCAGGACTTGATATGGGTTTGTGACTGAATTTTTCTTGAGTGCAGTGTCCACATTTGGAAGATGTCAGGGAGCTCCCACAGGTTGTTGAGAGAGCATGACTGCCTAGGGCGTGTCAGTGCCCATCCCTCTTTCCCCCTTCCTGTGCCTGTCATGAAGCTGTTGGGGGTGTGGTTTCCAGGGCAGTGAGCCCCCCATCTCCTGGGAACCTCCTCAAGGTGTCTTGTTCATGACTGCCACTAGCACCAGCACATTAACCCCAGTGCAAGCTCAGGCAGTTGTTATAGGGGTGGGCCAGGGGCATGGATGATATGGATCCTTTCATTTAAAAAATTAGTTGAGCTGGTACTGTGGCATAGCAGGTATGGTGGCACTAGCACCCTATAGATGCCTGCGTGAGTTCCAGCTGCTCCTCTTCTCATCCAGCTCCCTGCTAATGGCCTGGAAAAAGCAGAGTATGGCCTTGGGCCTTTACACCCACCTGGGAGACCCATAGAAAGCTACTGGTTCCTGGCTTTGGACCAGCCCAGCTCTG
Source organism: Ochotona curzoniae (assembly GCF_017591425.1). NCBI lineage: Eukaryota > Metazoa > Chordata > Mammalia > Lagomorpha > Ochotonidae > Ochotona > Ochotona curzoniae. The sequence goes on from NW_024465649.1 coordinate 18,302,552, forward strand.
GTTGTTATGGCCATTTGGGAAGTGAACCAGTAGATGGAAGGTCTTTCTCTCTTGCCTTCTCTCTATATAACCCTACCTTTAAAAAAAAAACTAGTTTGTTAAAAAATCAGAGTTAGAGAGATGGGGAGAAATGTGAGAGAAATCTACCTGTTGGTTCACTCTCTAGATGGCTGCAACAGCTGAGGCTGGGCCAGGCTAAAGCCAGGAGTCAGAAACTTCTTACAGAACTACCACGTAGGTACAGCGACCCAAGCGCTTAGGCCATTTCCTATTGCTTTTCCAAAGCCATTAGCAGGGAGCTGGATCAGAAGCAAAATAGCTGGGTCAAGAACCAGTACCCATATGGTTGTCAGCATCACAGATGATAACTTAACCAGCACACTACAGCGTCAGCCCTGATAAGGATATTTCCTACCATTTCCCTAATAACTGTGCACCCTGCACTTTGTGTATTCTATTTCTACTTTATAGTTAATTAAGATTATTGTATTTACTTGAAATGATGATGATAGACACAGATACACACACGCACACATACAAAGAAACAGAAATCTCCTATCCATTGATTCATTCCTTAAATGCCCACAAAAAGGGGGCCTGGGCCAGAAGTCTCCAAGTACATGGCAGGACTCACACACTTGGCCTTGCACCTGCTGCATCCCGGGCATGCATCAGCAGGCAGCTGAATTGGAAGTGTCACTGGGACTTGCTTACAGGGAATCCCAAGCACGGCTTTGCCAAAGGCTTGTCCCAGAGTTATCTGTGGCTAGAATTTAGGTAATTCTGCACCCATTAACCACCTTCTGCTTCCCACTTCCTTTCTCAGCTTCTGGGGACCTTGGCTGATTTTTTATTTAACCCACATTGTAAACCCAGGAGGCCATTATTAACTGTTTCTGTTTCACAGATGAAGACATTGTGGCTTGCAAAGGTTAGGCTACCTGCTTAAAGTCACACAGCCCGTCCTGAGCCATCATTACAGCACTTGGGAGTACATCCTCCCCCGTCCCTTCTGCATCTGCCCAGCTCTGGCTGTGCATGCAGTTATATCACCCCCTCTCTGGCAGCGAGGAGAGGCCTCCCTGTCAGCAGCCCTGCCTGTGCCAAGGCAACACTAGGCACTGGTCCTCCCCTCCTCAAAGTAGAGCGACTCTCCGTTTGAGCCCGGGGGCCAGAGGATGAGTTCTCTGCTCTGAGGCCGCCCAGGGCAAGGCTAAGGGCAGGCAGGCATATTGTGCTTTTCCTACATGGGGTCTGACCTTTGGCAAAGAGTCAGCTGGGCTGGGGTCTGGAGTTTGGTAAAGCAGCTTCAGTTGTACTGTGGACAGAGGATGAGTGAACCACTGGGGAAAACCAGAGAGAGAAAGAAACAGGAAGCGATGGTGGAGAGCCACCTGTGCCCGGCCTCAGTGGGGTGCTGCTGAGCTCTTGGCCCTCAGTCTCCTTCTCCCCTTCTGGAGTTTCCACATTCTGAGGTCTCTTCCTGGGGTATGGGAGGAGTGCTGGCTCCCATGGGCAAAGCTTCCCAAGGGCTGTTGTGGACCTGGCTTGTTCCTCAGCACAGAGGTGGGAAGCCGTTGCCTTGTGCCAGGCATCAGAGGCACTAACAGGATGCTGCCTGCCCTCTCCTGGGTCAGGTGGGAACATGCAGTACAGTGTTTTGATCTGCAGGTGCTCAGCCTGCGTGCACCGGGGCCTGCCATGAGTCATTGCTGCTGGGCCACGTGGACACTGCTGCACTGCACGCACAGGTGGACAGGAGCCTGTGGGAAGCTTCAGGCCATGGCAGGGCGTGGCTGTATTCACTTTCCTGGGGTGGCTTTTTCGCTCTTCCCCACTTGCTCACCTGCCATCAGTGAGTGCTGACCAAGCTCCTGCCCTGCTTGTACTCACTCTTAAAAGCTAAGTCCGCATTCTTTAGAACAGGGTCCCCCCAGACTTGGACCCTGCCTACTCTGCCTCCATTTTGGAGCCGTGGAAAGACAGTGCCCTCTGCTTGCAGTCTTCTTCCTGAGCCTGTGTGGTGGCCCTTGTTCAGCCTTCAGTCCTGTCCTCTAAGTGTCACCTCTCAGAAAGGCCTTCTCAGTTGCCCCAGCCTACCAGTGGCTCCCATCCATCCTTTACTCACCGTTCAGCCCTGGTGTGTGTGTGTGTGTGTGTGTGTGTGTGTGTGTATTGCTTGTCATCTCTCATCCTGATTATATGGTAAGCTCTAGGAAGGCAGAAGCCCTGGCTGTTTTGATCACCATTATTTCTTAGTGGCTAACCCAGTGCCTGGTTGTGTTAGGGAGGAACCTGTGAATAGACAGTCTAGCCATCATTTACCAAGCTAACATGAGCAGGTGCCGCCTTAAGAACTTGACCTATGTTAGGTGTTGGATTCCTGTGGCACTTGGGATTTGACTTACCAGCTTTACCTCCATTTCAGAGATGGTGAGGCCAAGGCCAAGGCAGTTTCAGGAACTTGCCTAGAATTACTTGTCTAGTGAGCAGGAGCCAGGATTTTGTACATAGAAAGCCTCGATCCAGGCTCCATCTTCCTACATCTTACAAAGTGCTAGAAGGTTCTTGGCACAAGTGAATGGATGAGTGAGAGGCACGTGGTCCCTGTCTTCAGACATCTCACAGTCCCTGGAGTGAGGCATATGGGCAGCTGTCAGGAGCCCACGGTACTTACCGTACTTGGTGTGACCCCCTCGGGGGACTTAGTTGCAGGAGAGGAAGTGCAGGAAGTAGAATTTGAAGGGGGGATTTGGTGTTCCTCAAGATCGGTGCCCCTTTGGGGGGGATTCCGACACATCCCCTTGACCCTGTCCTCCTTTCCTCCCCAGGTCCCCACACCAAAGTCGTGAGACGCATCTTCACCAACAGCCGGGAGCGCTGGCGGCAACAGAACGTGAATGGGGCCTTCGCGGAGCTCCGCAAGCTCATCCCCACGCACCCCCCAGACAAGAAGCTCAGCAAGAACGAGATCCTCCGCCTGGCCATGAAATACATCAACTTCCTGGCAAAGCTGCTCAGTGACCAGGAGGAGGAGGGCTCCCAGCGGGCCAAACCCGGCAAGGACGCTGTGGTGGGGGCCACTGGCGGGGGTGGGGCAGGGGGTGGCGCACCCCCTGATGACCTCCTGCAGGATGTGCTGTCTCCCAACTCCAGCTGTGGCAGCTCCCTGGATGGGGCAGCCAGTCCGGACAGCTATACAGAGGAGCCGGCCCCCAAGCACACGGCCCGAAGCCTCCATCCCGCCCTGCTTCCTGCCGCTGATGGGGCTGGCCCTCGGTGATGGACCGTGGCTACCTGGGGCCAGCCAAGAGATGCCCTTTCGGCCACAGGGACGGCAGGCTTCGGGGCCAGCGTGATGAGAATAGGGTGACTCTGAAACAGGCTGATGGACCCGTGGGCTTCCTCCACTGCCTGAACTGCAGGAAGCCCTCATTGAACCCAGAGCTGGCTTTTCTGTTTTCTGCCTCAGTAGGAGAACAGAGTAACAGAGTGAAGCGGTAGGTACTTTTTTCTGAAGACGGCACATGGTCTTCCCTGTCCCCGCCCCCATTCTGAGACTTTCCAAGAAGGAGGCTCAAGGGTCACCATTTTTTTTGGCCTAGAGACCCAGAGCCCTGGCTCTGCCAAGACCGGGAGCTGTTGGCGTTCACTTGAGGCAAGCCACGGCCTCTGCCTCATCGGGGGCCACTCCTGAGCTGGCTTTGGTGGCTTTGGTGGCTGCTTCTGTCCATGCATATAGGTACCTAGCAGCTGCGCATCTCCTGTGCCCTGCCCTCACCCAGGCCCGTGCCAACCCGACCAGCTTGCCAGCTGCTGCGGGGAGTCACAGGTGCCTTCTTTGGGGCCTGGTTGAAGTAGATGGCCAGGGCACAGCCTGCTGGCTACTTGTTGGGCCAGAGGCTCAGCAGACCTGGCAACCCTGGGGGGTCAGCGCCTCTGCTTGCTCCCCACCGAGACTTGCCTTCCTGTCCTGTGGCCCTGTGGCCGCGGGGACCCAGCCAATGGCTGTGCGTCAGCCAGGTTGGACTTGGCGTGAAGGCTGAGAGCGGGAAAGTGATGCTAGAGTGAAGTGGAACAAGAGAGATCTTGGGCATGTGAGTTTCAACTCTTGTACATCATTGCTGATACTTGGGGAGTAAATGCCAGCAGCAGGTGCCATGTGGGCAGTGGATGGCAGCTCCAGCCTGCCTTCTCTCCTGGATGCCAAGAGAGATTTCCCTGCTGCTGGTCATCAGTCTGCATTCCGAATTGAGCACACACTGTCCCATGAGTTCTTGGCATTTGGGTTTTGTGCTTGACTTTAGTTCTTGGTGGGACATTTAGGTTTGGATGAGAGCCCAGGTAGAGCCCTACTCTTGTGACAGGGACATCCAATCAGAAACTGCCCTGGCTGAGATCCACCTCTATGCATGCACATCCACAGAGCAGAACCTTAAGGAAGGGCCCTTGACCGTGCAGTGTCCTGTTGTCAAGGGTGTATGTGGGAGGCTGGCTTGATGCACTGGGAGTGTGCTCTGCCCAGAAGTTATATGTGAAGCTTTTGTAAATCAAATCCCTGTCCTTCAAATTTTGAAGGAAAGCCTCTAAGTCTTTTTGTAACGTGAAGAGTCCTTTTGTAGAGTGGACCATTGACCCTGTGGTGACTTGCTATGTCCATCCCGACAGAGGCATGTAGTCGTCTTAAGGCCAGGCCTACCTGTCACCTGCTTCCTGCACCCATGGGACAGGTGGCAAGAAATCTCATTCATCTGTCATTGCTTCCTTGCATCCTCACAGCCCACTCCCGCAAGGCTGTGCTGATGAGGTCAGAGGGAAGATACCTGGGCAGTCCCCATTCCGTCTGGGGGAAGCCATGTGGACAGCAGTGGGGAAGGCTCTCTCAGGTTTCAAGTCTTAGCCTAGCAGCTTGTCCTAAGGACAGCTGGCACGGAAAGAGTGACCCTGCTCTCCTTCTCTTCCCTGTGTAAGTTGTGGGGCCCAGTTCAATGAAGGCAGTCAGCAATGGCTGCCCATCACAGTTCTGATGTATGGTAGAGCTGGCTCCCTTCCAGCCTGTCCTCATGGGAGAGGCCTCTGGGAAGAGGCAGTCTGCTGATGGAGCCACAGTCCTGGGGCCTGATGCTGTGTTCGCTTCCCAGTGCTCGGAAGCAGTACAGGAGTAAGAAGCAGCCACAGCAGGCAGGGCTGTTTGGGGCACAGATCACACATTCTAGCAGACCAGTGCTGGGGCTGTGATGAGGAGCCTCCCCCCATGTTACCACATGTTAACATGTTAACACATGTTACCTGTGTTACTGGCTCCCAGCCAGCCTGGGCCGGTTTGTGCCCCGGGTTGTGTGGGGGCTGAATGGGCTCCTGACAGTAAGGTATGAGAGTCGAGCACAATGACCACTCAGCATTTGGGTGACGTGGATTATGAGCCACTTCCCTCGAGTTTGCTAGGTTATCCTGGTTGCTCCAGATCTGTCTCAACTCCTTTCTCAGTCCAAGGCAAGATACTGGAGGGAGAAGGAAACAGAGACAGTGGGGACAGAGTAGATGACGTAGATCCACCTGAAATGGGCGTGTGTGAGGAAGTACAAGGCTTTATGTCTTGTAGGAACTTAGAAGACCTGTCATTTTTATTTCTTCCCACATGCCACATGCCATCCTCCTTCCTCTGCCTCCTTCTGACCTCTGATGAAATACAGCATTTCAAAAATAATACCCACACACAAGGGGGAAAATGTCAAGGTGAAAACCATGGGAGGAGAACCAAAGTGAAAAGAATGGCTGAGGGGCATGACATCTTGTAAGGAGAATTTGTATCATTTGACTTGTAGTGGCAAACACTAGATGGTACAACCTCTATCCTTTTCCAGAAATCAGACCGAGGGCACAGCATTGTGTAGTCAGCCAGCGGCTCTCCGGCCTTCGGGGGTGGGTCTCGCCGTACTTGTGACTTCGTGGTACGTGGCCCCTTGCTGGAGGCTTGCCCCTGCCCATGTACATAGCGTGTGGTTTCTGTGGCGGGCCCAGCACTTTGCGTCAATGTCGTACTGTATGTGATGAATTGCGTTGGTCTCCACGTCTTTTTCCTGCAGAAGAGGAGTAGCAACCGCTCCAGGTACCTGGGCCCGCGTACCACCCAGAGGCCAACTCTGTGGGTGCGTGATTCTTTTCGCGACAAAACGCGTGGTGATGATGTGTGTATATATAAGGCTATATTGGGAAAATTTCTAAATAAAAGTTTTACAGAGGGGCTCTGGCTCTGTGTTTACATTGTGCATCCCTGGGCTCAGGACGTTAGGAAGAAGTGATCAACGGGGCAAGGATCTGCTTCTGCCCTGAAATGGGAGCACCCATGGGACTGGGCCCTTGGTAAACCAGGGAGCCCAGCCTCTGCTCTGAGGGTCTGTGCCTTAGGGTTTCCATTGTTCTCCCTCTGCTTCAGAAAGGTCCAGCCCCCTGATACTGTGTGGCTCTTAAGGCCTGGGGGTTCTGGCTGCAGGCTTTGGAAGTTGCTAGCAAGCCTGTGCAGCAGGTTCTGTTGCTGGGGAGGCTGTTCCCAGGGGCTCAGGGATGGGATTGTGAATCAGGGCAGGGCCTTGGGGCAGCCGGAAGGGCAGGGACTCAGGCCTGCAGAGAAGCACCTCGTGGGAGCAGGCTATGAATCTGGATGGCAGAAGAGGTGGGCCCCGCACCCTTGGTTTGGTCTGTGTCCTCTGGCCTCTAGAGCATGATGAAGTGCTTGGGAGAGAGAACATGGAGAAGAACGGAGTGTGCTGCTGAGTGAAGCAGAGGGTATTCTGGGTCAGGAGGTGGTTAGTGGAGTGCTGCACAGTTGAATGGTGAAGTGGATTAAAGTCTGGAAGTGCCAGTGGGGCCCATCCACTTGGAAGTCACCAATGACTCAGTGATACCCACGCCTCAGGAAGGACAGGGCCTGACTGTCCTGGGCTGATGGGAAATGGGAAGCATCCCATCCAGACAGTTTCTCCCAGGAAAGGATGTGACATTGCTGTCTAGAGGGCAGGAGGAGCCCGTGACCTCTGTGGCCATCACAAAAGATCCTGTGAGGTGATGATGGAGCTGACCTTGGGATGGGCTGGCCAGTGTCCAGGGCTCAAGAGGAAGGCTGAGCCCAGAGAGGAGAGCAGTTTTCTGGGGTCCTGGGACTGCTGACACGTATTTTTCTCCGTCCTCCCTCATTCCCTCTGCTTTGGTTCTGTTCTTGCTGCTCCAGGCTGCATTCTTGTGACCCTCCCAACTGATTAATTAGCAAAAGCTCAGTGTGCTGGCTCAGTCCATGAATGCCTGCAACAGCCAGGGATGAGCCAAGCTGAACTCAGGAACCCAGCCAAGTCTCCCACATGAGTGGTGGGACCTCAGACACGTGAGCCATCACCACTGCCTCTCAGGGCTCAGGGTGCACATGAACAGAAAACTGCAATCAGACGGCGCACCCTGGTACTCTGATAGAGGATGGCAGCAAGGCAAGGGTGGCTTTCCCCGCCCACATCACAGTGCCACCAGGCCAAATGCTCCACCTGACCCTCCAGTTCCTGCACCTTTTGTTTCTGTGTCCTGGGATAATCCGTCCACCCTTTCTTCTCATCCTTCCTTCGTTTGCTTCACAGGAAACAGCTCTGACTAGATGGGGTCAGCTGCCTCCCTTGGCTGCCCCTCCTCTTGAGGCCTTCCTTTACTGTGGCCCTTTTTCATCTGTGGTAATATAAAGGTACCTGAAAAACTCGAATTAAAGGACAGCCTTGTGGTGTAGCGTAGCCATGGCCTACATCCCTGGTATTCTGCGTGAGTGCGAGTTTGTTTCAGATGCTCCATTTGCGATCCTGCTCCTTGCTAATGTGCCTGGGAAAGCAGAAGAGGAGGGCCCGTGTACTCAGGCCCCTACATTCATGTGGGGGACCAGAGGAAGCTTCGAATTCTTGGCTTTGGCCTTGCCCTGCCCTAACCCCAGTTGTTACGGCTGTTTTGGAAGTGAATCAGTGAATGAAAAATATCTCTCCTCTAACTCTGTAAGTTTTTAAAAAAGATTTAAGAAATTTTATTACTAGCATTTTTTAAATTAGATTTCCAGAGAGTGAGAGAGACAGAAAAATAGCTGAACTGATCTAAAGCCAGGAGCTTCATCCAGATTTCCCATATGGGTGCAAGAACCCAAGGCTTTGGGTCATTCTCCATTGCTTTCTCAGTTCATTAGCAGGGAGTTAGATGGGAAATGGAGCAGCTGGGACACAAACCTGTACCCAGAGGATTAGCTAGCTGAGCCACTTTGCTGGCCCCTTATTTTGTAATTTTAATTTTCAAGTAAATATATACATCTTCTTTTTAACATGGAATTAAAGGAAAAATTGATTTTGGTATATAAAATGTTGAAACACATATAACTTTTTATTGTTTCATGAGCTTTTTGAAGGCCTCTTGTATTTGTCTACTAGCCTGCTTCTCCACTAAGATACCAGCTCCTTCGAGGTGTTTTACCTGCTTGCCTCCAGCACCTGATTGTGGAACTGGTACTGGTTCCTTCTGGGATTTGCTGAATGTAGAGGTTCCCTGTGTGATGTCTCCTGGCTCAGTTTGTGGCTATTATGGAACAAAGGAGTAGAGATGAATGGTTAGCAAAGTGCCTGCCCAGAGTCCCCTGTCTGAAACCCAGGCCATGGTGCTGGGCTTCAGGGGCAGGTATAAGTTTCCTTTCCCTGGGCCTCCACGGGTTTGGGCTGCAACTTTTTTTTTTCTTTCAAAGATTTATTTTTATTTTTATTGGAAAGGCAGATATACAAGAGAGGAGGAGAGATAGAGAGGAAGATCTTCCATCCAATGATTCACTCTCCAAGTGACCGCAGAGGCTGGGACTGAGCTAATCCGAAGCCAGGAGCTAGGAGCTTCTTCTGGGTCTCCCACATGGGTGCAGGTTCCTAAAACTTTGGGCCATCCTCAACTGCTTTCCCAGGCCACAAACAGGGAGCTGGATGGGAAGCAGGGCCACCGGGATTAGAACCGGCGCCCATATGGGATCCTGGCATGTTCAACGCAAGGGCTTTAGCCACTAGGCAATTGTCCCAGGCCCTCGGGCTGCAGTTTTTAAAAACATTTATTTTTATATATTTGAAAGGTATAGATGGGGGAAGGAGGGAATAAGGAAGGTGAGGAGGGAGGGAGAGAGAATGAGTGATTCATTGAGTCCAATCTTCTGTCTGCTGATTTACTCCCTGAATACCCACAGCAGCCAGAGCTGGGCCAGGCCAACACTGACAGCCTAGAACTCCATCAGGGTTCTTCAATGTGGAGGGGAGAGGCCTGAGAACTTGAGCCATCATTGTCTGCTGTTTGCTACTAGCAGGAGACTGGATCAGCAGCAGAGGAGGGACTTGATCCCAGTTTGTACCCCACTGCCTCACATCTTCTCTCTGCCTCTCTCCCCATCCTAGGCTGCTGTGGGTTCTAGGAAGGGGCAGAAGTAGGGTGTGTGCTGCCCTGGGCAGTGGTGGCCTGGTTATGTTATAGTGGACCTGGGCAGGTGAAGTGTAGGTTGTGTACTCACAAAAGCCAGCCCCTACCCTGCAACCGTCTCTACTACCCCCTTACCTGTTGGCAAGGCACCCAACTGCTCGCAGCAGCCTGTACTTCCTGTTGGTCCTGCTGCCCATCTGAGTCAGGTCACTGTGGGAACACTGGGCTGTGCACAGTGTTGTATCATCACAGAGCGAGGCGGAGAGAAAGGCTCCCCTGGCGGGAGGAAGAAGCAAAGGCTGAAGGGCACTAGGTTTGAATTCAGGCCTGTCTGACCCCAGAGCCAAAGCCCAGGCTTCCTCAGGAAGGGAAGAAGAGACAGTCCGTAGGTGATGAGTGTTCATGGAGCAGATGGGCTGAGGCTGAGCTACCAGGGAAAGGGCCGCTCAGCTCAGTCCAGCCACCTTCCCAGGACCTCGAATGACCCCTGTGGGTGCCGGACAGCCTGCTGACAGCAGACAATGGCTCAAACTACCAGGCCAGGGCATGGATAGGAGCTGGCTGGAGAAGCAGTGAGCCTGGCCTCTGGGGTCAGGGTCACCTGGATATACTAACTAGCCCAGATGTGTGACTTTGAGTAAGTCATTTTACCTCCCTCTGAGCTTCAATTTCTTCACCTGTTAAGTGAAGCTGTTAACATCCACCTTACAGAGCTGCTGTGGGATTTCAGGAGCTTGCCAATTTATACAAAGCAGACATTATTGTTTTTGGAAAAGAGATGTGGGGATGGCTGGGGGAGGGTAGGATAGGGAGGTACAGGGTCATTCCTCATGCGCAGCAGCAGCAGCAGCAGCAGCAGCAGCAGCAATTCTTGCAGGCCTGTTGCAGGCAGAGCAGTGTTGGGAAGCCAGCAAGGACCCACTTCATTCCTGTCTGTAGGGGCCCCCAGGCTGGGTGGGAGTGGATACCGAGCATTGGTATCTACACTGCAAGAGCGGTCCAGTGGCTGTGAGCCTTGGCAGCAGAGGTTGAATTGGAGGAGACGGGGAGAGCTTCCTGGAGGAGGCACCATTTCCCATTCTGATCAAGCTGCATCACCTTCTTTTGGGGACAGATACAAGTTGCTCTGGGAATGCCAGTTCTACCTGGGAGGCGTGAGCTGTCCACAGTGGCATTCTCCAGCCTCCTCCTTCCTTTTCCCAGTTGCTTGTCTGAGCCCTGCCTCCCTCCCCAGCTCCTGGCCTTCTCTGTCCACACAATAACAGGATGTGATCCGTTCGCAGAGAGGAAGTGGGGAGGACAGGCAGTGCTGATAGCGCGTGTCTGACACTCCTCCTTGCTGCTGCACACCGGCCCCTGCAGCTGCCTCCAGGACTCTCCACTCCAGGCCATGCTGGGGTGGCTCTCTAGCATGTGTGTGGGGTTCAGTGTGGGAATCCTCAAGCCCACTCAAGCCCGAGTCACCCTTTGCAGAGATGCATGCTGGCCACATCTCCGGCAGAATCTACCCTGTTGAACCGTCTTCAGATTCTAGCTTGTTTTCTGGAGCTGCTTGAGCCTTGGGGTGGGCAGGTGGGTCCCTCAGCCCCCTGTCAGCAGGGCTCCACTTGGCCACTGTTTCCCTGCTCCCACTCTCGCCCTCTCCATCCCCCCAACTCTGTTCACATGGGTGTGGCCCAAAGACATGGACCTTGGCTGGCTGTGCCTGACTGGGCTTTGCTGGTGGAATGGGCTGCCTAGGTCAGGAAGGTGAGGTTCAGAGAGGCAAAGGGTCCTGTCCAGACTCAGCATGGACCAGAAATGATGCAGGAGCTTGGTCCAGGGTCTGGGGCTCTCTCACTCTGTCATGGCAGCGCCACGCAGTAGAACTTTCCATGCTGGTTAAACTGCTCTGTGTCTGCACTGCAGTAACAGTCTTTGATTAGGCATAGCTTGTGAGATCTTGGCTTGTGACTCATGCAACTTAGGAGCTGAATTATCGTTTTCTTTTTTAAAAAACTAATTTTTAATATTGTTTACATAATTGAGAGGGATGTACGTCCATGTGGGTCTCCAATTAGGGAGAGGAGGGTCAAATTATGGAGGGATATGGGTAAGACAAATGTTTTCATTTTTTTTTTCTCCTGTAACTGCAGTGGGGGAAGGAGAGAGGGCAGCTCCTTGCCTTCAAATTACATTAACATTCAGGGATGGGGGATGGTCCTTTGATGTGGTCTTAAAGACCTCAATATGGGAAAGAGGATGTTACTTGCATTGTTTTGATAGTTCTGGGATGTCGATAGCTTTCTTGCTCTAGGGTTGAAATGTTTTGGCTGTCAGAGTCCATCTTAGTCTGTAACCACAGACCCAGGAACATGCTGTAAAGCTTGACTAGGAGAATTGTTCCACCTATTCTGCTTTCCATTCTCTGATGAGGTATTCCACACCCTTTACTGGCCTAGATGAGCTGCCTGTCATGTTCCCTGTGTGCATTGAACTTGCTGTCCACTGCACAGGCATCTGCAACTGAGGAGGCCCTGTCCCAATACATGTACTTGAAGGTCAGACCACATACATTGTGATTTTCCCTATGGCTTGGGTATGAATCCAGTGATATAGTTGGGGAGTCCCCCGAGAAACTTCACCTGAGGTGACCCCTGGACTCGATTCTTGTATGTACCAGCCAGAGCAGGGCCAGGTTCGGTCTGTCACTTACACCAGCCAACACAATACGGGCAGATGCAGCTGCTTGGTCAGTTCTGCCACCAGCCTCATTTCTCATGTGAACTGATGGGTGTCTAGCCCAGCCCAGCCTGCCACAGACCCAGTCTTCATGCATGCCAGCAGGTGCCGTGGCCTAGTCAGAGTAACTCCCAATAACCTCCACCAGGCCTGCCCCCAACCCTGGTTTTTGCATGTGTTCGCATGTGCTGTGGCTTACCCAGTCCATCCTGCAACCCATCTGTTCTTGTGCACCCATGTGCTTGCACAACACCTATGGGTGCTGCAGCCTAGCTCAGCCTGACCGATCCCCAGATCTAGCCAATGCATATGCTGACAAGTGCTGCTGCCTTGGCTGCTCTGGCCTGCCCCTGACCCTGGCTCTTACACTCGGCAGCTGGAGCTGAAACCAAGAAGAAGAGTGTTCAGTTCCAATACCAGGCTCTCTTTCAGCCCTGGATCTTACATATGCCAGGAGGCACTGCAGTCCAGCCTGATATGACTCACACCTAGTCCCAGCACTTGCAGCAGCCTAGCCCAGACTTCCCTGCCTCCAGTCCCAGCTCTCACTCTCACCAGTGGAAGAGTGGTTCTGCAAGGGAGTCCCAAAGTTCCCCTACAAGCCTACTTCCAACCTGGGATATTGTGCATGTCAGTAGGTGCTTGTGTGACATTTGCTGATAGGTACTGCAACCTGGCTTTTGTTTTTTTTTTTAAGATTTATATTTATTTGAAGGCAAATTTCCAGAGAAACAAGCAGAGACCTTCCACTGGTTCATTTCCCAAACAGTTACAACAGCTGGATCTGGGCTGGTCTGAAGAGAGGAACAGGAGCCACCTCTGGGTCTCCCATGTGCACAAGTGGCCCATTCTCTGCCACTCCACACATACTGCTTTTGGCTTGTGGCTACCACCCAGGGCTCTTGTTCCCAGTAAGTTCACATGCTGTCCTCTTTGCTGAACCTAACTGTGCTAGGGACGGGGGCCAGTTAGGTGGCCATGGCCGTGAGTTAAGATCTGCCATAGATATCAACAGAGGAAGGCTCTGGCCTGCTGAGGGCTTGCGGAAAGCTTTCCAGGAGAAGCTGGATCACTTGTGAAGGATGCAGAGGAAATATCAGGTGTGGGCAAAGAGGAGTGGCATTCGGGTGGTGAGAGTGGCTTGGATTGGGACGTCACCCTGGAGCAGAGCGGTAAGTGTTCTGGAAGCTGCACCCCGATGGAGGAAGGGCTGATGCCAGGTTGCCAGGGGCCCCGAATGCCATGGAAGTGGCAGGCAGTCAGTGAGAATTGTAAGCGGTAGGAGAATGGTCACAAGGTGTCCTGAATGTGTGAGCTTGGAGTGGAGGCAGCGAAAGCAGGAGGAGCCAGTGAGCTGGTGAGCTCACAGTGAGTGGTCCTCTGAGCCTGCTGGGCAGGGGTTGGGGAGCCTGGTTTGGAGCTGTTGCCAAGTCAGAGAATGCCCGAATGTGCCAGGGTTAGGGAGAACAAGAGGGCAGGGAGCTCACAAGAGTTCGGGATCCCCCTGCAGCCACAGTTCAAGCAGCGACTTCCTCTTCCCAACACCTTTGCTAAAGTGCCCACCCTCCCCACTCCAGTCTTGTTCCTGCTTGAATGGCAGCTCCAGGAAGAGTGGCGGCAGGGCTCTGAAGTGTGAGGGCAAAGATTTCATGCAAAGTTCTTCTCAGAGCAGGGTGGAGGGCGCTGGGTTCGACCTGGTGCCCTCAGTACAGGATGGGGGTTCCCAACAGGGCCCCACTGGCTTTACCCTCTGTGCTCAGAGTCTCGATGCTCCTGCCAAAGGCTCTGCTTTCATGTCCATTGTCCTGGCAACCCTCCTGTGAGCCCAGGACACAGTGGGCGCTGTCATCCGTTTTACAGGGGAACAAACTGAGGGCAGAGCGGTCACGTGGTGGGTTGGAGGTCAAGTGGCTCAGAGAGAAGCCTAACGGGGATTCCACCTCAGCACAGGGGTGGCCCCCTGTGTGTGCAGGGATCACTGACAAGCACTGACTGGCAGCAGGTACCATGGGGGGGGAAATGAGGGCAGCCCTCTGTGTAGGGGGAGGAGAGGTCCGGCTGTGTTGGTTCACCAGTTTCCTGGTTTGGGAGCCATGCTGTCGCTCTAGCGGGTCTCAGGGATGCAGATGGTGATCTGAAGATAGCATCACCTTCCCCTTCCCTGCTCCCACCCCCACGCCATCCCAAACTCACTCCCCCAAGACCCGGGAAGCGCCGGGACCAGGATGGAAAACCCTTTCCCACCCATGCCTGGGGACAGCCCAGCAGCTGAGCCATGGGGACCTAGGGTCCCCTGCAGCCAGGGACCTGTGGCACTCCCGGGGTCTCAGGCGGTGGGAGACCTGAGCGGGGGCTGGGCATCCTACCCTCTGGCCGGTTCCCACACGGGCTCAGCGCCCCGCCCCTGTCCCCTGCTTCCCGCGGGAGCCGCTGCTCAATGCACTATCTGATTTCCCCATCACTCTCACGCCCTCCTCGCTCAGTCCTGAATAGGTGGGATCCAGACAGACACAGGCACTCCCAGCCCCAGGCCCCCAGCCAATCTCTCCGGGACTCGCCTGGGACCTCCCCGGGTGCTGACATGCAGTCTGCCCGCTGCCAGGTGCGCACGCGCGAAGGCCAGGTCCGCCCAGGCCCCTGCCACTCTGCCGGGGAACCGGTCATGGCTCAGAACTCCATCTCTAGGCTGCTTCAGTGGCTGCTCGGGGCCTGCACGCTTTCTGGCTGCAGCAGCTTTTGGAGCGGCCTGGGGGGTGGGGGCGGGGGACGGGGCAGTGGATGCCGGCGCCTGAGTTTGATTTTTCTTTTTCTTCTTTAAAATTGATGGCGGGGAGGTGCTGGCTACAGGCTCTTCAGGGTCCACATCTGCTGGGTTGGGACTGGGCCAAGCTCGTGCTGGCGGACCATCGCTGGCGGCTGCTGGCAGGCTTTCTGCACGGTGCTAATGAGGGCAACGCGGCCAAGGGGAGGGAGTAGCCGCTTTGTCCTGCATTTGTCCTTGTTGAAGGGTTCTCAGAGAGAGATAAAGGGCCCTCCGCAGAGCCCAGGGACCGTGATTAGCCTGCCATCGCTCACTCTGACGGTTCCCAATGCCCTGAGAGGCGTGGAGGGGGGTGGGGCAGGGAGCGCCCTAAGGAACTGGAGAGGTGCTCGCCACCCACCTCTCTCACCTACCTCTACTTCCAGCGAGCTGCCATGTCATCACTCCGAGCATAGGAAGTAGCACAGCCCCTCTTCGCTGGTGCCTCTGTCCTCCTGGCCGCCGATGGACTCTCCCCGGCTGACCTGGCTGGACCCATCAGTTCCCGGATGGTGGGGACTTGGTTTGGTTCACTGTTGGATTCCTAGCACCTCCACATTGCCTGCTTCATAGGAAGCTCCCAACCAATGTTTGTTGGCAGTAGGCGTTTGATAAAGTTGTTGGGATGCCCCTTGGGATGCCCACTCTTGTGTCAGAGTGGCTGGCTTCAAGACTTGGCTCCAGGTCAGTGTGGTGGCATAGCAGTTTAAACCTCTGCCTATGGCACTGACATCTCCTATGGACACTGGTTCAAGTCCAAGCTGTTCCACTTCCAGTCCAGCTCCGTGCTTATGGCCTGGGAAAGCCATGGAGACTGGGCTCTTACTCATTAGGAGAACACAGGAGAAGCTCCTGGCTTTTCTCTTGCGCAGCTCTGGCTCTTGTGGCCATTTGGAGAGTGAACCAGCAGATGGAAGCTCTGTTTCTGTCCCTCCTCTCTTTGTTATCCTGCCTTCCCAATACAGGTAAAATATGTATAAGGACTCAACTCCACCCCAGATTCCTGTCTCCTGCCACTGTGCACCTTAGCAGCAAGCAGGTGATGGCTCAAGTGGTTAAGTTCCTGATGTCCATGTGGGAGACCCTGATGGGGTTCCTGGCTCTTACCTCTTCAGTCCTAGCCATTGCAAACATTTGGGGACTGAGCCTCTCAAAAATAAATGGCAATCCTTATTGAATGAATGAACAAACGAATCATAGACTCAATACTACTTTTTCCTATCTTCCTAGACTATATACCAGCCACAATTTATTTATTTTTTGGAAAGGTAGAGAGGCTGACAGAGAAAGAGAGAAATCTTCACCTGCTGATTCATTCCCCAAATGGCAACAGTGGCAGGGGCTGGGTCAGGCCAGAGCCGGGAACCAGCAACATCGATGGAAGGGGCCAGTCTCTGCTGCTTTCCCAGGTACATTATTCAGGGAGTTAGATTGTTAGTGGAGCAGCCAGGACCCAAACAAGTGATCATAGGGGATGTTGACATAGTTGTAGGCAGGTGGCAGCCTAACCGGCAGTGCTACTATGCAGCCCAGGTAGTCCTGCCAATCCTGTGGCTGTTCTCTTAGCACCCTTGAACCTATTTGGAAACATAACTGCAGCTACACTGATCCATACCTGAACAATGGAAGCTCGGTCTCCCTCCCTGCCATGTTTCTAGTAAGTACTAGATGTGTGTTAAGTGAGTGAATGCAAGAAAAGCCACCAACAGCAGCTGAACCCTGGGCTGGACGTGGGGATACTTGGGTTATGACCTTTCTCTCCTTTCTGTGTGACCTTCAGTTGCTGACAGTTCCTTCCTGGGACCCAGTTTCCCCAAGATGACAAATGAGGAACAGAGAACACAGCCTTCAGGATGAGTCCCTGGGTTGGGGAGACTGGGTCATCTAGAAGGTAGGACACTGGCTTGGCTCCCCTGCTGGCCTGGGGCCCCTGGGAGGAGAAGCTGTGCTGGCCTGGCGAGGCCAGGGGCTGTGCTTGGGACTTTGCTGGGGTAGCGGGGGTGGGGGGTGGGGGGGGGAGGCTCTGGCTCTGGCCTCTGCCCTTTAGTTTCTTGGCCAAAGGAGTAAACAGCAGGCCGACTGATTGGACTTCCCCCCTACCGGGAGGTCCTAGCCATAAATCTTACTGGCCAAGTGGGGTCGCCTAGGACCCAGGAGTTGCAGCCAGCACCTTCCTTGACTTGGCTGGCTCCAGGCTAGTGTTTTCTGCCTGCTGCAGCTCCTGGGTGTGCATTCAATCTGATTCCATCCCCATCTCTCAGCCGGAGGCAGTCACCGTCTGCCTGTTGAGTTGCCAGGGTCTCCCCGGGTCTAAACTTGAGGACCCGGGGCGTTACTCTGAGCTTACCTTGCCTTCACTGCTGCTGAGGCATGACTTGTTAGCCTGCCCTGTGCCTACTAAAGAGAATGGGCCCTTTCTTAGTCATTTTCTTTTTATAAAGATTTGATAGAGTGGTAGCAAGAGAAGAACAGCAGACAGAAAAGAGATTTTCCAATTGCTGGCTCACTCCTTAGATGGCCACAACAGCTAGACCAGAGCTGAGTTTACTTGAAGCCAGGAGCTTCTTCTGGGTCTCCCATGTGGGGTGCTAGGGGCCAAGCACTCAGGCCGTCTACCACTGCTTTCCAAGGTGCATTAGCGGGAGGCTGGGTTAAAAGCAGGGTGACAGGACTTGAACCAGTGCTCCAGTTAAGAAGTATACACATTGCAGGAAGTGGCTTAATTCTGCATCCCATGCTGGCTCCAAAATAATGCTTTTTAAGTATATAAAATAAAAGGCATAACACTGTAAAGGAAGCCAGTTATCTTGAAATGCAGCTGCCAAAGTAGTAACAATGTAAGACCATAACAGAGTAGCTGATGCTTTCGCCAGTGAGGGTGTGCGGAAGGGCCAGTGACCACTGCACTGGCGTGGTGGTATTGCAGGGTCTGGCCCAGGGGGGTCGGCAGTGAGTGCAGGGGGACATGGAAGCCGCCCAGAGCCCGACACGTGGTACCTGCCTTCCTCATGGAAGATGAGACTAAGTTTGTGTGAAAGATGAATGAAATGCAGGTATAAGGTATATCCTGTCCAAGTGGATAAACTGCTGGGTTCTGTCCTTGGTTCCTGGGGAACCCAGCGCTGAGTGAAGGGAACCAGGTTTAGGAAACTGGAAGTCTGAGAAGCAAGAGGCTCAGCACAGTGCCATGCAGCCTGCTTCCCCTGAGTCTCACTCCAACCCCTCTCCACTCTTGGGGACCCACGATCACGGGCGTCCTGCCCTGCTAGAGTCCTTCTGCAGATGTCCTGTGGGACGTCCTTGGCCTCTGCTGGTATTCCTAGGGGCAGGGGGCTCACCCTCTGGGACAACCCTCATGCAAGAGCTGGAGCAGCTGGAGCTGGGAGGAATGGAGGGCACGTGGGCTCCATCCCACACAGATGAACCAGGCCTAGCCCCTGTCCCCACCCTGTGGCTGGAGAGACCAGGACACTTCACATTCAATCACCTGTCACCTCCTGACCTTCTGCCCACGGCAGACCAAGTCCTGACCGAAAGATATAACTTCATAAAATAATCTGTACGTGTTGGCAGTCAGTACTAGGTACTGGCGTGAAACACTCAAGGCACCTGCCTTCCAGTGACAGGCATGAGATGATAAACATATAATTCCTGCGTAGCTACACTCTGAGAGAGAGAGGGTGGCTGTGAATAGAAAGGGAGGGACACTCACAGAAGGGAATGACTTCAGACACAGGGAAGGGATGCCAGGCCATCTGCTTGAAAAAGGCGCCTTTTAAAGAAGAATGTTTCTGGGGCTGGTACTGTGGCATAATGGGTTAAGCCTCTGCTTGCAAAGCTGCTGCCAGCATTCCATATGGGCACCCATCTGAATTTCAGCTGCTCCATTTCTGATCTAGCTCTATGCTAATGTGCCTGGGAAATCAGCAGAGGATGGCCCAAGTTCTTAGGATCCTGCCCCTACATGGGAGACTGGAAAAAGCTTCTGACTCTGGCATTGGCCTGGCACAGCTCTGTGCATTACAGCCATTTGGGGAGTAAACCAGTGGACGAAAGATCTCTCCGTAACTCTTTCAAATGTTTAATTAGTTTGAAAAATGAATTTAAAAAAAAAAAGATTTACTTCTTTTTTGTTGTTGGAAAGGCAGATCATATTTATGGAGAGGAGAGACAGAGAGAAAGGTCTTCTGCTGAGGGAGGAGAGCCTAGCCTCTGACCTAGGACCTCTATCCCGCCGGTTGCATTTTAATGCTATCGGGGTGTCTTGGCTGGGTGGCCAGGGTGCCAATGGCGCTGGGTGAAGAAGCCCTCTAGCCATTTGGCCACAAATTCTGGGGACCTGGGGGTGGGGACTATAAGGCAGAGGGGGAGGGGATGGGCAGAGTGTTCCCTTCTTCGAACTACGCTAAGAAGCCGGGCACTCAGAGGCTATCAAAGCACTTGAGCAGTATCTGTGTGAGTGAACATAACACAGTCTCCAGCAGCACTTGGGTTTGCAGCAAAGACAAAACCCAAGGGAAGCAACGCATGTAGGAAACTGGTCTGCCTGTTCCCAGGCTGAGCACTCTGACTGGCCTGGCTTTCCGCTCAGGCCAACAGGCCAGCTCACTTCCCACTGCATCACCTCCTCTAGGATGCCCCATTAACTTCACCCTCCATGCTGTTCCCAGCACCTCGGTGTCCATCTTCCCTTCCTCTAACGCTGCCCTGAAGAGAGGAGGGGAGAGCGGTGCTGTTCAGAGCAGGAAGCCACAGAGTTGAGCTGCACAAGAGCCCCTTGCCTTCTCCAACCAGCCCAGGAACGGGCTACGCATTGCCACCTGCTGGCAAACCACTAGAATGGCAAGGGAGGGTGGAGGCTCCTGGAAGTGGCCCAGGCACGCCTGGGTTTTTTAGGACGGGTCATCCCGCAGGGTCTTCTGAATGGAAGGCTTTTCTGAGGCGCCTGGTGATTCCCAGGAGTAGAGCTGAGCTTGGGACAGGAAGGATGAGCCTAGCTCTGGTGGAATGGCTGCTTGGGTTCCAGTGTCCCGCGTCCAGACTCTGGGCTCCAGCCAGGGCAGCTCCACCCTGTTACCATGAAGACCAGGACTGTGTGCACACAGCTGCGGGGATGACCCCTGACCCGGAGGGAGGACCTCCAGGGAGGGAGGACCTCCAGGGAGCCAGGACCAGCCTCAAGCCAAGCATCCACCCACACCCCTTTTCCGGGATAGCTTGTTTTGCTCCATAGCTTGGGACTTTGATCTGGGATCTATGTTTTCCTCCCCTTGGTCACCTGATGTCCTGCCTGCTTATCCCCCTCCCTGAGCTGCCATCCCCAAAGAATGGCCCAGGGAGCTCTTGTCTTTCCCTCCTGGGAAGGTGGGAGCTCCTTGGGCGAGGAAGGTGGAACCTGGGGCTCGGGGGCTGATGATTGAGGCAGGACTACTCTTGGGAAGGGGGCCACAGGGGAGGGGGGCTGCAGTAGTGACTTTCCTGCCCCTCCCCCAATCTCTTCTTCCTGGGCTTCTAAGACACCCCACTTTGCCGTGGCGTCTTCCTGCGGCTACATTCTGCCTCCTTGTTCCAACTCCTCTGTGCTGGGACTGCATGCTGGTCCCTGTCTTCTCGCACGCATACACAGGTGTGCAGGTACAGAGACACCTGTGCTGAGGGCCCCTGACGGGTCCACGCTGCAGCTGACAGTTTTGGGTGCAGGTGGCTGGCAGGTCTGTGTCTGACTGGAGCTAGGGATCCCACTGTTTTCTAGGCCTGGCTCTCTGGAGCGTACACAGCCTCCACCCTCGCTCCGCCTAGGCAGGCTGTAGCTAATCAGTCCTCCTGCCTGCCCCAATCTAGCTCCAGCCCCTCAGAGGCCCCAAGCTCCCACCCAGCTGCCTGAGCCACAAACTCCCCCTGGGAGCTGCCCTGCCTCTGTGTACCCAGTCCCAGCTGCTCACTGGGTCCTACCAACTGTGCCTCTAATCAGGCCTCAGATCCATACCACTGCCCACACCCTGGTGTGTGATTCCTGGGGCAGCCCCCTAGGCCTCCCCGTCACCAGCTTGTGGCACCCCCTTCGTTCTCCACCCTGCACAGGGTGAGTGGTCTGCCCAAACCCTAGAAGTAGGCCTTGGTCCCTGTTTGTTAAAGTCAGCCCCATTCCTTGCATTCCAATCAGAAATTCCCTGGCTGTTCATTAACATGCACAGTGCCTGGTCTAGACTGTGCCAGAACATTCTGAAAACACCAAGTTGGGCGAGGAGGGGAAACCTGAATGTGTATGTTGTGGGAAGCATCACTGAATCCAAGTTGCCTCTAGTCATTTCTGAAAGGCCTCCCTGCACATGCATGTGCACCAACACACACACACACACACACACACACACACACACACACACACACACACACACACAAAGTGCAAGGGATGGTGTCTGTGTCCCCACCAGCACAGCCATCTTGAAACAAACAGAGCTGCCCAGAGGGACCTAGCAGTTTGGTGGCATAGAGCAGGGGGCTTGAAGGGGCTTCCACACAAGCCCTCCTGAGTGCGGAGGTCACAGTGTTGGGGTGTCGTGTGGGTGTGCAGGAAGTTCACAGAGAAGTGGCATGGGGAGTTGATCCGCAGTACCTTTTCATCTGATGGCACAGCTCCTTGTGGTGAGCGAGTCGCTTCTCAGCTACTTGTTTGTTTTTATTTTTGAAGATTTTATTTTTTGATTTTTATTTGAAAGGCAGTTACAGAGAGGAGAGAAAAAGAGATCTTCCATTCACTGATTTTCTCCCCAAATGGCTGGAATGGCCATTGCCAGATAGGACACCAAAAGCCAGGACCTTCCTCTGGGTCTCCCACGTGGGTGCTGGGGCCCAAGGACTCGAGCCATCCTCTGCTCAGCAGCTTTCCCAGGCCATAAGCAAGGAGCTGGATCAGAAGTAGAGCAGGTACTCTACTTCTTGAACTGGTACCCATATAGGATGCCAGTGTCTCAGGCAGAGTATTAACATACTATGCCACCACGCTGGCCCTCAGCCACCATGTCTTTAAATCTATCACCATTAAGCTCGGTGAAGCCCCGTTTCCTTGAAATGGGAATCTTCTTGTGACCAGGCTCCTTGCTTTTCAGCTTAGAGTGGGTGGCTGTGATGACCCCGGGAAGGCCGACCCTGTCACTGTGCCCCAGGGCTTTCCTAAGGTACCCCATGTGCCTATCTAGGCCTCATCTGGGGACAGCACGAGGTCAAAGACAGGAACCTCTGCAGCAAGGGCTGTCTATACGGTCCCTTAGGACAACCCATAGGAGCGCAGGCTGCTGCGCTGCCCCGGAGGTTGCTTGCTGAGCTCCCAAGGGGCAAGGAGCAGACCCCTAGCTCCTGCTTCCCGTGAAGCCTGGCTCGTAGCCTCTTGGGGTGAGGCTGGGCAAGGAGCCTCAGCATGATTTGTGGCTGTGGGCCTTAGCAGGTACTCGGGCCGTTTGCAAGGAGGCTGGGGGATGGGCAGGCTTTCACGTTCTGGGGAGTGGTGCATCTTCTTCCAGGCTGGGACCCCAGGCTCCTGATGGGATGTTGGTCCATGGCACTGTCCTTCTTCTGCCCTCTACAATATGAGTGCTGTAGTCACCTGTTTCTTGCCCTGTCACAGGTAGAGACTAGAGCTCCCCTGGGGGAGGACAATGTCCTGGACCCCAGGGACCGTATCTGTGATCTCTGGATCAGAAGGGTTGACCTGAGCACAGGTCTGCCTGGCCAGGTAGGGGCCTTGGCTGGGGTAAGCTCAGGGCTGGCACCTTCAGGCCTTGGGCACGGGGTAGAGGCTCCTGGAGCTGGGCTGTGGCCCTGGATCAGCAGGGCAGGGGGGCCCGGCGGTGTGGCCTAGCGGCTAAGTCCTCGCTTTGAACGTGCTGGGATCCCATGGGTGCCGGTCCTAATCCCGGCAGCTCCACTTCCCATCCAGCTCCCTGCCTGTGGCGTGGGAAAGCAGTCGAGGACGGCCCAAAGCTTTGGGACCCTGCACCCATGTGGGAGACCCGGAAGAAGTCTCTGGACCCTGGCTTGGGATCGGCATAGCATTGGCCGTTGCGCTCACTTGGGGAGTGAATCAGCAGGGCAGGGACAGGTAAGGATGGGAACTAGGTCAGACTCTGGGGCAGGTGAGCAGGTTGAGTCTTCCAGGCTCTCCAGCTGGTTTCTTACACCCACTGTCAGCTTCCAGAAAGCCCCGCCCTTGGGTGCCTCACAGGTGTCTCAAAGTTGCTGCACGCAGGCGGACACTGCAGGCGTCTAGGACTCAGATCCACCTTCTTAGCAGTCAGTCTCCAGGCTGGGCACCTGCCAGGTTTGGCAGCTTATTACCACGGAGGGAGGGCAGTTTCTCTCCCTTGCCCGGCCTCTTCCTCCTCCCTCCCTCCCTCCCTCCCTCCCTCCCTTACCTTCCTTACTGGCTCCTCTCAGGCAGGTTCAGACGGGAGCCTGGGCTGATCTCAGGCAGACACTCCAGGCCCCCGCAGCTCCAGGAGCCCAGACACAGCAGGTGAAGCCAAACCCAGCAGCTGCTGCAGCCATGTCCGCCTTCAGCCTGCTCCTTCTGGGCCTGCTCACCACGGCGGCCCCCGCCAGCTGTCAACAAGGTAACGTGGGACGGGGCCAGCCTGGGTGCTGCAGGCCAGTGCTGGCTGGTCTGGGTGCCGGGGTGTGGTGGGGATGATGTTCTAACTCCCTGAGCCCTGTGCTTTGGAGGGGCAGCCTGCAAAGGCAGAGAAATGGAAGCACGCCTCAGTGACTTGTTTTCTGAGAATGAGAAATGGGGCCACTAGGGGAAATGCGGCTTCTAGGATTTGGGGGCTGAACAAGCCCTAATGGTAACTTGCCCTTGAGGTGACTAGGTCCCGATGTCTGGGAATCAGGGGTGCTGAGGGGGTGGGAGTGGAGACAGGCTTGCCGAGGAGTCTGCAGTGACTTGACTTGATAGCTGTCTCAGCTTCCTGGCAAGGCATCAGTATCCCCTTGTGGCTCCCCAAGCTGTGCTGAGCTCCGACCCCGGCTCTTGCTGTGTGCCCCTTCTGAGCCTCAGGAGGACACTGCCATCCCAGCTTCCCCTGTCCTCCCCCATCTCCAGCAGCTGCTGTCAGGTGTTGCCCCCTTTTGAGGCACAGGCTGCAGCATCAGGCTCGGGCCCAGAGGAGCTGGAGCCATTCCTTCCAGAGCAGCCCATCACCCCGACCTTTCAGGCATGCTGGCTTTAATTCAGTCTCCTGGGTTCTTGAAGGACCAGAGAGACCAGCTACACAGGTCACACAGCAGGGCCAGAAAAGGGCAGGCTGCCGACTGCTTCCTCCTGTCTTGGAATTTGCCCCTTGTCCCTTGTGCTCATCCCAAAGTGGGGGGGTAGGTGATAGTGGTCCCTGTGTGTCTGCAGCTGGCTGCAGGGCCTGGAGGACGTGGGGAGGGAACCACTACTTCCTGAGGGTGGGGTAATGTGTCCCCAAGGCTACTTTCTGGAGGGAATGGGCCTGAGCACTAGCACAGGTGCAGCTCTGCTAGCCCTGCAGGTCAGTGAGGGATGACCTGACTCCCTGGCCAGGGTGTTCCCAACTGGTTCCATCCTTTCCATGGTTGCAGGAGGCTGTGTGTGTGTGTGTGTGTGTGTGTGTGTGGTGGGGGGCACTCAGGGAGGACTCCTGTGTGGGCATGAGGCCAATGAGGATGGTGCTTAGCACAGGTGCCTCCAGCTAGTCGGGGGTAGGAGGGGCAGCACATCCCCTTTCTCTCCTCACTAGCCTTCCAGGGACCCGTGCCTGCCTCCCAGGGGAGCATCTCTCCTCTGCCAGGCAGTGCAGCCTTGGCCTGTGGGGCACAGTGAGGCCCAGAGTCAGCCAGAGGCTGCTCAAGAGCACTGACTTCTGGGAACTTGTGAGTGCTTGCAGGGAGGGGTACAGACAGCTGGGCCAGAGGAGGGTGTACAGAGCTGGGTTGGAGGCGGGGCACAGAGAGCTGGGCCAGAGGGGTGGGTGTAGAGAGCTGGGTCAGAAGTGGGGAGCAGAGAGCTGGGTTAGAGAGGGGTGCCGACAGTTGGGCCAGAGGGGGCACAGAGCTGGCACCCAGTGGGAGGAGCCAAGAGGAACTTGCTGGTTGAGCCTCCTTCCTGCTGCCCCAGAGGACAGCACTTGCCTGGCTTACCTGTCTGGAGACAGACAGGTCCTTGGCTCTCCTGGCATCCTGGCACTCTCTGGAACAACCCACCTGCCCCCAGGCTTACATCTTTCCCCTGCAGAGAAGGCTCTTGCTCCAGAACAGGATCTGCCAGATGCCAGCACTTGCATAGCTAGGGAGGAGAGAAGCCACTCCTAGCTGAGCTGGCAGGACCTAGGCCAGCTGTCCAGGGGGCTGCCCTTTGGTCTCTGGGGCCCAGGCACTCCCCATGGGGCATGCTTGCATGTGACCCCTGGGGGAGGGGGAGAGGCTGCAGGCTCTGAGGCCCAGTACTCCACGCCTGTTCCTTCTCCCACCTCCTGGAATAGGCTGACTCCTCATTTTGCTGATTTGCAGTCCTTGTGGGTCACAAAGGGCCCCTGAGCTGTTATGGCCATCCCTGCTAGCCTGTGCCCTGTGGCCCCAGCAGGCAACTCATAGCCTCCAATGTGTCCTTGGTGGGGTGGAGTCCTCCCTGCCTGTACCTGCTCTGCTCCCACAGCACCCTCACCCCTTCTCAGGTGTGGGGAGACTGCAGCCCTGGATGCAAGGCCTCATCGCTGTGGCTGTGTTCCTGGTGCTCGTTGCCATCGCCTTTGCTGTCAACCACTTCTGGTGCCAGGAAGAGTCGTGAGTGCTGGGCATGGGCCGAGAGTGGGAGGGGGTAAGACCCCTGTGGTGGAAAGAAGGGCTTGGAGACCCTGAGTCTCCTCTACTCACGGTGGGAGGGGAATGGAGGCTCATGACAGCCGGAAGTGGCACTCAGGCTTGCTCCCTGACACTGCCCAGCACTCTGGGGAGTTGTCTTCCTCCTGTTGGGACCTGGGTCAGGGTCATGAGGACACCTTCTCTGGGGTCAGCTGCAGTGCAGGGGGGCCTCATGGGATTACAGAGTGGAACAGGCAATCGTAAGTTCAAGTGTGGCTGAAGCAGTGTTCAGGATGCGCTGCTCAGCCTGACCTGGCCTGGGGTAGTAGAGAAGGCATCCTTGATGGCTGTTTTGTCCCCAAGAGTGAGCAGGAATTGGTCACAGCATAGAGTGGCTTAAGCAGACTAGAGCTGGGCCCTAGGGGAGGGGCCTGGCACCCAAGATACAAGGTGAGACAAGTCCAGGATGTGCTGTTCCAGGCGGACCAGGCACCCAGGCCAGGATGCCTGTGTCCCTGGGGTGCCTCTTCCCAGCTCTCACAAAGGTGGCTTGGTGGCCTGGCTGGACAGGTCCAAGGCGAGCGGGTGAGGTGGGCAGGACCCCGGCCTCCCACCACCCTGACCTGGAGCTTTGTGCTTGGTGCAGCAGTGAGCAGGGAAGGGCTTGGGGAGCTGTGTTAGCATGTGACCTGTCCTGGGCAGGGGTCTCTGCCTACCACAGAGAGGATGTGTGGCTGGGCATTCTGTGGGCATGGACGGTAATGTGGAGGGTGGTGAGAAGGCCAAGGGCAGGAGAGAGTCTGGGTAGAGGGGATGGAGAGAGGGGACAGCTGGAGTGGTGGACGGATCCTGGGGAGTCAGTGGGCAGAGTAGGAAGAGTGCAGGGGTGACTTCCAGGGTCCTGGCTGGGGATCACTGAGGAGGCACAGAACACAGAGAATGGATCTGGGGGAGACAGCTGGGCTCGCTTTGGGGCACTTTAGATCAGAGGTTCCTGGGCTGTCTTGAGGGCAGAGCAACAGATGAGAACTCCCTGCTGTCCTCCCTGGTACAGTGCGGGGTCAGGGAGGAGCCCAGCTGCAGGGGCCTTACACTTGAGAGGGAGGGGAGCTTGCTCTCAGTGAGGCTGAGCGAGGCTTACTGCTCTGTGGCACCCTGTAGCTGCTGACCCTCTCTTCTGCTTTTGCTGGGGGCTTGTCCTGCAGACCCTGGGCACAGGCCTGGAGTCCTGGTCTGTGGGCAGATGCAAGGAAAGCCTGGAACATGTCTGATGGTGTGGGAGGAGGCTAGAAGCAGGAGGCCACCAGAGTCCGGGAAGAGGGGCTCCCCGGGGAGAGTCCCCTCCTGATGAACCCCTTCCACAGGGAGCCTGTGGACATGGTTATGACTGTTGGAAACAAGTCCGATGGGGTCCTGGTGGGCATGGACGGAAAGTACTCCTCGAATGTGGCCGGCTTCAGGTGAGGACTGCTCAGGGCTACATGACTTATGCTCTGGACCCCTGCAGTGGGTGCTGTGGGCTAGGGTGGGGCTGGAGACTCCTATGGGGAGGGCTGGGTGAGGACAGGGCCAGCAACCAGGACTTTGGAAGAGCTGCAGGCTTCAGGGGGAGCTCAGGCTTGTTTTGGAGTGGTACACTAAGTAAGAGATGGAGAGTTGAGGGCTCAGTGGATGGACTGGAATCCACAGGGCAGTGGGCATCTTAGGGAGAAGGGCTGTCAATGAAGAGAGGAATGAATGAGGGGAGTGGACCCGCAGCCAGGGCTGGGCGGGGGATGGGCGCCTTGGGGAGCCAGTCGGGGAGGGCCCAGTGCAGGGTGAGAGGGAGCTGGGGCTCAGGGAGGTGATGCTGGGAGGCCTGCAGTCTCAGGTCCACTCGCCCAGATGAGCCCAGGAACCCCTCGCTTCTGAGAGTCCAGTGCTTATCCTGGAATTAAAGATGGAGCAGGGCAAGGGGCACAGGTGGATAGTGGGAGAACTCCAGGATCTGCTACCCTCTTTCAGGTCCAATGAGCACGTGAATGCCTATGAGAATGTCCTGGAGGAGGAAGGCAAGGTCCGCAGCACCCCCATGTGACCCCCACTGACCTGCTGCCCCAGCCCGAGGCCCGCAGGCACCTGTGAGCAGAGCTGTTCATCACCGCCAACCAAGCCATTCCTCTGCCCTTGGGGATGGGATGTCCGCTCAGCGTGGCGCCATCTGCCCCACGGCTCCACCCTGACGTGTGGGAAGGGCCCTTATTTCTGTGAAATAAAGACTTTTTGTACTCCTGGGGCGAGGGCTCTGACACCAGCCGGGGAGATGGTGTCCAAGGCTCTGAGATCCCACTACCCCTTGTTCCAGGAGTGCTTCTCCTAACCCACTCCTCACACCTGTGACACTCGGACCTGCCCCCATACTGCCCAGCAATGTGAGGTCCACTCATGTCTCGCTAGTCTGGCTTGGTTTGCTCCACTTGGCCACTGTGGCTTGGGCTCAGCCTTGGACTGACCTCCACCACTCCTCTGGAGGGGCTGGCCAGTGTCACTGCACAGCTAGGCAGCAGGCTGTCCTCGGTGGTGCCCCGACTCTGTCCTGGGGTGGAGGTGAGGCCAGGGCTCAAGGAATCAGGTCCCCACTCAGAGGGAGCTCAGCAGGAGGCAGGCAGAGGAGGCCGATGGGCAGGGCTGACTCACCCTGGGACCTCTCGGTCTGCCAGTCCTGGCTCTCCCCGTGGGGTGAAACCTGAGACAGGCGGCCCTGGGGGCGTTGGGTAGGTGGGTGGGTGACTAGAGGGCTGGAGGCAGCCCCGCAACCAGTTTACTCCTCTTCACCTGTCAAGAGCCCTTTATCCGCTGTTTTGCTGTTCCGAGGCTGCATCCAAATAGGGAGACTCCCTGCATCCACCAGGGAGACACATCTTCAGGCAGAAGGGGGGCCCTCTCACCTAACTGGGCGAGCTCAGATTGACCCTCTCTGCCCTGCTGTGTGACCTGAGGCAGACCCCCTTCCCTCTCTGGGCGTCAGTGTCAGATGTCATGACGGTGATGACGATATTGGGAGTCCCCCTGAAGCTTTCAGCTACCTGGCTTCCTGTTGAACTCCCGCCCCGCCTCTGCCAGGTCACATCCTGCCCACTCTATCCTCTCCATCTGGCTTGGCTCTACTTCCTCTAGGTGGTCCTTTAACTCCCCAGGGCAAGGACAGGCAGTGGACAGCTGCTCACTGAAGGAGGGACAATGCCCCACCAGCACCCCCTCATCCTTTCGCAGCCTCCTGCCCGGGTCTTATTTTCCTTACCCACCTCTGCCTGCCTGCAGGCTCCTTTACCATCAGCCTGCCAGGACCCCAAGGCAGGGCCACTGTCTCTGAATAGCCAGTGCAGTCCAGCCCCATGCCCCTGGCCTGCAGGACACACCTTGCTCCCGGGAGCTGCCAAGGGGAGAGGGCGTTGAGTTCCCAGCAGCTCCTCCCCATGTTGTCTCTTCAGGTCAGTGCCCCTGCAGGGGCTTGGCTGGCACTGACCTCACACTCCCTCACCCCCATCCTATGTTCCCTGTGGGCTTCTGGGAAGAGGGTGGTGGGGGTGAGGGAGTAGGGGGGTTGTATTGGGAGCTTGGCGCTGCCGGCCCCAGAAACCCCCGAGACCCCCAATCCTTATCGCTGGTTCCCACCTGCCAGCCAGGGCAGATCAGGGAGGGAAGGGAGGCTGGGCCCGGGCCAGGGCGGCCTCTTAATGACCCTCCCGGGGCCTAATCTTGGATTGGCAGCCGCTGAGAGGCGCAGGCTCGCTCCTGGAGGAGGCAGATAACGCACCAGCTGGGCCCCCCACCACCTATTGCTGCACCGCGGTCCCCAGCGGCCTCCGAATCCGGGCAGGGCTGGAGGGGAGCTCTCCGCCCCCAGGCCCGGGAAGGGGTTGCCGGGCTCGGAGTGACAGATGGGGCGGGGCTGCCCGGACAGGAGCCGGAAAGCTCTTCATCCTCCCCGGAGAGGAACTCCTTTTTGTTTCTGCCAGCCGCTGTGGACCTATTTCTCCCTTGCTTGGCCTCCATCTTTGTCTTTTTTTAAGGGAAGGGGGGTGCTCCCCATCCGCTGATTCATTGCCCAGGTGCCAGGAGGGTCGGCCGAGTGGGGTCAAAGCCGCAGAGAGGGAGCTCCGACCGGGTCTCCGCACTCCATCTCGCATGGGCGGGGTGGGGACCCAGCAGCTTGAGCCTCCACATTCTGCTTTCCAAGAAGCTGCATTGGGAACTCAGCCCTCCGACAGGGGCATTGTTAAGAGGGTCTTTACTGCTCGGCCACACGCCTGTCTCCCTTCTTCCTGCATGGAAGTGCCCATAGTACCCCTCCAAGGGCCTCCTCCCACTTGAGCTCCCCGATGTCCCCAGGACCCGCTGTGAGCTTGTCTCCAGCTGGCCTCTCCCTCAGCCTCGCTATCCGCATGTTCACAGCAGGCCAGGCTGGTTCTGGGGTCACTACGTCCCCCTCCTGCTGAAGCCCTGCCTGCTCCTCCTCCCGCCCTTTCTGCGGCTCCTACCTGAACCGTGTGCATTCCACAGGGCTCCATGAGGGGTCACACCTGCATGCAGGCACTGCCCGGTGCAGGCTGACCGCAGGACCACAGACTTCAGGCTCACTTGGCGGAGGAGCTTCCAGCCTGCAGCTGGTTCTGACAGCTGGTTCTGACAGCTGGTTCTGCAGCTGGTTCTGACAGTGTGGACTCCCACGTCCAGTTTCATCTGTTCCAGGGCAGGTGGGCACGGCAGGTGGGCAGGGCAGGCTACCAGAGCACCTCCCGTGCTCTCAGAGAACCGGCTGCCCGCTGACAGAGCTGCAAGGAGCCGCTAGGTCCTGACTTCTGGGAAGACAGCCTCCTGCCCAAGCCCAGGGATCTGCACGGAAGGTGTCACACCCCTCCTGCCCGGTCCTCCAGGACCCACGGCACCGTCAGTGGTCAGACAGCACCTGGCTCCATCCAGATCTGGTAGGGCTCGGGCCCTCCTCCTGGGTTTCTGTTCCTGGCAGTGAACACAGCAGCCAAGCACTTGGGCTGGGGAATCATGCAAACTCCGACTCCGGTTCAGCCCTGCTCCTTCCTCTTCACTGCCTGTGGGAGACCCCCTGGTCCTTCAGACACCCCATTCCTTTGCCAGGAGAACCCAGTCGCTGAATATACATGTTGAAGGTATTACTTTTTTGAAAGGCAGAAGCTACAGTGGTGGAGGTGGTGGGGAGAGATTTTCCATCTGTAGGTTCTCTCCCCAGATGACTTGCATTGTCTGGGATTGGGTCAGGCTGAAGCCAGGAGCCTGGAACTCCGTCTGGGTCTCCCACATCAGTGAGCTTTCCCAGGACTCTTAGCAAAGCGCTTGTCAGTAGCAAGGCAGATGCCAGGCTCACAGGCGGCTGCTGAACTTGCTTTGCCCCACCTGGGCCGGAGTGCTCGCTCTAAGGTATCTTGTGTGCAGGGCTGCTGGGAGCAAACAGCAGCACAGGATATCACTGCTCCCAAGACTCGGCCCCAGCCTTTGATGAAGCTGCTGGGTGCGCCCCACCCTGCTCCGGGCCAGGCGCCTGCCCCTGCCTCTGGCAACTCTGGCCCCTGTCCTTCCTGCCTTATTCTCCCTACCTGAGCCCCACACACACCTGCTGCCTGTTGACTGGCCTGTGTCTGGCTACCGTCCAGCGTGGGAGTTCTTCAGTAGCAGCAATGGGGCGGTGAGTCGTTTCATCGCCAGCTCCCAGGATGGGCGGGACAAGGGAAGGGAAGCCCAGGGAGGAGTGAAGAGATCCTGAGGAGAGGGACTCAGCCCTCACAGGGGCAGACGCACGCGCAGGCACAATCTGGCTGAAGGTCCCAGGGTGGGAGACTGCGCATGCACCCAGCTTCAGCAGCGGCTCTCCCTGTCTGGCTGTGGTGTTGACTGCCACCTGGTGGCTGCGCACCCTGCAGGGAACAGGGATTCAACAGAATCTTTTTTTTTTTTTTTTTTTTTTTTTAAATCAATTACATTGTATTATGTGACAGTTTCATAGGCTCTGGGATTCCCCTAACCCCTCCCCGTACCCTCCTCCATGGTGGATTCCTCCACCTAGTTGCAGTACTGTAGGTCAAGTTCAGTCAAGATTCTTACATGGCAAGAATATACCAAGCAGAGTCCGGCATCTCACTGTTCAGATAAATTCATCGGTTTCTTGGGGAGACCATCTCTGGTCTGAAGGCAGAGCTGGTAGAATATCATCCTGATCAATTAAAACATAACATCATAGCATCATAACATAACATCAACAACAATTTACAACATGGAATTAATTGACATGGTATTGAGTAACCAATATGTTAAAAAGATGCAAGTTCTTAATCACATCCTGTGACTACTTCATTGACATTTCAGTTTTAGTTTATATACAACCGGCTTCTATACACCTTGAAATGGCTATAGGGTACTATTCAGCTGTCTTGTGTCTATCCTCATTTTAGTATTTAGCAGTTTATAGTGTGGAGTATAATTTTGCTGAACCTGGCAGTTTTTAGGGTGGTCTAAATTGGTTTATAACTCTAACAAGGCATATGTCAACAGTTGAGGTGCAGAACAGTTTTAGGAGGGGTGTGCAGAGAAATGTTCCACACCCTCGTGAGGAGTAACTAATCTTTGTGTCCCACCTGGTAAGGTGTATGTGATTCCACAGAATCTTTAAATTTGGGTTCTTCCCCTGGAGTGCTGGCACTAGGAGCCTCCCCTTGGAACAGCCCCAGGAACCCCTACACTTCTGGCACCCACACCGTCCTTGTGACCCTAGCAGTCAAGTTCCCAAATGCCATAAGCTCCACAATTATTGATGACACTGGGTTTTTGGGGCTGAGCTGCTTTGGTTCTGAAGTCACCTCCTCCCTCCCCTGCGCTCTCAGATGGTTGGGGGAGGGGCCAGGATTGTAATGTAGGGGGTTAAGCAGCCGTCTGCAAGTCTGGCTTCCCATCTAGGCATTGGTTCAAATCCTTGCTGCTCCATTTGCCACCCAGCTTCCTGCTAATGTGCCTGGAAATGTGGCAGAGAATGCGCCAAGTGTATGGGCCTTTGGCACTCATGTGGGAGACGTGGGTAGAGGTCTGGGCTCTTGGCTTCAGTGTGGCCCAGCTCTGGCTCTTGGAGCCATTTGGGGAATGAGCCAGTGGATAGAAGACCTCTCTCTCCTGAGCCTTTCCTACTCTGCCTTTCAAGTAAGTAAATAAATAAATAAATCCTTAAAAAATTAAAAAAAGAGAAACAGTTGGAAAGCCTGGTATGTTCTTCCCTGGGCCACTTTTCCCAGCAAACCTCCTGGAGAGGCAGAACTGAGAGAGAGAGAGAGAGAGAGAGAGAGAGAGAAAGAGAGAGAGAAAGGACAGCACCTGCCCGGGTCACAGGAGGCACTGGGTGAGAAGCAGGCCGGGGCCTGTGCCTGGCAGGCAGCACAGAGCCTGTTGGGCCCAGCTGCCCCTGTGTCACTCAGGGCACGTGCAGAGTGGGGCTGGTGTCTGTTCTGTCCCACACTGCAGAGGCAGCAACGTTTCTCTGCGTGGACTTCTTAGGTGCATAATCAAACCCTTGGCTGGTGGGGGAGAGGGGACGGGATCAGGGAGACACAGGAGGGAGGCAGCTCCAGGTCTTCAGAGCTAGTGAGCCTGGGGCAGGCTGGGAAGGGACCCTCCTCGCGTCTAAACGCAGTGGTGTGTGATGCCTTCTGACTGGAGCCCACCATGGATCAGCCAGGTGACTGCAACTGGGACTCTTTGAAAGAGGGGAAAATACAGACCCCGAAGTGCAGGTCCTAGGCTTAAGGTCACTCCACAGCCAGTGGCATTGAACTCCACTGCAAATTCCACCCCAGCAGAGGGTTCTCTGTGGAGCCTGCAGGGTGTGTGTTGGCCATGGCGGAGTACATGGTGCTTTTGGGAGGACAGTGGTGAGTGACCCCTCAGGTAAGAGGTGCATCAGCCTCTGCTGCACCCCCTCCCTACCTCCCTCCCAAATCAGGGCCCGCCCATTTGTTTCCTCCCCAAGCACTGCGAATGCTCTCATAAAGGATGTCCTTATTCTGGGCCCTTGTTGCAAGATGCAGAGTCGCTGAGATCCTCCTGCTGCTTGGGCAACAGGATGGCAGCCAGCTTCACAGGAAAGCTGAGCCCCTCGGTTCCCCATGGGGTTGGGCTGCCCATAGAGCTGCTCCCTCTGCTGGCACAGACCATATCCACGTGTTCCTGTCATGTTCAAGTGTCTGACGCTGGCTTTGTCCCAGGAAGCTTGACACAGAGGCTGGGGTCAGCTTCCCAGACGGGGTACCCTATCCACTCCACTTTCCCTGTGCAACAGTGTTTGCCAAGCACGGCCGACCCCGTTCCCTCCTGCACATCCTCAGGCATGGCTGCACCAAAGAGGAACCTGCTTCAGGTTGCACGCTTGCCTCTGCTCCTCTGCGTGTGGTACTCTCATACCTGCCACCTCAGTGAAGATAGAACCCACACTGGTAACCCAGGCCCAGCCAGGACCCAGCCTTTTGCTGGGTCCACTCCATGAGGCAGATGCAGCCCAGCAACTGCCTGCAGGGCTCCAAGGCCAGCTTCCCTGGGCAAATCCCAGCCTATCATTAATTTACATGATCCTGGAAATGGCACGTGAGAATCTGGACATGCAGGTTAGGGGTGAAGTGATGCCTCCTGCATTGTGGTGAAGAGAAGAGCGACAGCTCACAGAGGTGCTCAGCGCCGGCCAGCTGCTCCTGGCTGACCTGCAGTATCTTGAGTGGCCACTAGATGGCCACACTGTGACTTGGCCTCTTTGTGTCTCTGGAGGAGCACGCCGCGCAGCTCTTAAGTTCTGCTTGCTTCCCCTGCTTCCCACCCCAGCCTCGTGTTGTGCATATTCAGGATCCACGTATTTCTCTTGCCAGGTTTACTAGATCTGTCTGAGCTCTGCAGCGTAAGACACAGCCAGGGTGGTGGCAAGACCTGCACAGAGCACAGGTGCTCAGAGCTTGCGGGGTGAGTGTGTGTCAGCCGGTCACACACACACACACACACGCGCACACACACACACACACACACACACACACACATTGGCACATTGGCTCACAGCCTGGGTTGGATCACCTGGCCTCTTTGGGTCTCAGGTTTTTTTTTTTTTCTTTTTGCTTCCATTCTTTTTTCTTTCCTTCTTTCCATTTATTTGTTTGAAAGGCAGAGAGACAGAGAGAGAGAGAGAAAGAGAGAGAGAGAGAGAGAGAGAGAGAGAGAGAGAGAGAGAGAGAGAGGATGAATATGAATGTCCCATCTGCTGGTTCACTCCTCAAATGGCCATGACAGCCAGGAGCACAGAGCTCCGTTTGGATCTTCCATTTCAGCAGCAGGGGCCCAGGCACCTGCACCACCTTGTGCTTTCCCACGTGCATTAGCAGAGAATCGTATCACAAGTGGAGCACCTGGGACTCGAATCTGTGCTTATGTGGGATGGCAGTCCAACCCACTGTGCCGCAACAACAGCCCTCCTGGGTCTTGGTGTCCTGATCGCCGAGTGGACACAGAGCAGGCTTGCTTTGGACTGGCATTTGACCTGGTGCCTAATCAGTGTACCCAGGGTCTAGCTCTGGCTCTGCTCCTGACTCCCTCTTCTGGCTAGGGCACACTCTCACTGACAGCAGGCAGTGACTTAAGGAGCTGAGTGCCTGCCACCCTCATGGGGCTCCGAGGTTGAGCTCCTGCGTCCTGACTGTGGGCTGGCCCAGCCCTGGGCATTCAGGACAGTGAGCAAATGGTTGGGGTATCTCTGTCACTTGGCTTCAAATATAGAAAATTAAAAATCATAAGACTCACACACACACACACATACATACATTTACCATGGCAGTGCAGTGTAAAGCCTGGCACACTCACTGTACACCAGGGCATACGCAGCCACCTCCCACTGCCCACCAGCCATTGCTCTAGTCCTGCGCCCACACCCATGATCTGGCCAGGCTGGGGGATAATAAACATTGCTTTACCTCTTTAAGAATGTATTATTATTTTGCCTGAAAGACAGTTACAGAGAGGGAGGGAGAGAGGCAGATCTTCCATCCTCTGGTTCATTTGTTCAAATGGCTGCAGCAGCTGGCGTTGGGCCAGGGAAGCCAGGAGCCTCAAACTCTGCCAAGGTCTGCCACGTGGGCGATGGTGGTCCAGACACTGGGGCCACCTGCTGCTGCTTTCCCGAGTGCATTAACAGGGAACTGAATTGAAGTGGAGCAGCTGGGCCTTGAATCAGGGCCCACACAGGATGTTGCCATCATAGGTATCCGCTTTTACCTCCCAGCCAGAATGCCAGCCCCTGTTTAACCTCTGGCTAAAGGTTCTTCTGCACTAAGTGGGTTATGACATAGAATTGCTCTGCCCACAGGTAGGGAAGCTAGCAGCTGGAGTTAGGCCAGGCTGGTGGGTCCCGGCTTGCCTCATGGGTCAGCTGAGCCCGGAGCTCTCTGATTCACTTGAAAAGCTCGGTCTTGGGGCCCAGCGGCGTGGCCTAGTGACTAAAGTCCTCTCCTTGAACGCGCCGGGATCCCATATGGACACCGGTTCTAATCCCGGCAGCTCCACTTCCCATCCAGCTCCCTGCTTGTGGCCTGGGAAAGCAGTCGAGGACGGCCCAAAGCTTTGGGACCCTGCACCCGCGTGGGAGACCCGGAAGAAGTTCCTGGCTCCAGGCTTCGGATCGGCATAGCATCGGCCGTTGCGCTCACTTGGGGAGTGAATCATCGGACGGAAGATCTTCCTCTCTGTTTCTCCTCCTCTCTGTATATCTGACTTTGCAATAAATAAAAATAAATCTTTAAAAAAAAAAAAGAAAAGCTCAGCCTTGGCCTCCCCTGTCCTTAAGGTCACATGACCCTCCCTGCCTTCTTTTTGTCCAGACCAGGTCCTGGCATCCCAGACTGGGCTGGGGTGGGACTGAAGGTTGCTTTGCATGCCTCATGGGTCTCTGGCCCTGGCACTGGCTCCATCTTGATGACACTGGTCACTGTCCCCTTACACCAGGGCCCTAAAACAATGAGTGCACTCGTTGTGACCAGCTGCCAG
Source organism: Ochotona curzoniae (assembly GCF_017591425.1). Classification (NCBI taxonomy): domain Eukaryota; kingdom Metazoa; phylum Chordata; class Mammalia; order Lagomorpha; family Ochotonidae; genus Ochotona; species Ochotona curzoniae. The sequence continues at coordinate 18,339,417 of NW_024465649.1, forward strand.
GAGTGGAATCACTTCTGCGAGGAATGTGACTATTTCTGAGGCCCTTGTAAGCTGCACAATCTCTGAGGTTTACCAAAAATTGAACCTCTTTACTTAACCAATTCCACCACGTTGTAAATGGTGGGAGAGGGCATTCCAATGTATTTTGTGGTAGTTTTTCCAAAGCTTCAACTTTCTAATCATTTCTCTGCATAGCTTGTAATATTCATCATAACCACCAGGTGGCGGAACTACCAATTCCCTGAGATCAATGCTGGACCAGTAATTGCTCTCTGAGCCTGTGCCTGGGGAGGGCAGTCTGTCCAGACGGGGAATCTGAGTGGAGGGGCCATTGGTGAGACTGCTGGCCAGTTGTGACAGTGGCCCTGGCTGATAGAGCCCTGGCTAGAGGTCAGGTGCTGGGATGTTAGAACTGGCCCTGCCTGCCTTGGCTTTAGCTAGGACCATCTGTATGTTAATTTGTGGCATCACTGCAGCATAAGCAGCCATTACCATGTCTCTTAGCCAGCTGCTGTCATGCATGTCACAGGCAGTGCAGAGCTCAGGTCACACCTGTGCACTTGTGGTTACCTGGCAGTGCTGGTTAAAACAGAAGCTCAGGTGGCTGCATGTGTAAACTGTGTGACTGTGCTGCTGTCAGGGTGGGAGAGTTTGGTCATGCTAAAAAGGGTGTCTGGGAAGGGGCAGGAGGTGCTGGAGGCAAAGAGCAAGGAGGGTGGGCTGGTGGGGGAGATGCCTGATGTCGGTGAGTGGCTTCCTGCCCTCCAGTAGCCATACTGTTTGCCGGGGCCCTGCCCTGGCATCATGAACTCCCAAGTTCATGGTGGGAGACTCTAACCCTAAAGTGATGGTAGTAGTTAGGGGGGCTTCTGATGGTGAGTGGGCCATGAGTGTAGAGCTTTCATGAACAGGATTAGTGCCCTTATACTTTAAAAAGTTTATCTGAAAGTCACAGTAACAGAAAGACAGAAAGATGAGGAGCGGGGGAGGTGTTTTCCCATCTTCTGGTTTACTCCCCAAATGGCCAGAAAAATCAGGACTGGGCAGGCTGAAAACAGAAGCCTGGAACTCCATCTGAATTGCTAACAGAGGTGGCAGGAAGCTGAATTCCTGAGCCATTTTTCACAGTTTTCCCAGGTCTATTACCATGAAGCTGGCCCAGGAATGAGGTAGCTGGGACTGACACTCTAATATGGTGTGTTGCACACAGTGTAAGCTGATTATGTTTCTTTCTTTCTTCCTTTGGTGATATGATTTTTTATATTTATTTGCAAATGGTGAATCATCCTCGCATTAATGAGATACTACTTGATTGTGATGTTTAATCTCTTGGTTATGATGTATGAACTTGTTCAATTTGATTTACTAGATTTTATCAGTATCTTTTAAAAAGGATTTATATATTTATTTGAAAGACAGAGTTAAAGAGGTGAGATGGGGAGAAACAGAGAGAGGTCTTCCATCTTTTGATTCACTCTGCAAATGATGCAATGGTCTGGAGCTGAGCCAGGCTGGATTCAGCAGCCAGGAAATTATTCTGGGTTTCCCATGTGGGTGCAGGGGCCCAAGCAGTTGGGCCATCCCCTGCTGCCTTCCCAGACACATTAGATGAATCTGGATCAGAAGTGGAGCAGCTAGGACTTGAACTGGTACCTATATGGGATGCTGGCACCATAGACAGTGGCTTAATCTACTATACCACAGTGCTAGCTCCATTATTAATATTGTTGCATATATATTCAAGAATATTGACCTATAGTTTTCTCTATTACCCCAATCCACAAAAGAAGCCTAAATCAAGCAATGAGAAATCCAATGCTAAAATGATAGGACTGAATCACTACCTAGCAATATTAATCCTGAACATAAATGGCTTCAACTCATCCATCAAATGATATAGATTAGCAGACTGGATAAAAAAGAATAGGACCTATCTCTCTGTTGACTATAGGAGAGACATCTCACTAACGAAAACACAGGAAATTGAAAATTAAAGAATGGAAAAGGATATTCCAGGCTATTGGAAAGTAAAGTTGAGCTGGTATAGGCATTCTTGTATCAGATGGTACAGACTTTGACATGAAAAGCATTAAAAGAGATGAAGAAGGATACCACGTAATGATCAAGGAATGAATTTAGCAGGAAGAATACGTGTATGCACCGAATGCAAGACATACAGCTGCATGAAACAAATACTAATGGATTTAAAAGAAGAAAGACTTCAATACATTAATAGTGGGGGACTTTAACACCTCACTAACCTCAGTGGACATATCAATGAGACAGAAACTCAGCAAGGAATCAGCAGAGAAAGCAAAATTGGACTTAATTGATATATACAGAACTCTTCATACTACAGACACAGAATATACTTCTTTTTTTTTTTTATCAATACATGGAATCTTCTCCAGGATTCATCAGTTTCTTTTTTTTTTTAAAGATTTATTTTTTTTTTATTATTTTTTCATTGGAAAGGCGGATATACAGAGAGGAGAGACAGAGAGGAAGATCTTCCGTCCAATGATTCACTCCCCAAGTGAGCGCAACGGGCCGATACTATGCCGATCCAAAGCCAGGAGCCTCTTCTGGGTCTCCCACGCGGGTGCAGGTTCCCAAAGCCTTGGGCCGTCCTCGACTGCTTTCCCAGGCCACAGGCAGGAAGCTGGAAGGGAAGCGGGGCTGCCGGGATAGAACTGGCGCCCATATGGGATCCCGGGTGTGCAAGGCGAGGACCTTAACCACTTGCGCCACCGCGCCGGGCCCGATTCATCAGTTTCAAAACAAGACGCAACATGTGATCTTGTTATGAAACAGCTTCAGCAAATTAAAAGAAATTGAAATCATTTCATGCATCTTCTCAGTTCACGAAGCGAAACTAAAGATTTACAAGTCAATGTATCCCAGAAGATATGAAATATTTGGAAACTGAGCAAGATGCTGCTGAGCACCGGGATTCCATATGGGTGCTGGTTCATGTCCTGGTGACCCCACTTCTCATCTAGCTCCCTACTTATGGCCTGAGAAAGCAGTGGAGGATGGCCCAAAGCCTTGGGACCCTGCAACTGTATGGAGACCTAGGAGAAGCTTCAGGCTCCTGTTTTTGGATGAGAGCCAGTTCTGGCCTTTGTGGTTCTTTGGGGAGTGAATCAGCAGATGGAAGATCTTCCTCTCTGTCTCTCCTCCTCTTTGCATATCTGACTTTCTAATAAAAATAAATGAATCTTAAAAAAAAATAGAGAGGGAGGCAATCCTTTCAAACTCTTTTGCTTTAATGCCGAATCCAGATAGAGGTGCAACAGAGAAAGAGAACTACAGACTGATACGCCTGATGAACACAGACATAAAAATTCTCAATGAAATACTAGCCAATAGAATCCAACAGCACATCAGATAGCTCATTCACCTGAAACAGGGGGAATTTATTCCTGGCTTTCAGGGATGGTTTAACATAAGCAAATAAAAAATGTGATACATTATGTCAACAAAATGAAGAATAAAAGCCATATGATCATGTTACTAGATGTAGAGAAGGCATGTGATAAAATCCAACGCCATTTCATTCTAAAAAACTCTAAACAAGATAGGCAGAGAAGGAACATTCTGCAACAGAATCAAACCAACACACAAAAAGCCTAATTCCAGCATCATCCTGAACAGAGAAAGATTGGAAGTTTTTTTTTCTACTAAGATCTGAAACTGGACAAAGATGTCCATTTTTACAACTACCATATTGCAGTGCGACATAGTACTGGAAATCCTTTCCGGAGTTATTAGGCAAGAAATAGAAATTAAATGATTCAAATTGCAAGAGAGGAAGTCAGACTATCTCTGTTGCAAATGACATGATTTTATACACAGGAACCTCAAGACTCGATAAAGAAATTATTGGAGTTTGTAAGAGAGTTTGGCAGAGCAGTTGGGTACAAATTCAATGAACATAAATCAATGCATAAATAACTCTATGGCTGAGAAAAAACTAGTAAGTACAGTCCCTTTTAAAATAGCAGGGCTTCCTTGTCTTTGTAATAAACTTAACCAAAGACATGGAAGACCTCTATGAGGAAAATTACAAAACATTATCAAGAAATAGAAGAAGACACTAAAAGATGTAGAAATTTACCATTTCCTGGATCAGCAAGAGCAGCATCATCAAAATGTCCTTATTACAGAAAGTCATATGCAGATTCAACATGATCCCAATCAAAATCCCAACAACATTCTTCTTAGAAACAGAAAAAAAAAAGATTCAAAATTCACAAGAGATGTAACACAAGAGATGTAACATATTTTTGAAGCAAACATGAGCTCCCAAAGATGTGTGTCTTCAGGCCTCAGAGGGTTGCTGGTGTCAATCACAGTGGTTTATATGCTTGTATTACAGCAAACAGTCATTGGGGCTCTGGAGCTCTGTGACATGAATGGGACCTTTCTCAGCTCCCATGATGCTGGAGTTCATTCAAGCAAAACTCCCTCGTCCCAGCCCTGATGATGTCAAGATGGGCTTGCTTAGTACCACAGGGTGAATACAGGTTATTATGACGGCTATTGGGAACTGGTAGGTTTGGGCTTTCAGCAGAATAGTGCAGATAGAGTCTTCCCTAGGTGCCTTAGGGTGAGTTTCAGTGAATTTGAGAAACAAAGCACTAAAAGACGTGATCCCTGGGCTGCAGAGCTGCAGGGCTCCTTCTCCAAATTCTGCAGGAACCCTCGATGCTGTGAGGGAGACTGTGTACTGCCAATAGTACACTGTGGACGTGGAGACAGTACCTTCTTCAGATCCCACAGGGTGAACACTGCGTTCCCAGGACTTACAGACCAACACTCCCCATCTGAGAGCTGTGGGATGCGGTCAGGCCTTATTCAGGTCTCGAGTTTCATGCACAGGCTATCCTGGAGACAGTGCACTGGGAGGGACTGGTCTGGAGCAGCAGAATACAGATATGGTTCTCCCCAGGTCCCACAGGCAAGCTCTTTGTAATTTTGGGGAGTTGACTTTTTATTTTATTTTATTTTTTTTTTAAAAAAGATTTAATTTCATTGGAAGATATATGGAGAGAAGGATATACAGAGAGAAAGATCTTTTGTCCACTGGCCCACTCTCCAAGTGGCTGCAACAGCCAGAACACAGCCAATCGAAAGCCAGGAGCCAGAAGCGTCTTCTGGGTCTCCCATGCAGGTGCAGGGTCTCCCCCTCCATAAACATTCCTCATAAATGTGGCATATTTGTTAAAAATCAGGGGACTTACGATGACACGTCATTAGTACCCGAAGCCCATGCTTTACATTGGGGTTCATTCTTGCATTATTTCTTCTGTGTATTTGGATAAATGGATGATGACATAGATCCACCATCATAATACTTTATAAGATAAAGATTTATTTTTTATTATTTTTTCATTGGAAAGGCGGATATACAGAGAGGAGAGACAGAGAGGAAGATCTTCCGTCCGATGATTCACTCCCCAAGTGAGCGCAACGGGCCGATACTATGCCGATCCGAAGCCAGGAGCCTCTTCCGGGTCTCCCACGCGGGTGCAGGTTCCCAAGCTTTGGGCCGTCCTCGACTGCTTTCCTGGGCCACAGGCAGGGAGCTGGAAGGGAAGCGGGGCTGCCGGGCTAGAACCGGCGCCCATATGGGATCCCGGGCGTGCGAGGTGAGGACCTTTAACCACTTGCGCCACCGCGCCGGGCCCAGAAATCTCTTTTGAGTAGCTGTGATAGGCCAGCTAGTGGGGTTAGAGGGAAAGGAATCTTCAAAGTTGTATAAAAATTGGGCCTGGTGTGATGGCCTAGTGACTAAATCCTTACCTTCCTTGCATGCCGTGGCGGCTGTTTGAGGAGTGAATCAGCAAACAGAAGATCTTTCTCTTTGTCTCTCCTCTCTATATATCTGCCTTTCCAATAAAAATAAATAAATAAATAAATATTTTTTAAAAAGTATTGGAAAAATCAAAAGGCTGGAGACGTGCTTCTTTTTTTTCCCTTTTGGGAGAAACAATCGACCAAAAACCAAGAAATGTTCATAAGACAGTCTATTACAGGGCAGAGCCATAACAAAAATAGAGTGCTAGTCTTGCAGCTTGCACTTCAGGTTCTAATATTTCATGTTCAGGATGCAGCAAAGTTTTCCAGAATCTTCTTGAGGGCCATGGAGCGAGGAGACCTTCCACATTGTGACATTTAACCACTTTCCTGTGTGTCAGACCTGTGTCTTCAAAGTAAAATATAAAAGTGTTCTTTTTGTTTTAAAAATTAAATATTATTTTTGAAATAAATAAATATTGCTTGAAAAAATAAAAACAAAGTTTTAAAATAAAAAAAAGCACGATAAAAGAAGAATCACATAGACCTTTGACGTTACACTAGGACATGGGCGGGAATGCCTCGTTAACATACGTGTTCTTAGAGCTTTAGCAATCCTGGTATGTAATGTCTTGTATCTTTCATTGTTCAGAGTAAAGGAAGCATGGCTTCCCGGGTAGTATATTCTTACAGGACATCTGAGCTCAGGGAGATCCTGGCGCTGTGCAGAAAGGGCTGGTGAGGTCTCCACGCGGGTGGATCTCAGGCGTTTTCTGTTGCTCTTGCTCATGGGAGGGGCTTCCCTAGTGCTTCAAGCAGTGTTTCCTGTTCAAGGAACCAGGGGCTCCTGGGAGCCATTGTAACTTGGAGTTTTCAAAGTTAAGACTCCATGGTAACTTCTGGAATTTGTCTTCACCTTTTCTTTTCCCATAGTTAAAGCACGTGTCTCCTTCCTGGACTCTTCAGACTGGATCCTGTTGCTGACAGTAATGTTGCAGCATGGGACTCTGGCCTGCAAAGAGAACTTTACCAGATGGTTTTCAGGGTTAGGACACCAAAGAATCGCTAATATTCCCCTTCACACACATCATCCACTCAGTTAAACTGTCTGTAGTTGTGAATCTTCTTCTCTTTATTTTCTTCTTCCACTCTCTATTCTAGTTGCTCTACTTATTCTTGTGAGGGAGCCAAAAATATATTTTATTGTTCTATGTTTAAAATAGTTTTTATTATGTTCCATAGATTCCTGCCTTTCCCTCTCCTTTCTCTCCATTTCCCCTCCCACTCTTTCCCTCCATATTACACAGTATTATAGTCTTTCAGCAATAGTTAAAAATCTAACATTATATTATTCATGTGTGTCATGGCATTGTAGGTATGGACAAAGGCAGAAAGTCTAGTATCATATTGTCAAGGTATGCTTCACTAGAGTTTTGCTTTGATTCTGCAGTAGAGATGCCTACTGCGATGTCTCTTAACTTCCCGGTATGCTCATCTCCATTATGCAGTTAATTTGTGAGAATACACAGACACACAGACACACAGACACACAGACACACAGACACACAGACACACAGACACACAGACACACACACACATGTGTATTTGTTCACCTATGTAACTAACCAAATAGATTTTATTTATTTATTTATTTTATTTTTTAGGTTTTTTATTTTTATATTTTTGATAATATTTACATAGTTAATTAGGGTAAAAAGGTTCAAGGGCTATAGGAAAGTGGGTAAGACTATTAGTTCCATATTGTTTCCTTTATGTTCAAAGGAGGCTATTAAGGGAGAAGCCCCACCCAATTTCCCACCATCTCCCCAGGACCCGGATGTAGGATATGCTCCGAGGTTCTTGCTCAAGTGGTTATGAATCGCTGCCAATCTTGCCACTCCAAGCACTATGAGGTCTTTGAAGAATCCACTGATTGACATAGTCCACCATAGAGTCTCCGTTTGGCCTGTATTTCACTGCCAACATATAGCTGAGATTGTTGATTGACCTGTTCTGTCTTCTGTCTTTTCTTGGTTAGGGTTCTGAGTTCAACATTTCGATTGGACAGATCTCCAAAGAAACTTTGTCTGAGGTGTGTTCAGACCAGATTCTTGTGTGTACTAGCAAGTACAGGGCCCGGCACAGTCCATCACCTCGATCAGCTGGTGGTCAAGTTATACCTGCATGCAGATGACATAATTCTATATATGAGAACATGAATGCTCAATCAAGAGACTATTGGAAATCATAGAGTTTGGCAGAGTAGTAATGTGTTAAATCAATGAACATAAATTGATGGTCCTAGAATACACAAATAATTTCATGGCTGAGAAAGAATTCATAAGAAAAATTCCTTTCAAAATAGCAGAGTAGAACCTTAAATCCCTTGGGATAAACCTAACCAAAGATGTGGAAAACCTCTGTGATTAAAATTACAAAACATTAAAAAAAGAAATAGAAGACATTAAAGGATGGGGAAATTTACCATGTTCCTGGATCAGCAGCATCAACATCATAAAAATGTCCACATTACAGAAAGTCATGCAGATTCAACGTGATCCCAATCAAAATTCTGACAACATTGTACTTAGACATAGAAAAAACTATATGAAAATTTATCTCAAAACACAAGAGATCACTAGCAGCCAAAGTATCCCGAAGAATCCTGAAAACAGCCTGAAGTATACCCAGCTCAAGACATACTATAGGGCAATGGTCATCTACACAGTCTATCAGTGGCACAGAAACAGAGAGGATCAATACAATAGAATAGAAATCTCAGAAGTGAGCCCACACATGTACAGCCAACTAACCTTTGACAGGAGAGCTGAAAATAATCCAGGGAAAATGCTGGGTCTCATCAACAAGAAACATATATATTTTTTCTGATTAGAAAACCCCTTAACAAAAAAACTGGGTATAGAAGGAACATACCTCAACATAATAAAGACAATATATGATAACCCCTTGTCATATTGAATGGTCACAATTTGTAAGAATTTCTGCTAATATCTGGAACCATCAAGAAAGCCTACTCTCACCACTATTATTCAAATGTCCTTGCTTTGCAGGTGACATACTTGGGTATAACAGGGAACCAAAAGACTCCACAAGGAGAGTATTAGAACTCACTAGACAATTTAGTATATCTACAATGTTCTGGCTGAGAAAGAACTTGTAAGATCAATACTATTCACAATAGCTACAAAAATTTTAATTACCCTGAAATAAATTTAAACAAGGCTGTGAACAATCTCTAAAATGAAAATTACGAAACATTAACAAAGAAATAGAGGACACAAAAAGATGGAAAAATGTTCAATGATCATGGACTAAAAGAATCAATACCATCAAAATGTCAATATTAGGCAAAATAGCTTCCACATTCAATGCAGCCCCAATTGAAATTCCAATGACATTATTTGCAGAACTAAACACTCTATATTAATAAGGAACCAGAAAGAATCCCGAATGGCAAAAATTATAATAAATAAACAAAACAAACTAGAAGCACTCCAATTTTCAAAATATACTGTAGACTTATTATAATCAAAATAACCTGGTATTAACACAATAATAGACATGTAGACAAATAGAATAAAATAGAAACTTCGGAAATTATCCCATGCATTCACAGCTGATTAATTTATGTTCCTTGTTCCTCTCCACTATGCATCCATAGCCAATTAATCTTTGACAAGTGAGCTAAGATCATCTCTGGATAAAAAACAATCTCTTCAACAACTGGTGGTGGGAAAACAAATTTTCACATACAGAGTTTGACAATACTCATACCTTATCCCTTATACAAACATAAACTCACAGTGGATCATGTTTTTAAACTCAAGACATTAAGCCATGAAATTACTAGAGGAAAACAGGTGAAATTCTGGCCTAGAAAAATGCTTCTTGGAGAATATTCCAGAAGCATAGGTAATAAAAGCAAAACAAGTCAAACAGGAATCTTTTTTCAGAACAAAGAAAACAATGAACAAAGAGGCAACTGACAGATGGGAGAGATATTGACAAACTATGCATCTGATAAAAGATTAACATCCAGAATTTAGAAGCAGTATATTCAAAACAGCAATAAAACAGCAAAACAAACAATGAAAGTGAGAAGTGTGCAAAGGATCTGAATAGACACTTTCAAAGAATGAAATACAAATGGCCAACAGACACAATAAAAAATGCTCAGGATCTATAGCCACCAGGGAAATCCAAATAAAAGCCACCATGTGTGGGGAGCCATGCAGTTTGGTTGGATGGCATGGGAGTGTGATGAGCACCGCTTCTCAGTTAGCAAGGCTGTGAGGAGTTTCTAGCTGTGAGTCAAGGCCCGGCAGAATGTCTCTGGTCACCTCACTGCTGCCTCACCCGTTGTATGGAACTCAATCACCTCTCTGATGTTTCATAGAATTCTTCTGAGGGTGTTGTTGTTTTTCTGCTAATGTGAAGTGATTCCTGTAACTGGTATGACACCTCAAATTGATCTATCATGTTATGATAAAAACACCTATAGTAACAGTAAGGCTATAACACACAGCTAAAAGTATACAATAGTATAATCAAGCCCACTATGTTTCCAAACATCCTGTTATGTGCCCACTTTTGTCCTACAGTTTGCCCTAGTATAAGTAATGTTCTCCTAAGAAATGGCTTGATAATATCTTGGAACAGATGGCAATCATGGAGGTACAAAGAGTTTGTTTATCATGCACGTCAAACTGTTTTTTTTTCTTTCTTTTTTAAAATTGTTATTAACATTGTATTATGTGATACAGTTTTATAGGCACTGGGGATTCCCCCCACTCCTCCCACTACCCTCCCCCCATAGTGGATTCCTCCACCTTGCTGCATAACCACAGTTCAAGTTCAGTTGAGATTCCTTCATTGCAAGCATATACCTAGCATAAAGTCCAGCATCTTATTGTCCAGATAAGTTCAGTGGCCTCTTGGGGAGACCTTCTCTGGTCTGAAGGTAGAGCTAACAGAGTAAAGTTCCGGTCAGTTAAAAGCCCCAACAAAACCTCAGCATCAATATACAACATTATGGAATTAATTGACATAGTATTGAGTAAACAATATGTTAAAAATAATGCAAGTTCAATTCTTCAAAACATCTGGGTTGAGACAGTATCAATGACAGGTTCAAAAAATAACAAACAACCAAACAAAAATTACAGGTTAAATCAAGGCAAACATGTGGTATCTAACCTTTTGGGATTCGCTCATTTCCCTTAGCATTATAGTTTCCAGTTGGGCCCATTTAGCCACAAAGAACTGCATTTTGTTTTTTTTTAATAGCTGAGTAGTATTCCATGGAGTAGATGAACAAAAGCCTTCTTATCCAATCTTCTGCTGATGGGCATTTCGATTGCTTCCATGTTTTTGCAATTACTGATTGTGCTGCAATGAACATAGGGATGCATGTTGGTTTGTCGTGAAACAGGTGTTTTGGATATATTCCTAGGAGTGCTATTGCTGGGTCATATGGTATGCAGATTTTGAGTTGTTTGAGTGTTCTCCATACTGATTTCCATAAAGGCTGTACCAATTTGCAGCTCCACCAGCAGTGGAATAGGGTTCCCTTTTCCCCGCATCCTCCCCAACAAGTGTCGTTGGTGTTCTTTTTTATGTGGGCCAATGTTACTGGTGTTAGGTGGTACCTCATCGATGTCTTAATTTGGATTTCCCTTATTGCCAAGGAACTGGAGCATTTTTTCATATGTTTGTTTGCCATTTGGGCTTGTTCCTTTGTGAAATGTTTGCCCATTTCCCATGCCCATTTCTTGAGTGGCTTGTTTGTTTTGGTTTTTTTGGTTGTTTTGAAGTTCCTTGTCTCTGGGTCGGCTGCGTCTCCTGTCGGCTGCCCTTAAAGGTGACTCAGCAGGTCTGGAGCGGGACGCCGTCTTCCCTGCCTTTTGTTTTGTTCTCGTTGTTCTTCCGAGTTGTGTGGATCTTTTTGGCTCCACACCGTCCAGGGAACTTCAGCACCTCTCCCTGCGGCTCTTTGCTGTTCCTCTTTGCTGCTTCTGTAGCGTTCTATCCCTCTCTCACTGGGCTCTCCCTCACAGCCTTCCTCCTATGTCGGCCATCTTCCCAGATCCTCCACGTCGAACTGTTACAACACATGATATGACGCATTTTAGTTTCTTACCACAGGAAAGCAAAAATATATGGGGCATCTTTTATAAGGAAACAAAACAAACCCACCTCAAATTGGCTTAAAATCTCAATCTTATATTGGCACTTATATTTAGGGAAAGAAAGCAGTTTATATAGATGAAAGAAAGTTTCTTGTAAAGACCCTCTGTAGATTGGCTGAGCTGCCTTGATTCCTTTCACTGCCCTTTAACAAAAGAATAAAAAACAATTGAATCAGCACTAGGTGAAGGTGACCATAATTAATGCATGATTTGATTATAAGATTTAGTAAAGAATCTATGTTATATGCTTTTATAAAATCCTTTCATTTATGATCTTTTAATTCTGTATTTTTAATATTTTAATCAATATTAGTTTGTGTTTAGTAAAAATTGATTTTGGGTATAAGTAAACTTCTTGTCACTATGTAACTGCATGTGCTGCCAACCGTGGAGTTCCTGGCTTCAGCCAGGTGATTGCAGGTTTCAATGAGTAATGGTTTGTTAAGAATGTTTTCTTTGAAATAGAAAAATATTTTTTAGGATTGCTTCTTGCATTTTCATAACCATGATGTAATGAAAAATGAAACAATTGGATGTTGTGCAAAAACTTATGATGATTTATGTATAAATAAAGAAGGCAACTTTTCTGAGTTGTCCATTATGAGCATCAAGCCATAGTGGTCCGTGTCTTATCCCTTCCTATCATCTTGCCAATCCATGCATCCTTTGCAAGCTCTCAGTCAGCTGGAGCTGGTCTCCGGCAACCATATGGCATCACTCTTCTCCAGTTAGAATGGCTATTATCATCCAAACACACAAACAAGTGCCAGTGAGGTTGTGGAGAGGAAGGCACTCTAACACACTGTTGGTGGGAATGCAAATGGGTACAAACATTATGAAAAATAGTATGAGATTCCTGAGAAAACTAAAAATAGATCTGTTGTATGACCCAATTATTCCATTTCTGGAAATATGTCCAAAGGAAATGACAGTAAGCAAATGAGAGAGTTCCCTGCATTCTCATTTTTATAACAGATAAATTCACAATAGTAAAGATACAGAATCAATCTACATGTCCATCAGCTGATGCTTGGATGAAAAAATTCTATATATGTTTGATAGAATGTTACTTAGATATATAAGAATGAAGCCTTGGCACTTGCAACAAAATGTTTAGAACTGGAGATAATTATGCATAGTGAAATAAATCCGACCTATAAAAGCAAATGTAATTTCTATCTTTTTAAAAAATTTAAAATGCCTTGAAATGTTTATTGCAGAGGTGAGGAGATTGCATACCGTTGCAGATCTCTTGGTGGGATGGGAAGTGATGGTGCGGGAAGGTGGGTCAGGGAAAAGACTCTGCCCTCCCTCCCATGACTATGGGGCATAAGGAAGAGGGGGAAATGTGCTATTCCTTAACATCAGCTCACATTAGTGCCAGGGGACAGCGATGGTCTCCTGGTTTTGTCCCAGGGGCCTTGATGTGTAGAAGAATGTTTTGAGGGTGTTCCTTGAGTAGTCTCAATTGTTCTGAGATGGTGTTGGCTTTGTTGATCAGGTATGAGATATCACTTCCAATACTTGCCAGCTGTTTATGCTTTGGTATTCCATGATCTTAGATGGCCTGTAACATTGTTCTTTCTATTTTTTTCATGGTATCACTCCTCTTTCTATTTTTTTGTGAGACACTCAAGTTCCTCTGTTGAATCAGAGGCCAGCACTTCTGTGCTTTGAGTGTATCCCAGTATTTTTTTTTTTTTTTTAATGATACAGTTCCATAGGCTCTGGGATTTCCTCTTTCACTGCCCCAAGTCTCCACCCTGGCCTGGTCTAACTTGTCCCCAGAAGCTGGCTGTTTTCTGTATTGGCAGGTGCTGAAGCCTAGGTGGGAAGGCCCCTGAAGATCCCCCTACCCAGCCTGCCCCCAGACCCAGCTCTCACATTTGCTAGCAGCTGCTGTAACCTAACCTGGCCTAGACTATCCCCTGCCTCGGCTCTCATTTATGTTGATGGGTATTGTGGTTCAATTTGACTTAGTCTGCCTCCAGCTGTGGTACCCACATGTGCTAGTGGATTGGGCAACTCAACCCATCCTTGCCTGCCAACTGCCACAGCTCTCACATGCTGTAGTGGGTGCTGTAGCCTAGAAAGGGTGTCCCCAAGTTACATTAACCTGCCAATACTAAGCCCTAGTTTTCATGCATACTGACAGGTACTGTGACCAAGCCCAGCATAACCCACTCCCATTCCTGACATTCACCAGTGAGTGCCGTGGCCTAATCAGTGCAACCTTCCCAAATTCCTACTAGACATACTCCCAAACATGGCTCTTGTGAGTGTTAGTGGGTGCTGTGACCTAGTCAGGCCCAATCTGCTCCTAGCCCTGACTTCTATGTGAGCAGGCTGGTGCTTTGGCTTGACTCATGGTGGTTTTCTGGATTCTCCCTTATGGTCCATTTTATAAAAATTTATTTTTTATTTATTTTTATTACAAAGTCAGATATACAGAGAGGAGGAGAAGAGACAGAGAGGAAGATGTTTCGTTCGATGATTCACTCCCCAAGTGAGTGCAATAGCCGGTACTGCGCCGATCCGAAGCCGGGAACCAGAAACCTCTTCCGAGTCTCCCATGGGTGCAGGGTTCCAAAGCTTTAGGCCGTCCTCGACTGCTTTCCCAGGCCACAAGCAGGGAGCTGGATAGGAAGTGGAGCTGCCGGGATTAGAAATGGCGCCTATATGGGATCCCTGCGTGTTCAAAGCAAGGACTTTAGCCGAAAGGCCAGGCTGCCGTGCCCACAGTCCACTTTTATTAATCCTTCAATTACTGGTAGGTGCAGTGGCTTGGTCAACAAAAGCTTCCAGATATTGTTGAAGGATTGAAAAATATATTCCATTCTAGCAGAAAGCAAAAATGAGCACATGCAGCCATCCTAACAACAGACAAGATAGATTTTAATACAAAAACTGGTTAAAAGAAACAAAGAAGGGCATTATTGGATTACTGAATTAAATCGACAGAAAGAAGTGACTGTAGCAAATGTGCATTGCCGGGGTGCCTGGGTTTTAAAAGAGATGCTGAAGGGCGACAGACGCAGGCAGTCTACATAAACAGCGTGACTTGGTAAAGAAGAGCAGGGTGGACTGCATCTGCAATCTTCAATGCAGACTTCTGGTGCTGGAGACTAAGGTCAAACCTTTCAGGCAGTGGCCTTCAGCTGGCCAAAGTTCTGAGACCTAGGTGGAAGTCTTCAGGCCAGAGTCCACAGTTGGGCAACAGTCCAAGGTCACACGATTCTGTGATTTAAGGAAAGTTTTGAGACAGTCATGTAGTGACTTCTATACCTGCATCATGCTGCTGCTTCCAGGTCATCAAGCCCTAGCTTGTTAACCTGAGTACAGAACATGGCTATCAAAATCTGTTCTGCACCAACTCATGTGATTTAGTTCTCTAAGAAGTTCAATAAACAGTTGATGCAGTAATATGAGACTGCCGGGTTGTTTGTTTTAAAACTGACTTAGGTAACAAAATTTTATGCATCTCAGGGAAGTTTTGTGTATTTCCTGTTACATTTACTGAGTTTAATTGCTTTAAAAATTGAGTCTTTTTAAGACTCAAACCAATTTTATAACTGATTAAAACTGGTCCACAGCTTTTGTTAAAATGCTCACATTTAACTTTTACTTTGACTAAATGGTCTAACCCTGTGACAATTCTTTAACATCTAAAGTGCTAAAACTGAGTCTTGGACGTTGGGGCTTTCATCTGGATCCGTGGACCTCTCAAAAGGCAAGGCTGTCAAGTGGAAGAGATGAGAAGTGCCTTCTGCTTTGTGTTCCTTAGGATGAAAGGAGAAGAAGTCTTCAGACTGTAGGTGGCACTTCAGACAATGGTCATGAAAAGATCTGCATACTCCTAGAGCAATCCTCAGAACTCCTGCTGCTGTGTGTTTAGGATGGCACCCCTTCTCAGCATGAAACAACCAGAGTGGTCAGGATATCCCTAACTACAGTTGGGATCCATTCATCTGGGGCAGGACATTCTGCCAAAGAGGACACAAATGACAAACATTGTGCTTACACCATAGAATAACAGATTCAGTTACTGTAACCTTTAGAAAAAACAGAAATGGAGAGACATAGACTGCAATCCAGTAGTCATGAGGGACTTCAACAACACCCCTCTTTCATCAATGTCCCGATCAACTAGATAGAAAATCAGCAAAGAAACAACAGAGCTAATCTATGCCGTGGATCAAATGGACCTAATTGATACCCACAAAATGTTTCACCCCAGAGTTGCAGAATTAACATGGCTCCTGACTCCTGGCTTGGCATGACCCAGCCCTGCCCACTGTGGTCATTCGGACAGTGAGCCAGAGGATGGACGAGCTCTCTCTGTCTTACTCTCTGTAACTCCTTCAAGTAAAATATATAAATCTTTAAAAAAGGAACTCGTATCAATAGAAGGTGGCAAAGTACAGACAAATCATAGAGAAAAAATATATAAAAATAGACCAGAAGGCAATATTTTAAAATCTAACTAACTTAAATACTTGTCAAGAAAAAGGGTGAAGTGCATTATATTCACCATAAAGGATCCCATGAAGCAATGTTACAGGTTGTGGTGGTTTTATATTAAGTAAAAACCAAGGAGAATATAGATACAAAGCCTTTTCAAGAATAAATGCATACATACAAGTGAGAATAAAACATAAAGGAAGGAGTCTGAAGCTGCACATCAGACTATTCTGTTTTAGGAAAAGCATTGAGTTTCTTTTCTTCTTTTTTTTAAAGATTTATTTTATTTTTATTGGAAAGGCAGATATACAGAGAGGAGAGACAGAAAGGAAGATCTTCCATCCGATGATTCACTCCCCAAGTGAGCACAACGGCCGATGCTATGCCGATCCGAAGCCAGGAACCAGAGACTTCTTCCAGGTCTCCCACACGGGTGCAGGGTCCCAAGGCTTTGGGCCATCCTCAACTGCTTTCCCAGGCCACAAGCAGGGAGCTGGATGGGAAGCAGGGCCGCCGGGATTAGAACCGGCGCCCATATGGGATCCCAGGCATGCAAGGCGAGGACCTTAACCACTGCGCCATCGCACTGGGCCCTGAGTTACTTTTTTAACAATTTTATTGATTTTGCAAGGCAAGGACTTCAACTGCTAGGTTACTGTGCTGGGCCCAAGAAAGCATTGATTTTAGGAAAATAATTGATCAGGGCATGGGTTGCAAGCTTTGTGAAGTGGAATTTCTATTTTTCTATATGCTTTTTTAATATTGCAAAAATTTTGCATAAGCTTTCTTTTTTTTTTAAGATTTATTTATTTATTGGAAAGTCAGATATACAGAGAGGAGGAGAGACAAAGAGGAAGATCTTCCATTCGATGATTCATTCTCCAAGTGAGTGCAATGGCAGATGCTTTGCCGATCCGAAGCCAAGATCCAGGAACTTCTTCCAGGTCTCCCACACAGGTGCAGGGTCCCAAGGCTTTGGGCCATCCTCGACTGCTTTCCCAGGCCACAAGCAGGGAGCTGGATGGGAAGTGGAGCTGCCGGGATTAGAACCAGCACCCATATGGGATCCTGCCACATTCAAGGCAAGGACTTTAGCAGCCAGACCCTTGCATAAGCTTTTATACATCCACCAAGTACCTATGTAATTTTGAAAAATAATCTAAAAACAACAGAAATACTCAAAAGTCACCTGTCCAAATACTTTCTATGTAGGTTCACAGCACAGTCAAACAAAGACCCCCTAATCTTCCAAAGTCAGGCAGAAACAGTAACAGGCATCACTCCATGTGACTTAAAAATGTCTTTGGGTTATGGGCAGTTCCAAAGGACCACTCAGCCAAACCCCTCCCATCTTCATGCCCTTCAACACTTTGAATCCCTCGCATTCACCTGGGTAATTAGTTGTACATTTAGCTAGAAATAATTTAGCCATTATGCTTTAGGATTGGACATTCAGGCAGTTTCTGTAAGTGCAAGTGGATCCCATTCTTGGGTTGGAGGATGACGTTGTTCAAGAAGAGCAGAGGTGTGGGAGAGGCTGCAGTCACTTTGAAATGGAGCAGAATCAAGGCGATGGCCACCTTCAACTCGAGCATGGCGAACTGCTGCCCGATGCAGTTCCTGCAGACGTCGGGGGAGAGGAGATGTTGAGAAAAAGGATTCTCTGACTCTTTAATACTGGCATAACAAGGGTAAAGTTCACAAAAAAGCAACATTTCATACTGTGGAAACTTTCAGATTTCTGACTGACATTGTTCCCTAGCTAGGAGGCTCTAACGTGATGTCCTCCTTGTAACAACATGATATTTCAGATAGTCAAAGAACTGCTTCTTCTGCCTCAGGGTGTGCACTGCACAGAGCCTGCGCACAGCCACGCACGTCATGAGATTACCTTTGAAGGCCCAGCTGCACAGTGTGTGATAGAGAAGGGACCATCCTTTGTGAATCTAATTGACCCACTGATGGGCTCAGATGGGCACTGCTATCCACTTCATGGTCAGATGAGAAGACAGAGTTCTGTGGAAGAATGTATAGATCTGAGAGGCTAACGTGAGTAAGCTAGACCCCAAACTAAACACTTCTGTGTGCGTTTTTAGAGATTTATTTTACTTTTATCTGAAAGGCAGCATTGCAGGGAGGACAGAGTTAAATCTCCCATCTGCTAATCACTCCCTGTGTGGCTGCAATAGCTGCAGCTGAGCTGTTCTGACCCAAAGCCAGGAGCCAGGACCTAGCTTTTTCTAGGTCTCCCACGTGGGTGCACAGACCCCAGGATTTGAGCCACCGTCCCCTGCTTTCCCAGGCCATAAGCAGGAATTGGAAGTGGTGCTCCCAGGATACAAACTGGCATCCATATTGCATGCTAGCACTGCAGGGGGAGGCTTAGCCTACTATACCCCGGTGCTGGCTCCCCTTCTGTGCATTTTCAACAACTTTAAATGGTTCTCACCTTGGTCCAGCTGAGAATGGTAGGAAGGCATGAGGGTGTCTCTGATCAGAATTCTCCTTAGAAAACCTCAAAGGGTCAAACACCTGAAATGAGAGGACAGTACCACCAGTAACTCCCCAAAGAACATTGAAGACACTTCTTCAGCTACTACTTAGTGCTGACCAATGGGAGCATAATGTGAATCATGTGTGAAGTTTAAAGTGTTCTGTTAACCACATTTCAACAGGCAAAATTAATTTTGTGAATGTAATTTATTTAACCAAAATTATTCTCACATGTAATCCAAATACTTATGAAGGAGATGGTTCTTTTGGCCTTATATCTTGAAATTTTCATGTGTGTTTTACACTGAATGCATGTCTCAATTCCAAGTAGGCACATTTCAAGTGCTCCATGGCCACCTGTGTCTTACAGCTACTCCATTGTGCCACCAGACTTGCAAACCCTGGCCTGCCTCCAAAGGGCCTTCTCTGTGTTAGAGTAAGGGAGAACTGTAATACAGACTATGACAATTGCAGGAGGTAAGGGTGTTATCCACCTAAAAGGCATATCAAAACGATTACGAGGTCAGTTGCTACTGGGACTTGCGGTAGAACTTTCTATTACATGGAACAGAAGAACAGCACATTCCATGAGGGCTTTGAGGTTCAAGAACTAAAGTAAATGAAATTATGATATTGTAAATATGAAAGAAAAAAGAGAAATGAAGAGAAATGAAGGAGGTCTGGCATGGTAACCCAGTGGGTAATGTCCTCTCCTTGCATGTTTAGGGTTCCCATATGGGCAGTTCATGTCCCAGATTCTGTACTTTGCTTCCAGCTCCCTGCGGCCTGGGAAAGCAGCAGAGGACAGCCCAAAGCCTTGGGACCCTGCACCCGTGCAAGAGACCTGGAAGAAGTTCTAGACTCCTGGCTTTGGATAGGCTGAGTTCCAATCATTTTATGGCCACTTGGAGAGTGAACCGGCAGATATAACTTTCTCTCCTTCTCTCCTTTTCCCTGTAAATCTGACTTTACAATAAAATGTGAGAAATTGTAAAAAAAAAAAAAAAAAAAAAAGAGGAAAAGAAGGATTGAGTGAGGTTTTTCTTAGAATTATACCTATGAAATACATGACATTAAATCTCTTCAAATCTATGTAAAAATGTAAAAAATTTAAAAAATCCAGTCACTTCAGAGCAATTTACAAAAATTTATAAATTGAAAAAAGAAAGCAATACCTCTTGGCAGTTAAGGAGATTGTGTTCGAGTCAGTGTAGCACAAAAAATACTAGCACCATTGGATCAAGCTGCTCATGTTTGCTTCAGTCTTTTTGCCGGTCTAGATCCCCTCTCCTTTCTTTTCCACTCTTGCAGGACTGCTGGAACCTGACTGACATGGTGTCCTGTTGGGTTTAGCCCCAAAGAGACACTGGCAGGGCATCTGGAGAGAGGAAGAGCAGAGGGTGTTTTTTCTCACAGAATGCTTCAGTGTGATTGTGTCATGGCTCCTATTTGATGGCTTACCCAGGACTCTCCCTGGTTCCTACCCCTCAATCCTAGGCCCTGTGGCCTAGACGGGATTAGCACTTGAGGTATGTATTTGCTCAGCTTTACCTTTCCTTAAACCCACTACTCAAATGAGTATGTCATTGACTTCCTGCTAGAATCTGACTGTTCCATCCAGCAAAAGTGAGATGACTGGAGTGCACTCACTATTAATGACTCACGGCCTTTTCCTAAGGGCTCGACAGGTGAATCACTGAAAAACAGATTGTGGTAAGCAAATCATGGGGCATTATGTGCACCTGTTCACTCAGAAGAAAGAATAGAATAGGAATAGGAGAAGGGGATAACTTGTGTATTTATTTAGTTTGAAAGACAGAGAAACTGGGGGGAAGATCTTCCATTTGCTGATTCATTCCCCAAGTGCCTGCAACAGCCAGGGTTTGGCCAGGCTGAAATCAGGAGTCTGGAACTCAGTTGGAGTCTCCCAGTTGCATAGCATGGACCCAAGAACTTGAGTTGCTGTCTGCTGCTTCTTAAGGTGTCCAATAAAGGGAAGCTGGATCAGAAGCAGAGCTAGGACTGAACCCAGGAACTCCAACACGGGACAGGAGAGTCCCAAGCGACAATTTAACTGTAGTGGGAAATGCCTGCCCCAAGCACAAATCTTTGTTTCTCTTTTGTATCACTTTCCTTATTTGTAGAGCCATTTCCAATGCTTCGTTTGCAAAACATAAACAGCACATTAGGTTTTTGAAATGTGTGTAAGGGTCATACCTTTGGATTTTCCCAGACAGCAGGGTTGTGGTGAAGACCCCAAATACTGAGGACCACGACCATTCCTGAGAAAGGAGGAAAACAAAAGAAGCTACAAAAGAAAGAACAAGTATTGGGCAGCTGTTACCCTGCTCTTCAACAAAAATTTTCCTCTTACTGGGAAGATTCAGTTCCTTGGGGAGCTGTGTATGCCTTAGTTGATGCCACACAGAGGCACATATGAGAAAGAGCTTTGGGCTGGCATCTTAGTTTTCAAACAATGGTTTACTTCAACTTATGTTTCTGTTTGAAGAAGTGGTTGTAGCATGTCAAAATCATAAGCCGTGCTTATGTTTTTTGCTATGTTAGGCAATTACTTAAATTTCTGTTAATGGACTCTAAAACACCCTTTGAAGCAATCTGGGTACAAAGAACCAGAGCTTATTTGCATTATTCAGATCCAAGGAAAAGTTCCTGTTGGTGCTATTTACATGTGGAAGGTGTGAGATTTGAGGAAATATCCATGTGGTTCCAGCATTAAAAAAAATAGGAAAAAGGGAGAGAATTTGAGGATTACTTTGAGACCACAAGTTATTCTGATAAACTGATTTTGGGTTTGTGAACAAGCTTCTAGTGACAGCTGTGGTTGTTTGCTGTAAGTAGTCCTCTTGGCTTGTTTTTAGCAAGAGTTAACAGAACAGGGGAGACAGTGTGTCTCGCATGCCTGCCAGGGACTCTCTCAGAAACGCGTGGTGTTCTGAGCAACCCTGGTTCCAGGTACTGCCCCCCCCACAGCTCTGCCCACATCAGCCAACCTCAGCTGCACTTTGGGCTCCCCCAGTGGGTTTTTGGTTAATCAACACTATTTCAAATGCTCCATACACTCTAAAGCATTACATACACATCTTAATATCATGTGCAAGAAGAAAATGAGCTAATGTGTTTGAAAACTCTGTATAAAATGTACATTCCTGAGCACTACTGAGTGTGACACTGGTGATGAGGTCTTAGAATGCCTGACTCCCACAGGATGCAACCACACTTCTCTCCCTTTCTGGGTCTTCCAGCTAAAAATGAGAGATGAGAGACAGTGCTCATCTCATACGATGTTTCATCTCAATTTCAAACCTGGTCAAAGATGACCTCAGAAACTATGTCCCAGAAGCATTTAACTCCCGGGAATTAACTCTGGGCTGGGATACTAGAGATGTGAATGTTGGACTCAGTTTTGCCGCACCTGGTTATGTGCAGTCGGAACACTTACTGAAATTCACATCTTCTGTGCCTAGCACTAAGCCAGCTGTCCTTAAGAATGTCTTTTGAGTTCTCCAAGAGCTAAGAAATCTTAGTCTTTTTCAGTGTGGGCCCTAGGATCTCACGATCTTTAGGAGGAACTTAGGAAAAGAATGCAAAGACCTGCAGGCAACGAGCATCCATCTGGGAAGGTGAGGGGCTTGTTGAGTTCCCTGGAAATGGATGGGACAGGAGGAATCAGGCGAAATGCCTCACTGATGCACATTTCAGTGTACGACAGCTCGCTCAGCTGGTCCCTGTGGGGAGAGGGAGAAAAGGAACGAGGGACCTCAGATTCTTATCCAGTTTGTAAATATTGATCTTCTCCTCAATTTGACTGTTTCTCATGGTAAACACCAAACTAGTGTTAAACCAGTTTGCCATCTGAATGTATCCATACATAAACTGAAATGTATCAGAATATTAAAGCAAGACTCTTTCTATGTGAGATTCGACCAGGGACTTGGGTGCTTCCATAAGAATCAGGACTCTTCCCCCTGTCTTGTGAAGAATGTCATTAGCATTTTTATTGAGGTTAGATTGAATCCGTAAATGACTTAAAATAACATGTGAATTTTAAGAATATTCTTTAATGCATGAACATGGAGGTTTTTCCTTTCCATATTTTCTAAGATTTCCAACTTCTGTAATCCTCATTGTAGAGGTCTTACATGTCTTTGGTGAAATTTCTGAATATTTTATTTTATCTTTGTGAAGGTATTGTGAATGGGATTCATTCTATAATTTGCTTCTCAATGAGTTCATCTTGTTGTGTAAAATGCTATTGACTTTTGCATGTGTGTTTTGTGTTCTACATACTTTACTGAGCTCATTTACTAATTTGAATTATCTCATGGCAGAATCCCTAGGTTTTTCTCTGTGTAGAACAATGCAGTCTGCAGACCAGAATAATCTGGCTTTCTCCTTTCTGATTTGTAAGTATTTAATTTCCTTCTCTTTTCTGATTGTTTTAATATATGAAACTATGAAAGTACTAGAAGAAAACTAAGAAATCAGTATAAGCAAAGATTTTTTTGACTAGGACCCCCAAAAGCACTGGTAACCAAAGTGAAACTAGATAAATGAGGTTATATCAGATTAAGACGCTTGGGTACAGCATGAGGGACATCAACAGAGTGAAGAGGTAACCAATAGAATGGGAGAAATTATTTACAAATTATTATCTGACAAAGAATTAATATTCATAATGTGTAAGAAACTAAATAAAGCCAATTTAAAAAAAAACCTGAAAAATGATTGAGTTAAGAAATGGACAAAGCATCTGAATTGAATTTCTGAAAAGAAGACATATAAATGGCCATCAAATAAATTTAAAGAAATTCAATGTTACTGACTTTTAGGGAAATGGAAGTCAAAACTTCAAAGAAGTACCATCTCACTTTAGTTATAATAGTTATAAAAACATAACATGCTGCAACAATATGGAGAAAAGGAAATTCTTACACACTATGGTTGGGTATGTAAATTAATATAGCCACTAAGGAGAATATTATGCAGTTTCCTCAAAAAATTAAAAATAGAGTTGATGGGCTTGGTGCGGTGCCCCTTGGCTAAAGTCCTCGCCTTGGGCACGTCAGGATCCCATATGGGTGCTGGTTCTAACCCTGACATCCATGCTTCCCATCCAGCTCCTTGGTTTTCGCTGGGAAAGCAGTCAAGGATGGCCCAAAAACATTTGGAATCCTGGACCCACATGGGAGACCTGGAGGAAGTTTCAGGCTCCTGGCTTTGGACTGGTGTAGCTCTGGCAGTTGTGGTCACTTGGGGAGTTAATCATTGGATGGAAGATCTTCCTCTCTGTCTCTCCTCCTCTCTGTATATCTGACCTTGTAGTGAAAATAAATAAATATTTAAAAAAATAGATTTGCTATATGATCCAGCTGTATCACGGCTGGTTATAGATTTGCAGAAAAGCAAATCAGTTTTTTAGAGAAATGCCTGCACTCCCATGTTGGTTGTAGCACTAGACAAATAGCCAAGATACGAAATCAAACCAGGGTTAAACACACACACACATGCACACACACTGGGATATTATTCAGTCATAAAAAGATATTCTGACATTTGTAGCAAGATGGATGAACGTGGAGATCACTATGGTAATTGAAATAAGCCATACACAGGAAGACAAATGCCACATGCTCCCTCATATGTGGAAGTCCAAATGCAGTCCATCTGAACTCAGAATTGTCATTATAGAGATGGGAAGAACGGAGGAGGGATAGAAATAGGTGGGGTAATAGATATAGAAATGTAAGTGAAAGTAACAAGTTCTTATGTTCAATACAAGGCGCTAATAACGGAGCATAAAATGTATCATATACTGGTTAGTAAATGGGAAGAGGGGAGCTGATAGGAGCCAAACACAAAAACCAGGTAACAAATGTCATTTGTCTAATATAATTAGATATAACAAGATATTGCACTATCTATCATGGAATGTATAAGTATTACATAGTGATGAAAAACTTTGATTTAAGCTAATTAATAAAATAGCTTAAAACAAAATTGTCATTTGATTAAGCAATCTCTATCCTGATCATGCAATTAAAAAAATAAAGTTGCCACCTCATTAAGACATTTGGATGTCTATGTTCATTGTAGCATTGTTTACACAGAATAGACAAGATGAAAATAACTTGTGTGTATTGAAGGACAAATGAATAAGGAAATGTGATATGTATGCACAATGGAATATTATTCAGGCTTAAAAATTATCATGTCATTTCTCACCACCCAGCTGGATGTGGAGGTCATATCGAGGTAGGTAATTCAAGTACAGGAAAAAAATATGTGATGTTACTGACATGAAGAATCTTCACAAAGGTCAAGCACATCGAGATGGAGAATAGAACAGTTATTACCTGGGTGAGCACGTGCGAGGGCAGGGGGACTGCGGCTCAGAGGAGTCAAACAGCCAGTAAGTGGCACAGCACGAAACCTACAGTGTGAGGGACTTCTACAGAAATAGACCCCAACTACTCTTGCTCAAGATAGGTAACTAGTAAGATGACAGATACTGAATTTGCTTCTCTATAGTAATCACTTGGCAATCGAAACATGCTCCCCAGCATCAGATGTAAACATTGACATCTGTTTCTAAAAGTTAAACAGAAAGTAAGTAGAGCAAATCCTTCAGCTATGAGTGTGCACCGGCTTGCATTTACTTTGTCATCTTATTTAAACACTTAACGTTGTGTACAAAGTGAACAATAGACCTACTGTATGATACAGCAATTCCACTTCTGGACATATAAAAAATTTTTGAAAATCATGTAAAACTATTCACGGACTTCCATTTTTTCACACCAAAAATAAATTCATATTTTGATTTAACATTCTATGAACTTTAAAAAATATCCTCATAAAACCAAACGAGAATGCAATCAGCATATTTTGATTTTACGTTTTACTAACTTTATAAATATCCTCATAAGACCAAATGAGAATACAATCAGTATATCGAAGTTTATCCTCATAGTCATATCTATTGCAGCATCAATCATAAAATCAAGGTACTGAATCAACTTAAATGTTCATCACCAGATAAATGAGTAACAAGTAGCACACAACACACACACACACACACACACACACACACATTAAAACAATTCTGTTATCTGTGACAATATCAACGAATTTGAAGGACATTATGCTAATTAGCCAGGCACAAAGAGACAAATGCCACATGATCTCAAGCAAGTGGAGCTTCCAGAAGTAAACACTAGTACAGTGATCACCAGGGGCGAGGGTGGGGCAATAATTGGGAAAGATACTGGTCAAAGAATGTAAAATTCCAGTTAGAAAGGAGGAATAAGTTCAAGAGCACTAATTATAGTACCGAGGGATTAACTGTATGGTTGAAACTTGTTAAGAGGGTAGATTTTTAATTTCTCCATCACAGTGGTTGAGATCATCAATTGATTTTTTGGTTTAGTCATCTCACATATATTTGCT
The DNA here is from genome assembly GCF_017591425.1 of Ochotona curzoniae. Classification (NCBI taxonomy): domain Eukaryota; kingdom Metazoa; phylum Chordata; class Mammalia; order Lagomorpha; family Ochotonidae; genus Ochotona; species Ochotona curzoniae. The sequence continues at coordinate 18,365,849 of NW_024465649.1, forward strand.
GCACACACACACATTTAGACAATTTATTTAAAATATGAAAAATACAAAAAAGCGAGTACTGAAATGGTGTAGCTGTCTGAGCAGCTCTTAGAACACAAGTGTCAATTCATAAGCTCTACCAGCCAAGCTCTAGGTGCAAGCCTAAGGATCATGCCCCTCATTTCCAAGACGCCAGAGCTTGTAAGAAATAAAAATGGGACGTTGTACACACTAATAATGGGAAGAACAACCATGATTTATGGATGAGTATGATTCTTTTGCAAAAGACACAGGATAAACTGAGGCTCTCTTGACACATTATTGTCTGCCTTTTCAGCTTCCATGTGTGCACATCTGCTGGCACTATGGTTACAAAGGCACCAGGGAGGTGGGTCTCAGGACAGGGCGTCTCATGCCTGTATCCCTGATGCCACCCACGGTGTACGCGTGGTGAGCTGTCTGGGGGTGGCCAGTGAGCCATTTGGTGCCAGGCTCCTCCTGCTGGCCACCCGTCTGGGTCCTTTGGGGTTTTGGTTCTTTAAATCGCTGCTTAGGTCGCTCCAGGTTGAATCTACTATGCTTCTGGGATGTGAATCAATCCTAAAGATTCCCAATGACAATAACTCTTCCTTTGAAGAACTTGTAATCACTTAGCAATGCTGAGCACCGAGCACCAGTTCATGCAAAAGCTAAGGCTCAGGGCTTGTCCAGTAGGATAACCTATTACCTGACATGATGATGGATCAGCAGACGGGTCACATTAGGCAGGGCCATGACATTAACGAGTATACGAGAACCATATCCAGGGGTAGATTCTGTGGGAGATGTGTGGGCCAAACCCTGTGGAAATTCTAGCCCCACTGGTTAGCTCAAGAGTTGGGGTGATGATGGACTAAGCTAGTTGTGACCAAGGAGCCTGCCATTATTCACAGGTAAAGGAACCCACAACAGTCTGGACTGGTTAAGGCAGCAGCACCCGAATGTGTATCCTGAATAGGGTGTGAGGTGGGCCGGGCTGCAACATTCACCAGCTCATACAAGGCCAAATGGAAGGTCAGACTGCACTGGGCACTGGCCTAATACCCAATGGCATGTATGAGAACTGGGTCTGGGAGTGGATCAAGTGGAGGAACTGGGAAACTCCCTTGGCGAGTCATAGCTCCTGCTGGTGAACATGTGGTCCAGACCTGGGGGTCTGACAAGCTGGGCAAAGTAGCTCCAATGGCTGGCTAATGTGTCAATTGGTAATGGAACGGGAGGTATTGGGCAGGACACTGCAAACCTTAGCCTACAAGCGAAACTAGAAATCAGAAGGGAGCACATGTCATGCCGAACTAGGCTCTTGAACCTACTGGTCTTCGTGTGTCAGGGACACTAAGCCACAGTGTCTAAGGCAGAGGCCGGGACAGGTGAGGGGCTGACCCAAGCTGAGTCAGAGCAAACACTGGCATGCGAGTGATCTATGGCTGAGAACGGCCAGGTTGGGGAGCTAAGGGGACACCCTAACTGGGTTGAGGTTCCCACCAAGGGGCGTGTGGGATGGAATGGGGGCTGCGTTCTGATCAGGAAACAGTTGTAGTCTCCCTTGGCACAAGTGTGGACTGGGACTGGAAGCACCAAGCTGGGTCAGACTCCAACACCGTCTGGTGACCTGGAGGACCAGGGTAGTTTGGGACAGACTAGGCTAGGTCTCAATCCCTACTGAGCCATGTGTGAGCTGTGAGTGGGTATGGACGAGCCATGGCTGGGCTGAAACATGCAACAGCAAGAACTAGTTTGGGTTGAAGTCCAGTCAGGAAAAGCCACTGTTCCTGCTGAGACAGGAGGTGAACTGAGAAGTGCTGGCTCATGGACCCATTGGTATGCGCAAAATCTGGCATTGGGAGAGGTTCTGATGGTGGAGTCTGGGAAACTCCTCTGGCAGGACACAGACCCTGCAGGTAAGCACAAAAAGCATGATAGGAAACAGCCCAGAACAGGCCTTGGAAAGTTACCCACGGGCATACATTTGGCATAGGTTGGGGGCAGACCAGGCTGAATCAGTTCATGACATCCGCTGGCAAATCCAACCACCAGAACAGAGTGTGGGTCGAGCCAGGTTAGGTTGCAACAAAAACCAGGACACAATACGGAATGCCAAGGTGAGGTTGCCTGTACCGGATGTGACCGCAGTGCCCAACAAGCACATGTGAGAACCAGGAAGGGAGAGGGCAGAACCAGCAGGGGGAATAAGGAGGGATTCTGTTGCTGGACACTACTCCACTGGAGAGTGTGAGCTGGGATGGGGGCAGACCAGGTTAGCAGGGCTACAACACCTGTGGGCCTCATATGGACTAGATCAGGGAAAAGCCAGGCTGGGCTGATTATTCCTACTGGTGCAAACACAATTAGAGTGGGTGAGGATTGGTTGGGCTTTGCTGCAGCATCAGCTGGCAGAGGCTGGCACTGGGGGCTAATTCTGTCAAGTCAAACCACAGAACCACCTGGAGAGTGCATAATCCAGGTGAGAGAGACCTGAGAGGGAAATAGTGGGCTCCTCCCTCTTGGGTTACCACTCCCACTGGGAGGGATGGAAAACTAGGATAGGGGCTGGGGTGGCTAGACAGAGAGGTACTCAACAACATCCGTGAGGGCTGGATAGTTGAGCTGGTTAGCTGGAACTCAGCTTTAATACCCATTGACATGAATGAGAACCAAATGGAATGTGGGACAGACTGGACTAGTCTGCTACACATACTGGCAAACCAGGGTAGGGGGCGGGCCTGTTGGGGGTTATTGTGGGTTGCTCTGTCTAGGTTGCAGCTCCCACTGGTTTATGCGAGGGCCGAGTATATGCTTTGCAGAACCAGGCTGGACTGTAACACCCCTTGGTTCCAGTGGAAGTCGGGGCTCAAAATAGAACCAACCCAGCAATTGCAACTACCAGTTGACCGGGTGATGGACTGTGCTGGGCCCTATATTTGCTAGTACATACAAGAATCTGGTCTGGGAACACCTCAGACAAAGTTTCTTTAGGGATCTCCACAATCAAAATGCCGGATTCAGAACCCTAACCAAGAAAAGACAGAGGACAGAACAAGTCAATCAACCACCTCAGCTATATGTTGGCAGTGAAATATTGGGCAAATGGAGACTCTATGATGGACTGTGTCAATTAGGAGTCTTTAACGACCTCATCGTGCTTGGAGTGGCGAGATTGGCAGCGATTCAAAACTGGTGAACTATCAAAACCACTTGAGCAAGAACCTCAGAGCATGCCCTACATCTGGGACCTGGGGTGGGTGGGAACCTGGGTGGGGCTTCTCCCTCAATATCCCCCTTTACCTCAGATACATGAAGGAAACAATTTGGAAATAATAGTCTTACCCACTTTCCTGTAGCCCTTGAACTTTTTTACCCCAATTAACTATGTAAAGATTGTCAAAAATACAATAAAAATCAAAACAAAACAAAACAAAACAAAACAAAGCAAAACAAAACAAAACAAAGGCACCAGGGAAAAAGGCTAAAGTAAAACCCTAGTGGAATTAGACAAAAACGCTTAGCGATGTGGATCTCACCAGGTGATGGAAGACCCTTTCCCTAGGATGTTCCTGATCTCCTCCCGGCATCTTTCTTGGTGCTCAGGGTTCCAAGCCAGGCAGTAGAGGAGCCAAGAGAGGCTTGCGGCTGTGGTGCTGTGCCCTGCCAACAGGAATGTGTTCACCTCAGACTGTAGGTCGGCATCTGAGAAGCTGTCTTCACTCTCACTCTGTGATATGTTGTAGAGACACGTGCATGAAGAATTAGTAATAGATTTTTGGGGTTCCAAGCAAAGAATGCTTTAAGACAAATAATGTTTCAAATGAGCTTCAGTTTTAACTCAGTTCAATAAATACACAGGGGAATTTCAAAAAGTTCATGGAGGAGATATTTTGTATGAAAGAACTTGGCATGAATTTTAGGTTTCTGGTACTCAAATAATCTTACCTTCGAATCCAATTTTCCTGTGAACTTTCTGACGGGCCCTTGTGTACACTGAGTTGCACTTTTTGCAGAGCACAGAGGAGAACCAAGGTGAGATAAGAAAAGCAGGCCTTACAAAGAAGTGTCCAGTCGTCAGGATCTGGAACCTTCAAGCTCTCACTTTATGCAATTTCCAAGCACCCTTCATGATTTCACACATTTCCCCCAAACTGTGTACATCTGTTTGATCACCTACAAACCCTGCCAAGTCTTCACCAGTTGTTTCCCAGTGACAGTCACAGAATTTCATCTTTTATCCCAATCTACATGGAGCCAATCCATCAAGTCAAAGTACTATTAAAATTTAATTAGTGTGATTTTTTTTGTATAGCTAGACAGAGATTTATTTTAAAGAATTACATGATTTTAAAGATCACATGATTGGGGCACATGTCAAAGTCAAAAGGTTAGAACATTTGGAAATAGTTGCTATCCCAATCCAGAATCCAAATCTGCAGGCAGACTAGCAGGTGGAATTTGACTTCAATTCTTTGGGAAGCAACTAATTCTATTTTGCTTTTATCTTCTCACTCTATCCCCACATATCCATGTACCCTCACATTGACTGGCTTTTGGGGTTGATTGTTGAGTTGGTAAGACTCACCTGAGCAGAAAGGATAATATTCAGGAAATCCTGGTACTCCATTTTCTGAGAGCCATCCTGCTTCACCCCCTCCTTGAGGGATATCCTCCTGTCTTGCAGTACCTTTTCTGGGTAGAATAATAGTTCTCTATTACCAAACTGATAGAAAAGTCTGTCAAAGTCAAATAAATGATAACAAAAAAGCCCTGGCTCAAGAGCAGCTGCAAATCTTGTCTGAGTTCTGGAGGACAGGGTAGGTACTAAAATATCTGGTTTTTACAGATGGTTTATTTTCTTATGGAAATGCACAACTTTCAGCCCAAAACTCCAAAGACAAACATGAGAGATGGAAAACAAAGGTTATTTCAGCAGGCAATCTAGTTCTATGAATATGCATTTATATGTAAATGATGAAACATTCTGTTCTTCCCCAGTCTAATATTTTCACAGAGAGGTGTGTTAAAACTTTATTTGAAAGGCAGATTTACAAACAGAATGAGAGACACAGAGAAAGAACTTCCATCCACAGGTTCACTCCCCAAATGGCCACAATGGATCTGAACTGCTCTGAAGTCATGTGTCAGGAGCGTCTTCTGGGTCTCCCACTTGGGTGCTGGGGCCTTAAGACTTGTGCCAACCTCTGCTGGTTTCCCAGGCAGATTAGCAGGCAGCTGGATTGGAAGAGGAGCAGCTGAGTCTCTAATAGTGCCCATATGGGATGCCAGCCATACAGGTGGAGGCTCAACTTACTACACTAGGCACTGGTCCTGATTAAGTATCAATTAACTGTTTGGTAAGTATTTTGTATGGAGGCATTAATGAAAAACAATGTTGAATTTCTAAGAAAGCTTAATCTATTTCATCTTTTGCATGTATGTTCTGTAAAATGTATTTTTGAGTTAACTTATTGAATTCATGTCCACATTTACTCTGTATCCATTTTCATTCCTATGTTGCTTATCTTTAGCTTGTCAGTATTACTGAAATTATGATGCACAAAGCCACATGTCTTACATCCTTTGAAATGTTAAATACTCTCTACTCATATTATACTAATAATACTTGTTAACAAAGGACTGGTATAGCAAAAGGTTCTGACAAAACTGTTACTATAATGTAGTAAAATCTCCAAAGGGACAAAAATTGCACTTCATTTGAGCAGTGTCTACACAAAAACTGCTTTAAGAAGAATAATTTTGCGTTGGGGAGTGGACATTAGGGTTACTGATTAAGACACACAGTTGGAAGCCTAAATCTCATATCAGAACATGTGAATTTCAGTCTCAGACCTATCCCCTATTTCTGCTTGCTGCTAGTGTATAGTCTGGGCAACACTGGGTGACGGTTCAAGTACTTGGTTTCCTGACATGGAAAACTGATTGAGTCCTTGTCTCTTGCATTCAGCATGGCCAGGCACTGACTATTGAGGGCATTTAGAGAGTGAACCAGCAGATTGAAGATCTCTCTATCTTTTTATGCCTCTGTCAGTCAGTCTCTCAAATAAATGAAATCGTTTGGGTCTAATGTGTGACTTAGCAGTGAAGAGAGTCAACACAGCAGTTGAGATATCTGCATTCCACTTTGGGGTGTCTGAGTTTGAGACTGGCTTTCTGGCCCTGAGTCCATCTTCCTAGTAATGTGAACACTGCTATTCAGGGATGAGGACTCCAATAGTTGAGTTCCTGCCACCCATGTGGGAGACTTGGATTGAATTTTCTATTCCTGCTTTTGCACTCTCCAGACTCCAATGCAGATATTTGTGGGAAGTGAACCAGGAAATGAACATTTTATCTCTATCTTTCTGTTTTTCTTTCTCTCCGCCTCCAAGGTGAGTAAATCACAAAACCAAGCAGAACAGGATTCTCTATTCACAGTGAAGTTTCTCTCAAGAGTCACAATATAGTCAGATAGTATACAGACTTGGACAACCATTATCCAAGAAATACCTGTGTACTGATTCAGCACTTGGCTTAACTTATGAAAGCGGTATCCCTGAGGACTGAATTTGAAAATTATGTCATGGTGATGTAGGAAATTATACAAACGGTGAAATGTTATTTTTCCCATTTCGAGTATTGCTTTTAGATAAGGATCACAGGTACTAGAAGAGAAAGATGGGACAGTATGTTAATAATTGATCTAGACACTGTTAAACAAATATATCTTTTTGCTCTTCCGTCACTGACCTGTTTATCTGGCAGTTGGTCTCCTGGCTAAAAGCACATTTCATGATTATGTCCAGGGCCATCAAGCTGATGTGCTCATATACCTCCAAGGTCGTGTCCTGAGCACTGCAAATCTTCTCCCACTTGCCCTGACATGGGAGGTCAAGATCAATATCAACACCATAAACATCATCAGTCTGTCTGGAGGTGGGGATACTTCCCAGACTCTGCACTTAGGACTCGAGAGAGACAAGCTTGACCTCACAGAAACCAAAGTTCAGGTGAATCAATAGCACACTGATCTGGGGCATGCACTCAGCTGAATGACAGAGAACATGGAACAAGCTGCGCATCTGGTAAATGGCTGGTGTAAAGATCTGTGGCCTTTGGGTAATATCAACCCTGTCCATAAAACAGATCTTCTGTGATTCAAGGGCTATAATTACAAGAGGTTCCCCAAGAGTTTCTCTCATTTTCAGTCCCCAAATTGGCAGATATACAACATTGCTCTCAACCACCACAACCGTGTTAAAACTTGGGATATTTTAAAATGTGTTTTAGATTCATTTTAGCAGAAGAAAAGCTGGAAGGAGAAGCAGCTACAGGGAGCTAGTTCCTAGCTGGTCACACTGTGTCCAGTTAACTTGTGCATCCACAGAGAACTAGTCACTTGGTATTTTCTAAAATATTTGGCTTGACTTTTAGAAACTCACAAAGTCTCCAGTTGGACTGTACTTGCTATTGTATTTAATTTTCTAAAAATAAAAGTCAATTGAAAAGATGTTTAAGTTGAGGTCAACCTATGTCTGTTGCACATTTGCAGGTGCTAACCTAGAAATTAAGGACTTGGAGACCTCAAATGAAAAGCAAAGGATTGTAAAAACATTTATCTAAGGAGGCATTGTTCACTCCAGTAACTTGCATCTGAGGTACTTTTTACTTTTACTGAGTACTTTTTACTTTTACAGGTACTTTTACTGAGCACAAAAGGTGAATTTAAAAGAAATAAAAGCAATATTGTCTTGAAACACTCTAGAACCTTCAGTGAAGGGAGCATCTATGAGAGCAATCTCAAGGAAATGCAAGAGTGGGAATGAGGGGAACACACATGGCTCCTGGACAGGCTGGTAGAACTGACACACAGTCCCTGGCAGATTTTAAGTGTGTTGAACACTGAACAGTACCAGGCCTGGAGGAAGATGTTTGCCTCCCTTGAAGCATCTGCATCCTGGTCTCTAGGGCTTAGCCCACACAGCTCACACAGATAGTGTCACCATAATCTTGGTGGACTTCAGGTTAAGTTCGCTTGAGAGCTTGGCTAAGAACCCAACCAAAGAACTGGTCACAGTGCTTCCTCTGAGGAAAGGGGCACATTTCTGGAGGAGAAGAACTTTGGGCTTATTTGTAGTGTTTTGAGTGTTTATAGTAGACCTATTAATGGACTTCTTGATTTTTAAAATAAATACAACTTTAAAATTTAAATATTTGTACAAGCAGAGCTTTGGATAAAGTCAAATTACAAATCAGAGATAATCTATGGGGGTGTTTCTCCACAGCCTCTGCTGGTCCATTTTGGTCCTGGGGAAAATCCTTTCCAGCTCCCAAGTCTTCCTTCTTGCAGACTCACTCTGCTTAGAATTCCTATATCTACAGATTCAAGTCCAGCCTACAGTTCCTGTGAAGGTTAGCATCCTCTGGAATTTGAAGCTACAGTGGTTCTTCCTAGGCTGTTTGCCTCTCATCTGCGGCACTGTCTGGTTTATTACCATAGGATCTCAAAATATAGATTTTAAATATCTTGTTTCAACCTCCCCAAGAAAGTAGCAAAGGCTTACCATAGACACATAGACAATGGATAATTATACATTGATTAATTCATGCAAATTGATGCTTGATTCCTGCTATCTATTAAATGTATGTCTCTAATGATCCCCACTAGCAGTATTTTGCACCACATCAACACTTTCTTTCACTTACCAGCATTGTGTTCACAGAGTAAGCCATCACCTCAATATATGTTTTCAGGATGTCAAGGTGGAATCCTGGAGTCAGTAGGCGACGATGCTGGAACCACTTGGGTCCATCCAGATTGACCAGTCCTTTTCCTTGAGAGATAGAAGGTACAAAACCTTTTGCCATGTATTAGGTGAGATGAAGAAGGAGTGATGTGGAAGAGACAGATGGATGACTGGGACCCAGAGGTAGTGCTCACTAGAAAAGCAATGCATTGCTGATATCTTAAATTGGGGGTGAGTTTCTATTCTTTTTTTAATTTTTAAAAGATTTATTTATTTTTATTACAAAGTCAGATATACAGAGAGGAGGAGAGACAGAGAGGAAGATCTTCTGTCCGATGATTCACTCCCCAAGTGAGCACAACGGCCAGTGCTGTGCCAACCTGGAGCCTGGAGCCAGGAACCTCCTCCAGGTCTCCCACGCGGGTGCAGGTTCCCAAGGCTTTGGGCTGTCCTCCACTGCTTTCCCAGGCCATAAACAGGGAGCTAGATGGGTAGTGGAGCTGCCGGGATTAGAACCGGCACCCTTATGGGATCCTGTTGCGTTCAAGGCAAGGATTTTTTTTTTTTCTTGAGAAGCAAATGGATTTTATTCTGGTCAAATTCTCAAGGTTACTGGCTATTAGAATTTAATCTTGTAGGTGACCTATAATTTAATTCTAAGGTTTACAATACAGTGTATTTGTTACACAATGTCAAGATTTTTTTTTTTTACATTTGGATATAACATTGCAGAAATATTAGTTCTAAGATATAAAATGATTTAAATGGAACACTACTTCAGCTCCACCCAGAAGGGATACTGAATGGATTTCTCTTTTGTGTGTGGATTTTCTAAGATGTTTTATTTCTTATACCATTTCCAGGTGGACAAGCCATGTGCTAACGCCTCGTGTTCTCACTTTCATCACCCCATTCCTCAGGTGGACATAGAGTTGGATGTCACTCCATCTTTTCTTTTGTTTATACAAAAGCCTTCCCTGAATCATCTATTTTCAACTTGGCTCATGGTTTGAATTTACAGTTATAGGATTTGAGGGGGTGGAGGGAAAGAGACAAAGAGTTAGTGGTCTTCTTTAAAAAAATAGAGATAGAAATAGCCAATTCTTTTATGGAAATGAGAAAAGTTGACAAGTATGGATTGGAAACACCTCCACTGGGATTTTCCAGCAAGGTGAGGACTTTTTAGCTCCAGGCCACCCCATCGGGCCCAAGTTTCTATTCTTGTACAGTGAGATTTTTCAAGCATGATAAGTTTAAACATCTAGCAAGATTAGAAGATACCAACTATTAGCATATAGTAATTGAGAAGGGTACTTAATCTTTTTGAGACTTGGTTGTCTCAACAAAAAAGTATGATAATAAATACCTGCTTTGTCATATTGCTATGCGCAGTATATAAAGGTGCATAATAAGGTACCCCATAAAAATACCATCAGTATTCATCTCCTTTCCACTCCAAACCATCCCATTAGCTATGCTGTACACATGGATGCTCAAGGAACCAGAGAACAGTGTCTACCCTTCCTGTCATTCCCTCCTGAGTCCTGCTTTGTGAATGGTGCAAAGTAGAAATATGGATCATGGCTAATGTTGCACAATCTTTTACTGAAAGGCTAGTCATTAAATATTTGGTTTTCAAGGACTTTACACTGCTGGCAGCATTCTCAGGGTGCTAGGTTCATGATGAATGGTCTGGTGCTGGTGCAATGATTGAACCATAGTCTAAGTGCTGAAACAGGTATTTCACTTAATCTTCACTATGGCCTAGAGATGTGCTTCTCATCTTCATGTTCAAAGATGAGGAAAATCTGGGCAGGGTCAAGCAAACCACAACTGACAAGGAAGAGCAAAAATCAGGATGGAGCACAGGTCATGTCCAACTAGGCTTTGGCCACAGCAGTGAAGGCAAAGGCTGAGACATTGAGGGGCTAAGCCAACTGAGTCAGAGCATCCCCTGCCACTATAGTAATCTAGGATTGGGAATAGACTCAGTGGGGAGCTGTGAGAGTACACTTTTGCTGTGATGGGGTTCCTATGGGAGAGTGTGAGGCTGTAGTGGGGGCTGTGCTCTGGTCTGGATATGTCTGCAATCTCCCTTGGCACAAGTGTGCATTGGGTCTGGGTGCACTGAGTCAGGCTAGGCAGCAGCACCATGTGGTGCTCTGCAGAACCTGGGTAGATGTAGGTCGGACTAGGTTAGGTCTCTGTCTCTACTGCATCACCTGTGAGCAGTGTCTGGGTATGGACAAGCCGTGGCTGGGCTGAATCATTCAACAGTAGGAACTGGAATAGACTGAAGGCCAGCAAGGAGGGCTGACCCATGGAATCACCAGGACGTGCAGGACCTGACATAGGGAGAGGTTCTGATGGAGGAGCATGGGAAACTCTTCCGTGTCGACACAGTCCCTGCAGGTGAGCACAAGAACCATGATAGGGGAAAACCCAGAACAGGCCAGAGATAGATACCCACTGGCATACATATGGCATAGGTTGGGGGCAGACCAGACTGAACCTGTTTACATCACCTGCTGGCGAATCCAAGCACCAGAATAGAGTGTTGGTTGGGCCAGGTTCGGCTGCGACACAAACCAGTGCACATAATGGAATGCCAAGGTGAGGTTGCCTGTACCAGTTGTGGCTGCGGTGCCCAACCAGCACTCATGAGAACCAGGGAGGGAGGGGGCAAAGCCGGCAGGGGGAATGTGGGCTCCCCTGCTGAACAACCACTCCCACTGGAGAGAATGAGTTGGGATTGGGGCAGATCAGACCAGGCAGGGCTACAACACCTGTGGGCCTCATGTGAGCTATATAAGGGAAAAGCCAGGTCGGGCTGACTGTTCTGACTGGAACATGCAAAAATTAGTGTGGGTGAGGGTTGGTTGGGCTTTGCTGCAGCATCAGCTGGCAGAGGCTGGTACTGGGGGTTAAATCTGTCAAGTTAAACTCCAGAGCCACCTGGAGAGTGCATAATCTGGAAGTTAGAATGGCCTAGTAGGGAAATAGTGAGCACCTCCCTCCTAGGTTACCAATCCCACTGGAAAGCACAAAAACTAGGACATGGGCAGGGCTGGCTAGACAGAAAGGCACCTGCCAGTATGTGTGTGGGCTGGATAATAGAGTTGGTTGGGTTGAACTAGGTTTCAAAGCCCACTGACATATATGAGAGTTAAATGGGATGTGGGACAGACTGAACAAGTCTGCGGTACATACTGGCATGCATGGGGACCAGGGTAGGGGGCAGACCTGTTGGGAGTTATGGGGAGTTGCCCCAACTAGGCTGCAGTTCCCACTGGTTTGCGTGAGGGTTGAGAATGATGTGGGCAGGATCGGGCTGGACTGCAACATCTATCAGTTCACATGGAAGACGGCTGGAAACAGAACTGACCCAGCAATTGCAACGACCAGCATGCGCATAAGCTGATTGGGACAATGGACTGTGCTGGACACTGTACTGGCAAGCACACACAAGAATCAGGTCTGGGATCATCTCCGATGAAGTTTCTTTGGAGATTCCTCCAACTGTACTGCTGATCTCAGAACTCCAACCATGAAGAGATTATGTCAGCCAGTGGATTCTGAAGAGATTTCATTGCGACTGGAATGGTGAAATTGGCAGCAATTCAGAACTGTTGAACTATCAAAACTGCTTGAACGGGACCCTCAGAGCATGCCTCACATCAGGGATCTGGGATGGGTGGGAGGCTGGGTGGAGCTTTTTCCCTTAGTTTCTCCCCTGACCCCAGATATAGGGAAAAAATGATAATATTCGTGTAGAAATAATGGTATTACTCACTTTCTTGTAGCCCTTGACCCTTTGTATCCTATTCAACTAAGTAAGATTATTTTTTTTAAATGAAACTCAGAAAGATAAAATAACTTCTTTAAGATCACATTCAACTAGCCCGTCGGGTGTGGGCAGGATGGAAATTTAAGTGGTTCTGAACCCATCATGTATATTCTTTCATTTAATTCCTTTCTTTTCTACCATAAATTCCAATTACATGGCTAAGAAGCTTAATTATTCATAGTTCATTACCAAGCTGTACTGTAGAACAAAACTGTACTCATTGTTATGTGGAAATAAAGGAACTTCAGAAGAATAAGCAGGCGAGACTGTCACTGAAAAGGGCATACTCACATATTAGCTGCCTGCAGAATGGGACCTTACAGGCAGAAATGAATTAGAAGCTTTCAGGAACTTGTTTTGACCTTAAAGCTCTCTTCTGTCCTTTTTTCTCTCAAACCCACATAAGGTCCAGGACAGCTGTACCTTACTCCTAATGAATTCAGATTTGAGTGTCTTTGGAATGCTGGATTATGAAAAAGGAATTTCAAGGGAGAGTGGGTCAAACTTTTCATTTTACACATACATACCAAGACATGGAGTCATGAACTTGGATAGGTACTGGGACTTGAGATCTGCAGAATTAAGCAAAGGAAACAAAAGACAAAATGCAAGTTATCAGCTAAAGTTGGTAAAGGGCTTCTTTACTCACCTGCACTCAGCACAAAGTGTGAGCAAAAGGGAAGCCAAAGTTCAGTGCCCACACCCCATCCAACCCTTCCTCTCCCAGGTCCCCATCCAGGCACCAGAAAGCAGCAATCCTCAGGAGGCAACCAGATACACTACCTGGATTCTTCACCTCCTCTAGCAGAAACAGAGATTGCGTGAAGGTTGCAAATTTTTTAGAATACAAATTGGGACAGCATATATCTGCTTTGGAAGGCAGATAAATTATTAGGGCAGGGGCTGGAAGACATCAGAGAATGAAGCAAGAATAACTATTGGTTTCCTTCTAACATGGAAGTATTTTTCAGTTCTTGCCCTTAAGTAGTCCTCTCAAGATCAGATTGAATGCCTGGGAAATATGGGAACCCAGGGAAAAGTTGTTTGCTTTTGTTAGTTTTTATTAAGGGGATGGAGATGATGCTGGAGGGAAGAAGATTTAAGAACATGAGGCTGGGGCCTGGAATGATAGCCTAGTCCCAAATTCTTGCCTTGCATCTGCCGGGATCCCATACAGACACCGGTTTGTGTCCCAGCTGCTCCACTTCCCATCCAGCTCCCTGCCTGTGACCTAGGAAAGCAGTACAGGATGGCCCAAAGCCTCAGGACACTGTTCCTGCATGAGAGACCTGAAGGAATTCCTCCAGGTCTCAAGCTCCTGGCTTCAGATCAGCTCAGCTCTGACCATTGCGTCCAGTTGGGGAGTGAAGCAATGGACATAATATCTTCCTCTCTTCTCTCCTTCTCTCTGTATATCTGCTTTTCCAATAAAAATAAATAAATCTTAAAAAAAGAATGTGAGGCCTTTGGTTTGCAAAGTTGACAGAGCAAAAACTGGATGTTTTGGTTTTGTGCTGTGAAATAATCCATGAACCTTGAGAAAGGACGAGGCTGGGGAAATAGGTGACTCCTCTTCACAAAGGGAATGTATTGAAAAAATAGGCAGAAACAAAAAATAAAACTTGAATGGCAACCAAAAGATTGAACTGTGAATGAATATCTAGCATTCAGATCGATCTACCAAAGCCTCAGAGACACAACTCCTTCTGCTGTGTCCTGAGGACTAAGGCTCAAGACAGGGCCTGGAGGCAGGAAGTGCTGCTAACACTGAGGCAAAGGAAGTCCCTGGGCATTCTGGGAATACCAGCTGAGCTAATACATGCCAGCACAAATGGCCCTAGAATCTGAAAGTAATCGAAGTGTTGGGGGAGAAGATGGGAGTCACTTCAGTGTGTGGAGGAAATCTCTCTCCTGTCAGTGAGTGCACCAGGGTCTCTTGGAGGCCAGAGAGTAAGTCCTTATGATGGAACCCTGCCTGCAAATGGTGCACATCTCACTCCTGTGAGATGTGCTCCATTTCTTTCTTTTCTTTTTTTAAAGATTTATTTATTTTTATTACAAAGTCAGATATACAGAGAGGAAGATCTTCCATATGGTGATTCACACTCCCCAAGTGAGCGCAACAGCCGGTGCTGTGCAGATCCGAAGCTAGGAACCAGGAACTTCCTTCAGGTCTCCCACGCGGGTGCAGGATCATTGGACCATCCTCCACTGCTTTCCCAGGCCACAAGCAGGGAGCTGGATGGGAAGTGGATTGGCCAGGATTAGAACTGGAGCCCATATGGGATCCTGGCGCATTCAAGGCGAGGACTTTAGCCACTAGGCCACGCTTCCGGGCCCGATTTGCTCCCTTTCTTACCTGTTCTGCTCAGAAATGTCTTTGCATAGTCTGGGTCATAGATCAAGAAAAATGCCTGAAAGGGTCCAACCCAACAAGGGAAAGCACGGGGATAATTTTCAACAAACTCTTCCAGCTTCTCCATTTTATTGTCCTGAAGAAACTGTGATGAAAAAAAGTAAAAGAAGTTAGAAAACCAGCCAAGCAGGACCTCTCCTCTCTCATAGACACCAGCTGGGTGAAAAGCCTGCTTGAGGCGCCACTGGCAGGGGAACCCGGATGCTAATCTGGAAGTGGAACTGTTTTCTCTGGAATTTCAAATTCCAGGGCATGATTTTTTAGGAAAGTTTAGTGTATATATCCTCCAAGGTAAATATTTGTTGCACTTCCAGACCTAGTTACTTACAGTAACAGCTCTTCTAACATTCTCTCTCTCACCTGCTAACATCACACATGTTGGGTTGGAAGTGGGATCAAAAGGATGGAAACTCGCTATTTGGGAAGCCACTGTCGATATTTGGTATCCTAAACACAGCCTACCATCTAACTCACCATTCCTTCTCCCTGTTACTCTATATTTTCTTTACTGATTGTTAAGACCTAGGAGCTAACTTCTCTTTTAAAAATTAAAAAAAAAAATTATTATTTTATGACACAGTTCCATAGGCTCTGGGATTTCCCTTACCTCCTCTCCAAATTCCCTCCTCTCCCCACTTATTTTATTACACCACTACAATAGTATAGTTCTTCATAAACAGTCATAAGTCTATCAGTGTGGGTATGGATAATGGCAGAGCCAAGCATCCTATTGTCAAGATACAATGAACAATTTCATTGGGAGTTCATCTTTGATCTGGAAGTAGAGATGCATACTGCATTGTATTATCCTTATATCTGGATATGATAGTCTCCATTACACAGTTACTATATATCTCTTAAATGAAAAGCCACAAAACAAAATCAACAACAGGAAGAAAAAAAGAAAACTTGTAACGGCATGAGTTAAATAACATGCTACTGAAGAATGAAAAGAAAATTAAGAATCTTCTTGAAGAAAATGCTATTGTATGATCTATGAGTCAGTGAAGAAATCAATCAGAAAAATTGTTTTGAAGAAATGAAGATAAAAACAAAAACATCAATTTCCATGAAATATAGTTACCACTGGACTTTGTTGGTGAAATGTGTCTTTTGTAGGCAAAAATCAGATGGATTTTGTTTTTTCATCTGGTCTACTAATCTATGACATTTGATTGATGAGTTTAAGCCATTTACATTCAGGGGTCATATGAATAGCTGGTAATTTGGTCCTGTCATTTTGGTAATGGGTTGTTCATTGATTTAGTCTTCTGTTGCTATTTCACTGGGATGCTTTTCACATTTGCCTTTGCTTTTGGTGGATTTTTTTTGTCCTTTGGTGAATACCTTTTGTCCATCAAGAGAACATCTTTAAGTCTCATTTTTAGGGCAGGTTTGGAAGAGGCTTATTCTTTTAACTTTACTGTGAAAGAATTTTCTTTTTATTTAAAAGACAAAGAAAATCTTTGCTGGGTAAGTTTCTCTGGGCTGAAATTTTTTTACTTTTAGAATCTGGAATATGTTGTTCCATTCTTTTCTGGTCTGTAGAATTTCCTGTGAAAGATCAACTGTGAGTCTGATTGCCATTCCTCTGTATGTCAACTGATTTTCTTTCATGTGCACATTCAAGGATCTATTATTTATTTTCAACTGAAGACAGCTTGATTATCATGTGTCATGGTGAAGGTCACTTTTGGTCAACCCTGTTGGGAGTTCTGTGGCCCTCCTGGGTATTGTTTCCCAATTCTTTCTCCAGATTATGGAAGTTTTCCTTTATTATTTCATTAAATACATATTTAAACACTGCTTCTCTTTCTGCACCTTCTGGGACTGCCATAACTCTTATATTTGACCTTTTAATAGTATCTTTCAATTCTTGAATACTTTTCTTAGTTTGACCCAGGTTTGCTTCCAGCTTTTGATTGTTTCTTCATTGTGACTAGAAATATCTTCAAATTCTGAGATTCTTTCTCCTGCCTCCTTCATCCCATTATTGAGATTTTCCACTGAATTTTTGATTTGTGCTATTGCATCCTTCATTTCCAATAATCCTTTTGATTTTGTTTCAATGTTGCTATGTTCTGTGTGACATACTCATTCAGTTCCTGCATGTGCTTCTATGTTTACAAGAAGCTTTATAACACGTGTTTTGAATTCTTTATCCCCCATTTTTTCATGTATTTCTCAGTTATCCCTGATGATGGCAGAAGCTTTTGCTCCTATGCATGGGGGTCTTCAGTAATATTCATTGCGTCTTTGTCTCTTCTTTTGCTCTTGGGTTATTGTACTTCTGGCTGGCAGAATTCTTCTCCATAGGGTAGGTTTCTAAGCTGTCTCATTCATAGGTCTACAATTCAGTTTTACTTATTGTGGTTGGTACATGGCTCTTTGTTTGCAGTCACTTGTGCCACTCCTTCCAGTGAGTTTCAGATATGGGTTCTTATGTTACACTTCCACCATGGTCTCTGATGAGCATCTGGCTCACCACTCTCCACTGCCTGTGATCCCATGTTAAAGCTTTATCATTGATGAACAGCCTCTCTCCAACTTCCTGTTTGAAGAGTTCCCAGGATTAGGGAGACACCAGGTGTCCTAAATAGCTAGGTTGTTGGTGGAGCTGTTCTTGCTATAACCTGCTGACCATTAGGTCTGAGGACCACCCACGCCTATTTTGACCTATACTGTTCCAAAGCTGGTATTCTTTTCCTTGTGGGACTAGTGCAATGCAGTAAGCTCAGTGAGTTTGCTCTCACCTCAGCACATGCACAGCTCACTGTTGTCGCTGCAGTCTCTTAGCTTTTGCCACAGTGCAGTGTACCCCTACTGGGGTACACTAAAGCTAGTGCTGGGGGCCTACCTGGCAGGGCTAGACCACAGTACCCACTTTTGAGTGCTGGAAAGAGGGATGGATCACTTTAGGCTTTGTCATGACACTAACCAACATGTGAGAAAACCAGGTCTTGGGCCAGATCTTGTAGGGAATGTGGGTTCATTCCTGTGGGACTTTAATATTTGCTAAACTGCTCAGGAGCTGGGAGTGGGAAGGGTTAAGCTAGGCGTGACCAGGGAACTCATAAATTCTCATGGGTACGGGTGTTGAATACAACAGCTTAGGCTGGTCTAGGCTATAGCACCCACAGGTGTACCCAAGAATTGGGTGTGGGGCTGGCTGGGCTGTACCATCTACCAGCACACAGAGGTTGAAATGGAGACAGCAGACTACATTGGGTTTGGGCCTAACACCAACTGGCATGAGTGAGATCTGGATTTGGGAGTGGGTTTGGTGAGGGAATTTAGGGAACTCCTCTGGTGGGTCATAGCTCCTGTTGGTGTGCATATGAGTCAGGCCTGGGTATTCATCAGGCCAGGCAAGGCAGCCCCACTTGTTGTCCAAAATGTGGGCTGGTTCATGGGGGGAGGGGTCAAAGACAGGGCAGGGCCAGGCCAAACCTTAGCATACTGACATATGCAGGAGCCAGAATGGGATGTAGGCCATTCCAACCTAGACTATCACACCTATAAGCTTGCAGGGCAGACTGAACAGAGCAAGGTTGCAGCACCAGAAGGAGCTGGGACTGAATGCAGGCTGACCAGGCCAATCTGCAGTATCTGAAGGCAAAGCCAAGATGGGGGATGGGTTAGAGCAACCACCAGCATGCACAAGATCTGTGGCTGGGAGCAGGCTTTATCAGGGAGCCAAGAGGACACCCTGCCTGGGTTGTGGCTCCCACTGGTGAGTGTAATAACAAGAACAGGAGAGAGATACAGGTTGGACATGGCTGCAGCATCCCTCAACACAGATGTAGACTGGGTCTTGGGTGTGCCAGACTGTGCTAGACTCCAGCACCCGCTGGTATTCACAGGAGCTAGTGCAGGTATAGGATGGGCTGGGCTAGGTTTCAGCACCTGCTGAACCATACGAGTGCTGGATCTCTGTGTGGGTCAAGCAAGGCTGGGCTGTAGCACTCAGTGGTAAGAGCCAGAATGAGTATGCACTGGTTGGGCAAGGTTGCTGAACTTGTTAAGACAGGAGGTGGGCCAACTCAGGCTAGGATAGGCACTCATTGGTATGCGTGAGATCTGTCACTGGGAGATCTATTAGAGCTGTTTGGCGAACTCCTTTGTCAGAATGCAGTGCCTGCAGGTGAGTGAAAGAACCAAGGTTGGGAGCAGCCCAGACCAGGTCAGATTATAGTACTAGCCGCATATGTGTGGGTCAGGTCTGGGGACAGGCTCACTGGCACTCACTGGCAGATATGAGAACCAGGATGGGGTGCAGGCCAGGCCAGGTCAGATCACAACACCAGCCAGTTCACATCACTCTTGGGATTGCATGGCTGGCTGGGCTGGATTAGGCTGCAGCATCTGCTGCATTGGACTGAAATAGCTGAACCCAGCTGCAACACAGACTAGTGAATTCTGAGGTGAGGCCGGCTGTGCCTGACTGGGCCACAGCCCATGTAAGACCTGGGGCTTAGGGGTTAGCCTGGTAGGGGAGCTGTAGGGGCTCCACTGCTGGGCTCCTCGCCCAATGATGACCATGAGAGCTGGGATTGGGGGCAGACCAGGCTGGGCAGCTCTACAACACATGTTGGCCTGCACGTGAGCTTGGTTGTAAGGGAACCAGCCTGAGCTAAGTGACTGTAACCATTGGGGCATTCAGAAGAAAGGTTGTTGCAGGCTGGTCTGATTTTGCTGTAGTATCAGTTATCAAGTGTCAGGAATGGGGTCACATCCTTCAGGATAGACTGCAGAACCACCTGACAAGTGCAAGATAGGGAACTTAAAGTGAATCTACTAGGGAAATTGTGGGTACTCCTCTGAGGCTGCAACCCTTACTGCTGATCAAGAGAACCAGGGCAGGGGTGGGCTTGGGCTTGGCTGGATAGGTGGCAGCACCCACTGACATAAGTGTGGGCTGAGTAGTGGGCTGGTTAGTCTGAGCTAGGCTGCAGCACCCATTGATGGGTATGATGGCTGAATGGGATGTGGGACAGACTGGACCACCTTGCTGCAAGTATCAGTAGGAGCCAAGGATGGGGATGAGTCTTATGGGGGGTTTCTGGGGTTCGCTCTGACTAGGGTGCTGTTCCTTCTGGTGTGTTGTGGGCAGGAATGGGCTGGGCCACTGCATCCATGCCTCTGCATCTGCATGATCAATCTCCACTAGACACCAGCCTACCAGGCTCCCTGAATCTGAACTATAACCTCCAAATTGCATCTGTTCTTTCCCAAGATGTTTTCTCAGGGATTTTAAAGCAACAAAAAGAGAAAAAGTATAGAAAATTGGTACTGAATTGGTAAGTCTTTAGCATGAATGGTGCTTAACGATCTGGAGGAGACTCTGGAGTTGGTTTAGAGAGTTTTGAGGAGTTTAGAGGAGCTAGGGTTGCTATGTTGTGAGATGCCTTCTGATTTAGATGGGTAGCAGCCAGCCGCCAGCCTCTGACTTTCCTACACGCCTACTGCTCCCTTTCAACATGTTCAATAAGCCTAAACCTCAACTCCTTTTTGGAAGTTTGGAACCATCCTGGCTCAAACGACCTGATGTTTAAAGGATGAGTAAAGGTGCCTTAACTGGGATCAGTTTGATTATTTCCAGATCTTGAGAAACCAGGTTCTTCCTGTGTCCAACATAAAATGAAATCCTGCCTCTTAAACAAACTCAGTGCTACACCACCTATCCCACATCTCTTCTATATTATCATTCAAGGTAATATCTTACACTGCCTGCTTTCATTGTTCAGTTCTGATTTCAAGGGATAGCTGAGAGTTAAGGCTATTATCTTGCAAAGAACCGAGAGCTTCCTAATCCATGGCTGAGCTTTGCAACAGGCAGGGCATGGCAGACACCAAATGGAGTTCCTAGTCGATTGGGAGTCACATGCCCTGCCCTTCTCATTAGAGACCTGAGGCCAAGAAGATGATTTTCATACTAATTCATGTGATTGTGAAGATTGACTTCACTACACTTATGTGTATTAGTATAAGAACATCAAAATATCACCTTGTACACTTTAAACATAGACAGTGAAAAGTAAACATAAAAGATTGAGAAAGTACCAGAATTTTCAGCAGCTGTTGTGTAAATTAGAGACAATGAAACAAAGTATTCAAAGTTTGGACAGAAAATAATAGCCAAAGTAGACTTTCATATTTAGCCAAACTGCCAATTGAGCTTGAAATGAAAATAAAGACATTTTTAACCATTCAAGAGCTCAAAAACTTTGTCTAAGGTTTGTTCTCTTCCTCTGAAGAAACTATTCATAAATTTGATATGATAAATCAGAACAAAAAGATGTGATATCCAGGAGAGAGAAGAATTGACACAGGGTATCCTTCTTAGGAACTCTTACAACATCTGTGTGTCTGGCCTAAAATGTCATCAGTCTAGATTGGACAGGAACAGAGACCCATGGAAGAATGTATAGGGACTGCTGGGTTAGATAGTATGTTCGAACACTTGGAAATATGATTGAGAAACTTTAGACAGATTTGTCCAAATGTTTAGAAAATTAGTTTAGAAGTAATAGGCATTGAAAAACTAGACAGATGAGAAAATGAGGAAGTTGACAGTATGGGTTGGAGGACAGCTCTATAAGGAAAGGAACAAAATTTCTCAGAAGAAGAAATACAAGTGGCCAATGGGTTTACGAAAAAAATACTCAGGATCATTAGCCATTAGAGAAACGCAAATCAAAACTTTAATGAGATATCACCTTAACACTATTGGAATAGCTATTCTTCAAAAAGCAGAATAATATGTGCCTCAGACTGTGTGAAGAAACAGAAATTGTTAAATATTGTTCATGAGAAGGTAAATTAGTGAAGCTATTGTGGAAAAATATGGAGATTTCCTAAATAATTGAAATAGACCTGCCATATGACCAAGCAGTTTTACTGCTGTGTATATAAACAAAACCATGAACACATTGTATCAAAAAGATACCTTTACCACAATGGTTATGGCATCACTGCTTATATTAGTCAAATATGAAATGAACCAAGATGTTCATCATTAAATGAATGGATAAAGTGACACACACACAGGTTTAAATTATGGAATGTTATTCAGCTACAAAAAATGAAATTCTATTATTTTCATCAGAGTGGCTATAACTGGAGAGACACTTGTTGAATGAAATAAGCCAGACACAGAAGAACAGGAACCACATATTCTCTTACATATGAGAACTAAATCTTATTTTTTAAAAAAATCAAACAATGAAAACAAAAAGAAATGCTTATATGCATCAGTTTTGCTCCAAATATGTTTTCTCAAAATTTGTTTAAAATCTTTTTCCTATAAATTGTTAAGAATGATATACTATGAGCTATGATTGTTCACTGTATATGAGTGAAACATATCTTTTTATTGATAGTTTATACTTTGCATGTATCCCTGCTGAACCAGTTTTTAAATTCTTATTTGTTAAACTTTCTAATATTAAAAATGTTATCTCACAAGCAAGCAAAAATAAGCAAGAAAAAAAAATGAACAAAATAAAAGAGAACAGTTTAGATTAGCAGTAATCCTAATTAACATAATAAAATACATAAGACTTTATTTTTGTGTTTAATCAAGAAAGTTACTAATGTGGCTACATTGGGATATTGAGAAACGATACATATGTGATTGTCATAACAAGTTCATAAAGCCTACAATTGATGAATTATGCAAATGATACATCATTTTACAAGTAAGGATTTACATGCCAGAAGAAGCAGATAAAATAGTTGGACGGAATTCCTCATGGGAAGAAGAATTGGGAAATGGGGTAGCGGAAGGATCCTGAAGCAGCTCTGCTGGCAGTCGTGGTCTGTTTGCCAGAGGCTCAAGACTCATGTGTCCCTAGAGCCCAACACCCTTTATCCTGTGTTTTCCTTCTCTTGTGGACTCTGCAGGGCAGGGACCCCCAGCATCCTACTCTATCACATAGCTACCACGAATAAGGAATGAGTAAGGAATCAAGGGTGGGAGTGGATTCAAAGAACAAGAGATAGGAAAAGCTAAGGCTCTTCCTCGCATTACTTAGAATAGCATACAATTTTAGAGTAATACACGTGGAAAGCTTTTTTTTTTTTTTCTTTTTAAATGCAGTTCACACCAGAACGTTCAAGAAACCGCAAGAATCACAGACAGAACTGATCTACACTTGGCTTTCTTTGTCACTACCCAGGCCGTTAAACAGTTCTCCCCAACCCCCACAACATCCTCTGATGACCTCTCCCTGTAGCCCTGTGAGAAAGATCCCAGAAAAGATGCTGCGAGCAGCTGCTGCTTCGATTAGAGGCCTGTGCAGGACCAAGGGTCTCGCAGCACGGCAGGAAGCGGCCACCTCTCTGCCTGCCACCCAGCCCTGCAGTGTCCTCCATCTCCCCTCCTTTCATCTACCTTCTGGTGCCCGTGGAACCAGTGGGCTTGGGGCGCGGGGAAGGGTCGCAGGTCCCGCAGTAGCCGTTGCCTCCGCAGGTAGAGCTTGATGACCTGCAGCAGCCCCAGAGCGAGGCAGAACACGAACGCGAGGTACAAGGGCCGCGCCCAGCGCGTCTCCAGCCAGGTCTCCATCGCCGCCCCGCAGCCTCAGGGCTCCGCAGATCCTGCACCGCAGATCGCTCCCAGCCCCCTGCGCGGGGACACCACCCACAACGCCCGCCCTCCCGGGCCTTTGCAGCTGGCAAAGAGCAAAAAGCGGCAGGAGGGGTTGTCAGGACCCCGGACGGGAGGCAGCTGCGCATTCCGGCTTTGTAGCTGGCAGTCATGGCCGCGTGACTGTTTTCAGGCTGTGTGTCACGACCCTCTGACAGTGTGAGAATTCAGGTGCGATACTTTTGAATCAATGCAGAACTTGATTTAGATCTTAACATGCAACCCAGGCTATCACAAATAAACATTAGGCACAAAAGCCCCCTTTCCCACTCTGAAATGCCGTGAAAAGCCACAGGAGCTGCAGACAAGCAACAGCATGCCGGAAAACGCTTGACAAGTCTCCTGTTGAGGTGCAGCATGAGCAGGTGTCTGCCCCAGCTCAGCTCAGGCTGCCCCGTTGCTTGGACACCCGCTGTGGCACTGGACACGGAATTGGGAGGAGGTAGATAGCAGCAAAAACATTAAATGGAATTCTCTGAGATAGTTGCAGCCAGATCCTGTAGTGCCAATGATGGATCCCAAAGCAAACTGAACATGGGGATTAACACTTTATTAATTTTCAGGTTGAAACCCAACCCCCATAAGATAAAGGCAGGACCCAACTTCCTGTCAGTCTTCCTTTATCAAAAGAAATTCATTGAGTTAAAGGAGCGATCCAGTTGATCTTACAAGCGTCTAAACACTAGACTTGAAGAGTCATTCGCTCCTTTGTAGATAAGAACCTGTATGGCCAGTAATGTCTGGAGAGCTTCATCTAAGAAAGTCCTGGAGCTCATGTAACTACCACTCAGGCAGCTCCCAGAGGGGCTGGAGCCCACCTGACCATCATACATTCTCTACAGGTCACAACATCATAGATCAATTTGAGGAAAGGTCATGAGCTTCACTGACCAACCAGGAACCTTGCACACACATACCTCTCAGACAAATTTCTGTGCATAAGAACCTTCATCCCTAATGCCTTGGGGAGCGTGGCAATTAAGTAATAGCTGCTGCTTCCTGCTCTGCTTCTTGCCATAAACACCTAATTTCTTCCTTCTTAAAAATGTTAAATTATATTTATTTTTTATTTTTCATGATACAGTTCCATAGGCTCATGGATTTCCCCTCTTACCACCCTATTCCTCCCCACTGTTTCCCCCTATATTATTACAATAGTATGGTCCTTAAACACAAGTTCATCATTCTGCTATTTCAGTGCATCTGTTCATTTTTGTTATAGACAATGCTAGAGAGTCCAGAATCCTATTATCAAGATACACTCAACAATTTCATTGGGATTCCTTTTTTTTTTTCAAGAGTACCTGCATACTTGCATACTTCAACGTTTCTCCACTTCCTGGTATGCTAATTTTCATTATATAGTTAATGAGTGAGAATATATGCATATACATGTTTACCTATATATCTATTGATATTATATTCTGTATGAAGATTGCCTTTATCAGAAACAACTTATGGTATTTATGCTTTTGGAATTGGTTTATAGTACTGAGTATGATGGTCTCAAGTTGGGACCATTCTGTGCAAGTGGAACAACTTAATTCTTAGTGTTCCATGGAGTAGATGTAGCACAGTTTCTTTTCCCATTCCCCTTTTGATGAGTATCTGGGTTGTTTCCATTTCACTGATGTAATATAGGATTGCAGGTCACTTTCTCACATGCAAATTTCATCTCCTTTGGATGTATTCCCAGGAGTGCGATAGCTGGGTCATATGGTAGATTCATTTCACCGGTGCATGCAACTTTTTAAAAAAAGAATTATTAATTTTTTGGGGGAAGGCAGATTTAAAGAGGGAAGGGGAGACAGAAAGATCTTCCATGTGCTGGTTCAGTTCCCAAGTGGCTAAAATGGTTGGAGTTGAGCAGATCCAAAGTCAGGAGCCAGGAGTTTCTTTCAAGTCTCCCACTTAGTGTAGGGTCCCAAGGTCCTTAGTCATGCTCTGCTGTTTTCTTAGGCCACAAACAGGGAGCTGTACAGGGAGTGGGGCAGCCTGGACATGAACTAGAGACTATATGGGATTCTGGCACTTGCAAGGTGGAAGATTAGCCAATCGATCCATTACGCTGGGCCTCTTAGCACTCTCCATACTGACTTCCATAGAAGATGTGTTAGCCTACATTCCCACCAACAGTGAAGTAGAGTGCCTTTCTCCACACATCCACACCAGCAGGTGTTGTTAGTAGAGTTCTGGATTTAGACCAATTTCCCTGGAGTTAGGTGGAATGTCAATGTGATTTTTATGATCTCTGTTTTAGCACCAGTATCAGAGTGTTTTGATGATCACTGCTCTATAGTATGTCTTGAGGTCTGGAATTGTAATTCCTCCAGCTTGATTTGCATTCTTCAGAATAGCTTTGGCTATTCGTGGTCTATCATGTTTCCAGATGAACTTCTGTATCTTCTCTATTTCTGAGAAGCATGTTGTTGGAATTTTGATTGGGATTGAGGTGACTCTGTATGTTACTTTTGGTAATATGGATATTTTGATGATATTGATCCTGCCTATCCAGAACAAGGTAAGTTTCTCCATTTTTCAATGTCTTCTTATATTTATTTTTATGTTTTACAGTTTTCATCATAGATCTCTTCCACATATTTAATTAGATTAATTCCTAGGTACTTTAGTTTCCTCTCCACCATTTGAAAGGGGACTGTACTTACAATTTCTTTCTCAGCCATGGAAGTACTTGTGTACACTAGAGTCATGCTTTTGTGTTCATTAATTTTGTATCCTGCTACCCTGCCAAAGTCTCTTATGAGTTCCGATAGTCTCTTGACTGAGTTTTGTTATGTTACGCTGATGCCTTCATTTATTTCAAGTATATGTTTAATGTCCCCTTTGATTTCCTCTTTAACCCACAGCTCATTTAATAGCATCTTATTTGGTCTCCACCTATTTGCATGTCTACCTGGGTGTTTTGACTTATTGGTTTCTAACTTCACTCCATAATGATCTGAGAAGATTCAAGTTATAGTTTTGAATTTTGAAAATTTGCTGAGGCTTGTTTTGTGACCTATAACATGATTAATTCTGGAGAAGGTTCCATGTGCTGATGAAAAAAAGTGTATTTTTTCTGCATGGTAAAAAGTTTGGCAGATATCAACTAAGTCCATTTTCTCTAGAGTTTGGATTAATTGTGTTGATTCTTTGCCGAGTTTCAGTCTATTGATGTTAAAGGGGTACTAAGATTCCCCACTATTATTGTACTGGGGTTTATTTCTCCCTTTAAATCCATTTGTATTTGATTCACACAGCAAGGTATTTCTTGCATAGACATTTGTATTTGGTGTATATACATTTATTATAGTAATCTCTTCTTGCTTAATGGATCCTTTGATCATTATGTGGTGTCCTTCTTCATTTCCTTTAATGTTTTTCTGGTTGAAGTCTTATATCTCATGTCATCTGTTATAAGTCTATATCATTTAATATAAGAATGGCTACACTCACTCAATTTTACTCACCATTAGCTTGGAATCTTTTCATATGCTTTCACTTTTCATTACTGCTGATTTTTTGTTCGTGAGAGGTATCTCCAGTAGGCAACAGGTAGATGGGTTTAGTTTAATGAGCCAGTCCACTAATCTATGGCGTTTCATTGATGAGTTTAAGCCATTTATATCCAATGTTAACATGAATAGGTAGCAGTTTGGTCCTGTCATTTTAGCAATGGGTTGTTCTTTGGTGTAGTCTTCTGTTGTTACTTTTTAAAGAAATCCTCTTATTTTTATTGGAAAGGCAGACATACAGAAAGGAGGAGATACAGAGAGAGGAAGATCTTCTGACTGACAATTCACTCTCCAAGCAGCAGCAATGTCTGGGTTGAGTCAATTCAAAGCCAGGATCCAGGAACCTCTTCCAGGTCTCCCTCATCAGTACAAGGCCCAAGGCTTGGGCCATCCTCTACTGCTTTCCCAGGCTGCAAGCATGGAGTTGGATGGGACATGGGGATGCTGGGGTTAGAACCGGTGCCCAAATCGGATCCTAGTGTAGTCAAGATGAAGACATTAGCCACGAGGCTTCCATGCTGGGGTCCTTCTGTTTTTATGTTACCGGGATGCTCTTCACATTTCCCTATGGTTTTGGTAATTTTTTTTCCTGCTCCCTGTCAAGAGAACATTTGTAAATATCATTTGTAGGGCAGGTTTGGGAGAAGCAGATTCTTGGAGATTTTCTTTACAATGGAAGAGTTTTATTTCCTTTCCAAAGAAAAGGAGAACCTTGCTGGGTGAGTTATTCTGGGATGAAATTTTTCTCCTTTTAAAATCTGGAATACATCATTCCATTCTCTTCTGGCCTATAGAGTTTCTTGTGAGAGGTTAGCTGTGAGTCTTATTGACATACCTGTATGTGTCAATTGATTTTCTTTTCACATGCACATTTAAGGATATATTCTTTATGTTCAACTGATGATAGCTTGATTTTCATGTGTTCGGATGAAGATCCCTTTTCTTCAAATCTGTTGGGAGTTCTGTGGACCTCCAGGGTGTTGTTTTTTAATGCTTTCTTCAGATTAGGGATGTTTTCCTTTATTTTTTCATTAAATAAATTTTAAAACTTGTTTCTTTTTCTGTACCTTCTGGAACACACAGAACTCTTATATTTGCACTTTAATAATGTCTTTCAGTTCTTGAATACTTTTTTATACTAGATCTGCTTCCAGCTTTTGATTGTTTTCCCATTGTAATTCGAAATATCTTCAGATTCTGAGATTCATTCTCCTGCCTCCTTCATTCTATTATTGAGGTTTTCCACTAAATTTTTCATTTGTGCTAGTACATCCTTCATTTCCAATAATTTTGCTTGATTTTTTTCAGTGTTGCTATATGCTGTATGGCATATTTGTTAAATTCCTTGAACTCCTATCTATATTTCTCATTGTTCACAATCATTATAATAAGTGTTTTGAATTGCATATCCCCTATTTTCTCAATGTACTCCTCAGTTAACTCTGAGGCTGGTAGAAGCTTTTGCTCCTTTGCTGGGGAGTCTTCAGTAATGTTGATTGTGCCTCTGTTTCTTCTTCTGTTCTTGGGTCAATGTGCTCTTGGCTAGCATGTTCTCTCCCCTAGGGATGATTTCTAAGCTGTGTTACCCATAGGTCTACAAGTCAATTTTACTTATTGGGTTTAGTAGCCTGTTCCTTGTTTGTAGTCAGTTACACCACTCCCTGTGTTTGGTTTTCAGCCTTGGCTCTTGCACTAGGCTTCCACTATAGACTCCTGTTGTAGTGCCGGCTACTGGCTCATCACTATCCCCACCCTGTATTCCTGTTATAGGACCATGGTGATGTCTTCGCAGCCTTTCCCCTCACCTCCAGTTTAAGCAGTGCCCCAGATTTTGAAGATACCATCTGTCCTAAATAACTGGCTTGTCAGCAGTGCTGATCTTGCCAACATTTGCTGACCATTAAGTGCAAAGACCACCTGGACTTATTTGGGTGGAGCCTGTAGAATGTCACATTGGAACTGTTTTGTCTGGGGGAACAGTGCAATGCAGTAATCTGGAGCTGATTTTGTTCCCAGTAAAGCACTTGCACAACTCGTTGTTGTCTTCCAGTCCCACAGTGTCTGGTCCCATATAAACTGCACCTGATCGCTGCTGTTTTAATGCATGTGTAGTTTACCATTGCTCCTCCCCTCAGCCCTTTATGCCCTGCACAAAATGGCACCTGATGGGGCACTGATGAAGATCTATGGTTGCTGGCTGTCAAACCAGATTATGGTGCCTGCTGATATACATATGGGTCAGATCTGGGAGCATGCCAGGCTGGGCCAATGCATTACACGCACTGGCAGATGTGAGAACTAGGACAAGTACAGGACAGTCTGGGACTGGTTGTAACACCCACCAGATCAAATTAAAGCAGTACTAAAGTTGACTGGGCTGGCCTAGTCAGTAGCACCCATGAACATCAGCTGGAATTGGGGCCAGATCAGGCCAACTCAAGCTACAGCATCTGTCAGGAAATGCCAAGGTGAGGCAGGCCATGTCAGACTGGATCACAGTACACACCAGCACATGTAAGACCCAAGGTAGGGGGTGGTGCAAGTGCAGTAGGAGGCTATGTAGGGCTCGCCTGTTGGGCTACTGCTCACACTGTTCAGTGTAAAAACTTGGACTGAGGACAGATCAGGCCATAGCATCTATGGGCCTGCATGTGAACTGGGTTAGGGAGAGAGCCAACCTTGGTTAACTTTGTGTATCCACTGGTGCATGTTTGAACCAGAGTTACTGCTGGCTAGTCTGGCTTTGCTGCAGCATCCTCTGGCAAGTTCTGGGACTTTGGGAAAATCCTGTGAAGCTAGATTGCAGAACTACCTGGAAAGTGCAAGATTCAGGGTGGATGTGGGTTCAGTAGGTAAACCTAGGGCATTTCTCTAATGGGTTACAGCTCCTACTGGTGAGCATGAGAACCAAGATGAGGGGTGGGCCTGGCTAGATAGACATCAGCATCCACTGGCATGAGTGAGGTCTGGAGGTTGGAATTGATTGGGTTGAGTTAGTCTTTAGTGCCCAGTTATGTGTATGAGAGCTGAATGGTGTATGAGACTGACTGGACTGACAGACACAGGAACCATGGCTGAGGGCCAGCCCAGTGAGTATTAGTGGGAGTCACCTGACTGCACTGCTGCTCCCAATGGGGTATGTAGGGGCAGAGTGTGTGGTGGGCAGGGTTTGGCTGGGCTGCAGTACCCACTGGTTTAAGAGACATAGCCAGATATAGATCTGACCTAGCAATTGCGACTGCTATTGTGTGCATTGGATGATGTGGGTGACAGAATTAGCTGGACCCCATACTGGTGGGCATATATGAGTGCCAGGTATGGGAATCACCTCAAATGAGATTTCTTTGAGGGTCCTTCCAAGTAAACAACTGGACTCGGAACTCTAACCTTGGGGAGAGTGGCAGGACCTGTGATCTTACATCATAGTGCATGTGTCTGAGTTGGGACACCTCAGTTACTGAAAACCATACAATGGACACATACCCAGATGCACATGGAGGATTAGGCAGTCCACTGGAGCCAGTAGAGGACATTTGGTACCATAATAGAGGAAGGAGGGTTGGACAAATTGTTCAACTGCCTCAGAGAAGTTGGACAGCAAATTTCTGGGTGAATGGAGATTGCGTGGTGGGCTGTGTCAGCCAATGGACCTTGGAAGGATTTCCTCACTGCTTGGATCAATGAGATTGACAGCATTTCAAAACTATTGATAGTACTTGAACAGAATCCTCAGCACATGGCCCACATCAGGGATGCTGGCATGACACTGGGTGGCCTTTCCCCATCCTTAGGTACTTGGACAGTTTGAGATGAATGTGGTTTTTCCCTTTGTGTCCCCCTCCCCCTCAATATAGGAAGAAAATAAGAATTGTGTGGAAATGCTGGTCTCGCTCACTTACCCTAGTCCTCAACCCTTCCCACTGTAATCAACTGTTTAAACATCATCAAAAATAATTTTTTTTTTAATGCTAAAGCTTGTTTTGTGGCTTATTAGTGCTGAGGCTTGTCTTGTGGTGGATCAATACTGGAAAAAGTTGTATGTACGGTGAAAAAGTGTATTTTGCATCTGTAGGATGCTAGGTTCTATGAATATCACTTAAGTCCTTTTGTTCTAGTGTGCTCTGTGGTTTCCTTGATGACTGTCTGTCTCATCAGTACGTCCTTTGAGGTGCTAAGGTTCCCCACTATTTATGTGCTGGAGTACTAATAGTTTGCTTCATGTAGCTAGCAATTTGGTGTGTATACATTTGGCATTTGGGGTGTACACATTTATTATGGTGATTCTTTTTGTGTATTGTGTATTTGGATGATTATATAGTGTCCTTCCTGATCTCTTTCAATGTTTTTCATGTCAAAGACTATATTATCTAATGCAAGAATGGCTACTCTGGCTTGTTTTTCCTTTCCATTTGCTTAGAATATGCCTTTCTATCCTTTCATTGTCAGTTTTCATACATATTTTTTTTTGAGATATGTTTCCTGTAGACAACAGATAAATGAATTTTGTTTTTTTGATAAAGTCTGCTTAATCTACAAAGCTTCATTGATGAGTTTACGCCATCTATGCTTAGGATTAATGTCGATAGGATATTTGGGCCCTGTGATTTTTTTTTAAAGATTTATTTTTATTATTTTTTTATTGGAAAGGCGGATATACAGAGAGGAGAGACAGAGAGGAATTTCTTCCGTGCGATGATTCACTCCCCAAGTGAGTGCAACGGGCTGATGCCATGCCGATCCGAAGCCAGGAGCCTCTTCCGGGTCTCCCATGCGGGTGCAGGGTCCCAAAGCCCTGGGCCGTCCTCGACTGCCTTCCCGGGCCACAGGCAGGGAGCTGGAAGGGAAGTGGGACCGCCGGGATTAGAATTGATGCCCATATGGGATCCCGGGCGTGCAAGGTGAGGACTTTAACCACTGTGCCATCGCGCCAGGCCCATGGGGTGCTGTGATTTTTAAAAAATTATTAGTGTTTAATTCTTTTATTTTGATAATCTTGACATGGTTGATTAGGGTTCAAAGGGTCAAAGGCTATAGGAAAGTGGGTAAGACCATTGTTTCCACATTAATGTTATTTTTTTCTGCATCAGGGATAAGGGATAGATAAAGGGAGAAGCCCCACCCAGCCTCTCACCCATCCCAGGTCCCTGATGTGAGGCATGCTCTGAGGGTCCTGTTCAAGCAGTTTTGATAGTTCAACAGTTCTGAATTGCTGCCAATCTCACCATTCCACTCGCAATGAAATCTCTTCAGAATCCACTGGCTGACATAGTCTCTTCATGGTTGGAGCTCTGAGATTAGCAGTTCAGTTGGAGGAATCTCCAAAGAAACTTCATCAGAAATGATCCCAGACCTGATTCTTGTGTGTGCTTGTCAGAACAGTGTCTGGCATAGTCCATTGCCCTTATGAGCCTATGCATATGCTGGTGGTTGCAATTGCTGGGCCCATTATGCCTCCAGCTCTGTCTTCTACACAAACCAATGGGTGTTATAGTCCAGCCTGATTCTGTCCACTTCACACTCAACCCACCCCAAATTCCAGCTGGTGCTGGTCGGTTTTACAGGTTAGCCCAGCCCAGCTGACACCCTGCCCCAGCTGTACTGTGCACTGGTGTGTATTTCAACCAAACCTGGTCCTACCCACACTCTGTTCTGGTGCTCAGATTTGCCAGTGGGTGATGTGAACTGGTTCAACCTGGTATGCCCCAATCTATGCCAAATGGATGTTGGTGGGTGCATTTCCCTGATCTGGTCTGGGCTGCTCCCTATTGTGATTTTTTTGCTCACCTGCAGAGACTGTGTCTTGACACAGGTGTTTCCATGCTCCTTCATCAGAACCTTTCTGAGTGCCAGATCTTGTGCATACTGGTAGGTCCATGGGCTAGTCCTACCTAGTCTACCTCCTGTCCTGGAAATAACAGTGGCCTTTCTTGACTGGCCTTCAACCCATTCCAGTCCTTACTGTTGGATGTTTCAGCCCAGCCAAGGCTCGTCCATACCCAGACACAGCTCACAGCTCTCTGCTAGGTGCAGAGACCTAGCCTATTCTGACCGATATCTACCCTAGTTCTCATGAGCACCAGACAGTGCTGGAGTCTAGCCTGGCTCAGTGTGCCCAGCCTCAGTTCACACTTGTGCCAAGGAATACTGCAGTCATATTCAGACCAGAACTCAGCCCCCACTCCATCCCCCTACACTCACAAATGGGAACCCCAAATCAGCAAGTGTGTGCTCTCTTAGCTTTCCAACCAGGCCTCTTCCCAGTCACAGATTGTGCACATGCCAGTGGTTGCTCTGACCCAACTTGGCATAACCCCTCTCCTGATTTGGCCTTTGCCATCAATGCTGTGGCCTAGCATCCCTGGCTCATGCAGACCAGTCAGTGTAAGAGTCTAGCTCAGCATGACCTGTGCTCCAGCCTGAATTCTGTTCTTCCTTGTGAGCTAAGGTTTGCTCAGCCCTGCCCAGTCCACCCCCATCCAGTTGCAGCCCAGCCCACACCACACCCTCTTTTAGGATGCACATTCGGGTGCTGTAGCCTGGAGCTGCCCAGACTGTTGGTTCCTTTACCATGGTCACACCTAGCTCAACCCATCACCACCCCAGCTCTTGAGCCAACCAGCAGGACTTGTATGTCCATAGGGTTGGGCCCACACATCCCCTATAGAATCTACCCCAGGACCTGGTTCTCTCTCTTGCTGGTTAGAGTCATGACCCTGCCAAGTGTGACCCATCTTCGGTTCCACCACCCAGTCAGGTACTGGTACCTAGTCCTGCCAGACAGGCCCTCTTCCATAGCTTTCGTGTGAACTCGTGTGTGGCAGTCAGTGATGCTGTATGGTAAAAGTCCATCTCAGGATTCCCATGTGGGCTGGTAAATCAGTCTGGCCCAAATAGATCTTATGGACTCTCTGTTAGTTATTTAATACTGTTAAAGTTCTGGTTCTTAACGTTATTAAGCACACCTAATTCCCGCAATCTGGTTCTTTTACTGTGAGCAGAAAACACCAGACATCATGAGGCATTTTAATAAGTTTATTCCTGCAGGTGGTGGAAGGGCTGCTAGAGGAAGGGCAGAGGGAGGTGCCTGGGGCTCCTTATGTTCAGGTGAGCCACAGGTGTGTGTGTGTGGGGGGCAGGACTGGGAGGGATTGAGGGCAGGCCCCAGAGAATTGGTGCCTACAGGTGAATGCCTAAGGGTAATTGGTAAGTGGGTAGCCTTTGGAAAGGGGTTAGGAGATAGGGGTGAGATACTCAGGTAAAATGCCAGATTGTCTGATTGGTGAACAGATGGACCAGCATGAATCTCATGAGCTGTGGAGAAGAGTAAATGGCACCGGGTCCAGGGTGGCAGTCTCAGTTTCCATGATGACCTTCAAATTCCTCCTCACACTCGGCCCTCCAAACCACCAAGTCTCTGTCCCCATGCTTGCCAGCAAGTTTTTTGACCCTGTCGCTGGAAGTCACACAGGATTCATCCCTCACCTACACTCACATTGACCTTATCCATGGATGTCCACAGGCAGCAATTATATACCATAAAAAACCTAGAGCTCACTGCCAGGTGGCCAGCAGGCAGAGCCTGGCGCCCCATAGAGGCATTGGCTGCCCAAAGCCTAGGACTCGCTCATCGTGTGGCAGTAATGACCATGACCTGAACATCTCTCTTTACTTATCCTAAGGCAAGAAATCTCTCAGGTCTGGGAATGCCTAGGGCTCAATCACTGTGTGGCAGCAGTGACCATGGCCTGATCCCAAGCATTGGGGTTTGTTCGGCCTGGCTCAGGCACCCCCTGGAGCCACCACACTGCAAAGGGCTCCTTTCACTGCAGCCCTCCGGCTGAACTGGGTCCTATGATTTTAGCATTAGTCACACATTTATGATGTCCATTCTGTCCTGATCAAAGTGCTAGACATTGTTGTCCAAGGAAAGGGAGTTTCCGGTTTTTTTTTTTTCCCTCTCTATTCTGTGTCCCCCTCCTTGAGATAGTGCATAAAAGGTACCACTTCCTCCGTGTCCTCAGGTCCTTTCCTTTCCTTCCTCGGAATGCCCTCCTGCTACTATGGCAGGTGATCTCTCTTTCCTTCTCTTAACGCTACATGCTAAAGTTGTTCATTAGAAAATCATTCTTTGAGCAAAAAATGAAAAATCAGGAGGTTGTCATCTTTTGTGCCAATCCCATGCAACAATTTTAGTGCCAGGACTCGGATAACATCAATGTGAATTGGATAACACCAACATGACTTGGATCAAGGTCAATGCAACTTAAGCTCAACTCCAGCCAGCATCCTACCATTTCCTTGGATGGTGAGCAAGCAAACTGCCCTCTCTAGCTTGTTTTTCAGAGACTCTTGTACTCTCAGAAAACACCAGATTCCTTTCAGCCATTCAAATGTTACCATGGCTGCCAGTCTTAAGATTCAGGAGTCAGGGGCCCGGCGTGGTGGCGCAAGTGGTTAAGGTCCTCGCCTTGCATGCCAGGGATCCCATATGGGCGCCGGTTCTATCCCGGCAGCCCCGCTTCCCTTCCAGCTCCCTGCCTGTGGCCCGGGAAGGTAGTCGAGGATGACTCAGGGCTTTGGGACCCTGCACCCGTGTGGGAGACCCGGAAGGGGCTCCTGGCTTCTGATCTGCCATTGTGCTCACTTGGGGAGTGAATCATTGGACGGAAGAAATTCCTCTCTGTCTCTCCTCTCTATATATCTGCCTTTCCAATAAAAAAATAATAAAATAAATCTTTAAAAAAAAAAAGATTCAGGAGTCAGGCTTGCTGAATAGGTTAACTCAATCCTCAGGAGCTGAGCTAACTCCACTCCAGGAATATTGGTTCTGTCTGAACTGTCTCCTTTTGTGGAATAATCACTTCACATGAGACTTGGGGAAAGTTCTGGAACACTTCAGGAATTCAGGTCAGGGCTACTCTCTGACATTTTTCAGAAGGCTCCTTGACTGGATCTCAGACTCCTACACCCAGTCAGGGTATTGGGCTGAAATCTACACTTTGTTCTTCCTTCTGCAGATGTTCACAGTGCACAGTTCACAGTGAGGCCACAAGACCTGCATACCTCAATGAATCTCCAGTTTGCCCAAGACATTGACAAATCCCCCATCTCTTTCTCTGCTAGACATTCCTAAGTCTTCTCTCACTACACGAAAATCTCCTCAGTTCCTGCAGATTCAGATTCTGGGTTTTTACTAGCCAATATTTGCTAAGTATCTCTTTAGGCCTGTGACAGGGCTTAACACTTCCGCAGGCAGGCAGGCAGCCTGTTCATTTATGTCCTCAGCAGATAAGATGATCAGGTGACCAGCACTTATGGAGGTAGTTCCTCCAGCAGGACCCTTAGTGTCCCCTTTCCTTCATAGATTTCTCCTTTGGATTTACTTTGTCAGGTCCTTTCTGTGTAGCCTATATCTCAAATGAAGCTTCCTGGGGAGAGTTTATTCTCCAACTATGTTCATTAATCCCTTCAGCGGTATAGTCACTTATCTGAGCAACAGCCAAGACCAATATCCTCTCTACAAGCTCTGAGTAAAAACACCTTTGCTATGATTCTTGCTGGGAAGACTTGTTGAAATGAAGCTCAATGTTGAAATCAGGCTTGTTTTTGATCAAGCTTAGAAAAACTTTCAGAGATGAAGAGGTGATATAGTTGAGTAGACAGAAGCCCAGTTCTAGCATGCCAAGGGCAATAGGAACTGATCACTCCCCAAGCATGCTGTTCTGACAAATATATCGCCAAAGGATGGAAGACTGAACAAACCTAGGTGACACATGCTAATCTCACAGTCACCTTCCTCCAGTTCCTGTTGGCTTCAGTGCATGTCTGGATGCCACGTGCTGGCTGTAGGAGTCTTGAGAGTTGTCTCAAACTCAGGAGGGATAAGAACTGAGGGACACATCTGTCTACCTTCATTGCAGTACTCCCTGCATGTGCTGTTCTGAAAATACCAGGCAGATTCCCAGCTCTGTTTAGTTCTAAATAGAGGGAACTAAACAGAGACACCCACGTAGGGTGCCACTTTACATATTAGAATTCCTCTGATCACCAGAGCTTAATGAAAGCTGTTTGACTTTTTTCTACACCACTGCATGACCTTCTTATAAGCTAGAGAATGGAGAGAGCTCATCTAAGTGGGCCTTTTTTGCATAGTTTGACTGGACTGACTCAGCTTCTGCACAAGCCCAATCTGTATGAGAACCAAAGAACTGGCTTTGTGAATTCACCTTGGCCTTTCCCTGTTCTGTCTTGCTTTTAGCCAAAGTCTCTTGGCTGAACCCTTGCAGGCCTTGTTAGAAGTATCTAGCAGGTAGTGTACTTGGGGAAGCTGGAAAGGATGGTCTAAGTGCTTGAGCACCGGCACAGAAGTGGGAGACCTGAAGGAAGTCAATCCCAGCTCCAGACTGGCCAAACTCCATTAGTTTTGGCCATTTATGGAGTAAAAAAACAAAGGTTATATGAGCACATAGTGAAGGTCCACTCATTGTCAAGCTAGGAAGGGAAGTCAGAAGCAGCCAGCCTTAAGGGCAGCTTGATCTGGGACTTCTTGGCATTTGAACTGTGAGAAAGTAAATGTATAGTAGGTTTCTCAACCTATGGTGATTTGCTATGGTAGCCCAAAGAGATGGATGTAAGGACAAATTTTAAAAACTGTGGAAAAGTTGAAATAAGAGGTAATTTTATTTGCTGCCAAGAAAAAAATAATATATATATATCTAGCAGGAGATAGAAGCTCATTTTGTCTCTGCTTAGTTAACTGATACCCAGGATAAAAGGTAATGCTGGGGCCCTGAACAATAGCCTAGTGTTTAAAGTCATTACCTTGAACATGCTGGGATCCTGCATGAGCCCCAGTTCTAATCCCAGTGGCTCTACTTCCCATCCAGCTCCCTGCTTGTGGCCTGGGAAAGCAGTCAACGATGGCCCAAAGCTTTGGGACCCTGCACCCACGTGGGAGACCCGGAAGAGGTTTCTGGATCCTGGCTTCGGATCGGCATAGCATCGGCCGTTGTGCTCACTTGGGGAGTGAGCCATTGGACAGAAGACCTTCCTCTCTGTCTCTCCTCCTCTATATATATCTGCCTTCCCAATAAAAGTAAATAAATAATTTTTTTGAGAAAGTAATGCTTCTGGTTACATCTGGTCAGACAAGACTTTCTATTCCAGCTAAGGAAAGACCTGAGTTCATTAAACCTCTCTAACCTGGGAGACTTTTTCCCCCTTCTCTGCGGTTTATGCTAGGTTTTTCCCTCTGACTCCCAACAATAGGAGTATGTGATTCTCTGTCTCTGCCTCAGCATGTAAAATACACAAATCAATGTAGCCTACACATTTTTTTGAAAAACGTTTTGATGATCTTCACATAGTTGATTAGAGCTCAAAGTGTCAAGGGCTATAGGAAAATGGGTAAGACCATTGTTTCCACATTCTCTTTATTCCTTCCTGTATCTGGGGAAAGGGGAGAGACAAAGGGAGAAGCCACACTCCCTCTCCCAACCATGCCAAGGACCCCAAGGGGCATATTTATGCTCTGAGGGCACTGCTCAAGTGCTTTTGATAGCTCAACTGTTCTGAATTGCTTCCAATCTCACCATTCCAAGCATGATGAAATCTCTCCAGATTCCAGTGGCTGACATAGTTCATCTTAGCATCTCCACTTGCTCAGATTTTCACTGCCAACACTTGGCTGAGGTAGATGATCAATTTGTACTGTCCTCTGTTGTAGCAGGTGTCCTATGCAAGTTCCAATGTCCTGACATATCCTCCATGTGCACTTGGATATGCTGTCCACTGCTCCATGTGAGCTACTGAGGAGGCTCAGCTTTGACACATGCACTCCATGGTCAGACTATGGAACCTGCACCTCTCTTCATGGTTGGGGTTCTGGGTCTGGCAGTTTGATTGGGGGGCATCACCAAAGAAATTTTTTCTGAAGTCATCCCAGACCTGATTCTTGTGTGTGCTTGCCAGTACAGTGTCTGGCATAGTCCATTGCCCTTATGAGCCTATGCAAATGCTTGTGGTAGCAATCGCTGGGTCAGTTCTGCCTCCTGCTATGTCTTCTGCACAAGCCAATGGGTGTTGTAGTCCAGCCTGATTCTGTCCACTTCACACTCAACCCTCATGCAAACTAGAGGGAGCTGCAGCTGAGTTGAGATGACTTCCAATAACCCTCGCCAGGCCTGCACTCTGTCCTGGTTCCTACCCTTGCCAGTACATACAGCATACTAGTCAAATCTTTCTCACATGCCATTTAGCTCTCATATATGTCAATGGGCATTGGAGCCTAGTTCAACTCAATCAACCCCACTATCTAGCCCACACACCTGCCGAGGGCAAGTGCCACTCTCTAGTCACTGCTGCCTCAGCCCTGGTACTCATGCTCACCAGACTGAATGGCAACCCAGGAGGAAGGTGCCCACTGTTTCCCTACTGGCCCACTCCCACTCCTGAATCATGCACTCTCTAGGTGGTTCTGCAGTTTGGCTTGACAGAATGAGCTCCCCCATGCTAGCATCTGCTAGCTGATGCTATGGCCAAGCCCAACCAAACTATACCCTCTCTGACTTATTTTAGCACCAGCAGGAACAGTCATCCCAGTCTGGCTTTTCTCTGGTCCAGCTCAAATGAGACCAACAGGTGTTGTAGTTCTGCTGGGTCTTGTCTGCCCCATACCAACTCATGCTCTACCAGCTTCCCCTACCCCAATGGTCCTGGCACCCCCGGTTCTTGTGTGTGTTGTTTGGGTGCTGCGGCCCAGTCTGGCATGGCCTGCCTCATCTTAATTTTTGCCAGTGGATACTGTAGGCTGGTCTGGCCCAGCCCACCCCTAATTCCAGCTCAGGCCTATGGGGGATGTGGCTAAGACCAGCCCAGCAGACATGCAACCAAGCCCTCATGTATACTGAACCCAGCCAGACTCACGCTCCATTCTGGTGATTGGATTTGACAGTGAGTGATTTGAACCTGCCCTGCCTGGTTTGCCTCCAACCTGCACCACATGTATGCTGGAGGCTACAGATTCAAAATGGGTAGAGGAACAAAAAAAAATGGAGCTAAACATTCTGCGCATGTTAACTGTATAGTTTAATATTTTCACATTATTGAAAAGTGGAACGTTTATGAGAATGGGCCATAATATAGTAAGCTTTAGTCACCAAGAAGGAACTTTCTTTGCAGGTTCTAGAATATGGATTTCCCATTTTGTTTCCCACCAACCTCTCAAGTGCAGAGAAAATCATACAAGCGATATCAGGAAAATTTAAGTGTTTGGTCAGTGTATTTTATTTTATTTAAAATTTTTAAATTTTATTATTTTATGATTGCATTCCATAGGTTCCAGGATTCCCTTTCGCTTCCCCACAAGTCTCCTCCCCCTACTGATAGCCCTTATATTAATGTAATAGAATAATACCTCATAAACAGTCATAATTCCATCAATATGATACTTAAGTGTATCCTGACATTGTAGGT
Source organism: Ochotona curzoniae (assembly GCF_017591425.1). Lineage (NCBI taxonomy): Eukaryota > Metazoa > Chordata > Mammalia > Lagomorpha > Ochotonidae > Ochotona > Ochotona curzoniae. The sequence goes on from NW_024465649.1 coordinate 18,406,500, forward strand.
ATGGACAAAAACAGAGAGTCCAGCATCATATTGTCAAAATATATTTAATAGTTTCATTGGGAATCCATCTTTGATTTGGAGTAGAGATGCATGCTGTATTGTATGTTCACATCTGAATGTGATAGTCAAAATTACAGTTGCTATACATCCCTTAAATGAAAAGCCATAAAGCAAAATCAAAAACAGGAAAAAAAATAGAAAATTTACAACATGAAGCTAAATAACTTGCGACTGAATGACCAATGTGTCACTGAAGAAATGAAAAAGAAACTCAAAAACCTTCCTGAAGTAAATAGTGCTATTGTGTGACCTGTCACTGAAGAAATTAATAAGAAAAAAAAACTTTTTCGAATATCAAAACCCCTGAGATGTAGCAAAAACAGTATTGAAAGGGCTTGAATTTTGCATGAAGGTGAGAACATAGAATATTTGTCTTTTGGGGATTGACTTGTTTCAATGAGCATAATGGTCTGTAGTTGAGACCATTTGGTTGGAAAGTGTAAAATTTCATTTTTTGAATGGCAGAGTAGTATTTCATGGAGTAAATGTGTCAATTTCTTTATCCATTCCCCTTTTTTTTCGCCAAATCTTTGCTATTGTAGATTGTGTCACTGTAAAGATAGGATTACAGATCCCCTTTTCGTATGCAGATTTCATTTCCTTTGGATATATTCCCAGCAGTGGGATGGCTAGGTCATATGCCAGATCCATTTTAAATTCTCTTAACACTCTCCATACTCTTCCATAGTGGTTGTATTAGCCTACACTCCTACCAACAATGAAGGAGGGCACCTTTCTTCCCACATCCACACCAGCAAGGTGTTGTTGGTAGAGTTCTGAATGTAGGCCAACTTCACTGGTGTGAGGTGGCACCTCCATGTAGTTTTAATTTGTATTTTCCTGATGGCTAGGGAGCCTGAAAATCTTTTCATATGTCTATCAACCATTTGAATTTGTTCTTTTGAAAAATGTCATTTATTTCCTTTGTCCATTTCTTCACAGGATTGTTTGCTGTTGTTGAGCTTTGAAGCACTGAAATCCTGGGTATTAGTCCTCTATCAGTTGTGTAGTGTGCCAATTTTCTTTCTCATTCTGTTGGTTGCTTTTTCGCTTTGTTGATCATCTCCTTTACTGTACAGAAACTTTTTAGTTTGATGTAGTCCCATTTGTTCATTTTGACTTTAACTACATATGCTTTGAGTTGCTTTTCTAAGAAGTCTTTCCCAATTCCTATATCTTAAAGAGTGCTTTCTGTGTTTTCCCTCAATAGTTTGATGATTTCTTGGTGCAGTTTTAGGTCCTTGATCCATTTAGAGCTGACTTTTTTTATACAAAGTGTTATGGGAATGTTTTGATTCTTATTTCTGCAGACTGCTATCCAATTATCCCAATAGCATTTGTTGAAGAGGCCTGGCTTTGTCCTAGATTATTTTCAGTTTTCTTGTCAAAGATTAGTTGGCTGTATCTGTGTGGACTCCCTTCTGAAGTTTCCAGTCTGTTCTATTCATCTTCTTTTCCGTGTCACCAGTACCAGACTGTTTTGATGACCACTGCCTTGTAGTATGTCTTTTTAAATTTTTTTACATTATTATCATTATCATTTTATGATACAGTTCCATAGGCTCCTGGCATTTTCTTTATCCCCTCCCCAATTCCGTCCCCCACCTAGTTCCTCCATATCATTACTAAAATATAGTTCTTCATACACAGTCATATGTCCATCATTGCGGGCATGGACAATGGCAGAGAGTCCATCATCCTATTGTCAAGATACAGTGAACAGGTCTTAAGGTTTGGAATTGCGATTGCTCCAGCGTGATTCTTATTCTTAAGGATAGCTTTGGATATTCATGGTCTGTTGTGTATCCAGATGAACTTTTGTATCATCTTTTCAATTTCTGAGAACAATGTTGTTGGGATTTTGATTGGGATCATGTTGAATCTGTGCATTACTTTGGATAATATATAAATTTTGACAATGTTGACCCTGCTGATCCAGGAACAAGATTTCTTCTCTAACATATTGATCATTTGGCAGCATATTATTCAGTGTCCAGGTGTTTGCATGTCTTCTGGGGTATTTTGACCTATTGGTCTCCAGTTTCACTTCATGATGATCTGAGATGCATGCATGCATGCATGTGTGATAATGCATGATGTAATTGTATTTTATTTTTTAATTCGCTGAGGCTTGTTTCGTGGCCAAAAATGATCAGTGCTGGAGAAAGTTCCATGTACTGATGGGAAAAAGGTGTATTCTCTGTTGGATGAAAGGTTCAGTGGACATCAACTAAGTCCATTTGCTCTGGTCTCTGGGTGAGCTCTGCTGTATACTTGCTGAGTTTCTGTCTCTTCAATCTGTCGTTGATGTTAATGGGTATTAATGTCCCCCTTATCATTGTATTGGAGTCTATTTCTCTCTTTAAGTATTTGTTGTTTGAGTTAGTCTTCTTTCGTCGTTTTACTGAGATGTTCTCCATGTTTGCCTTTGGTTTTGGTAGGTGCTATTCCTGTTCTGTGTGGGGAGAACATCCTGAAGTATCACTTGTTGGACAGGTCTAGAAGAAGCAGATGCTTTGAGCTTTCCTTTACTGTGGAAGAATTTTATTTTGTTTTCAAAGACGTAGGAAAGCTTTGCTGGGTAAGTTATTCCAGGTTGTCAGTTTTTCACCATTAAAATCTGGAATATGTCTGTTCTTTTCTGGCATGAATTTTCTCTGAGAAAATGGAGTGACATATTCCATTTAATATATAGAGAAATCCCCAATATGAGTCTTATTGGGGCTCCTCTATATGTTAACTGATTTTTTTTTTGATGTGCATCTTAAAGGATTTTTTCCTTATGTTCAACTGAAGAGAGTTTGACTATCATGTGTTGTGGTGAACATTGCTTTTGGTTAACCCTATTGGCAGTTCTGTGCCCCTCCTGCATGTTGTTTCCCAATTCTTTCTTCATATCAGAAAAGTTTTCATTTATCCTTTCATTGGGATACACCTTTAAGTCTAGCTTTTCCTTCTGCACCTTTCTCCCATTAACTCTCTCCTCTGCCCCCCATGATCCCATGCTGTGGCCATGCCATTGCCTGCACAGCCTTTATCCCACTCCTGGTTCAAGCAAAGCCAACGATTGTGGATACACCAGCTGTCCTAAAGCAAAAGGTTTTGACAGTGCTGGTTTTGCCAGAACCTGCTGGTCATTAAGTCTGAGGACCACCCAGACCTATTTTGGGTTCAATCCATAGGATGCCATGTCAGTGGCATCAGTGCAATGTCCTGAACAGAAAGTGAGTTTACTCCTGCTTAGCATATGTGCAGCTCGCTCTTTCCCCTCCAGTCCCACAGCCTTTTCCTCAGTACAAAAAATGGCATCAGATGTGTCACTGGTGGGCATCTGGACTGTGAAATCCATCCTATTTCCGTACCTCCCACTTGGGGTTTATCACTCTGTCTCTGCTTGTGGTTGAATCAAACAAATCAGCAGAATAGGTAGTTCTGATTCACCTCCTGACTTCCCAGTGAACTCTTCCCACCCAGCCAGTGGTGGAGCTCCAATTGCCACTCACTGGCCACCGCTGCAGTATCTTGTTACTGCAACCACTTCATTGTTTCTCCTGCTTCCGGTGTATGTGAGTCTCCAAGTGTCCCTCTGCCACTGGCCTGTCCTCTCCTATTTCCTGGAATCTGACCTTTGTGCTTCACCTTGGCTAATGGTTCTCTGTCTGCTTAAACCTGTCCTCACCTGATACTGTCATCTTGTTCTCTCCCCAGCGTATTTTATTTTTAATAATGTAGTGGGAATAGGATTCCCTCTCTCTCTCTTCTTCTTTCTTTTCCCCCTACATTGTTCAACATAGGTCCAAGTTTTTCTAACTGCACAGAAATCGTCTGGTGCCTAACAGGCAACCCAGTAACAGCATTTCCTGCCCATGTACAGATAACCTTCATACAGGAGGCTGTCTTTTGAGATTAGGGTCCCTCACAGATTGTGGCAAGCTCCCTGGTGGCATTTCTTTGCCTGTCCAGTGCCTACAAGTTACAGTGTTTAAGTTACTTTTAGAAGATTTTCAGAAACAACTAGTGAGGGAAAAAAGTTGAAACAAATTGTGGACCCATCTAATCAAACCCAAATGAAACCAAGCTTGTGTTCACAAATGTTTCAGATAAGCCATGCAGAGCGCAGAGCAAGCACAATATTAAACCGGGCGTGAAAAGCCAAAAGAAAGTGTACCAGAAGAGGCACATATTCCTCAAAGAGTTTAACTAGTACAGAAGTCCAAGTACTAAATATACAATGTTCTTATACCAGAATGGGACTGCCAGGAAAGATAAAAATCTTATAATCTCCCAAAGGGATGCAAGATGTCTTATTAAGGTGGCCTTCCTAAAGCCATATCCCCAATGAAGTCAGCAGGGAGCCTCTTAGAAAAAGGGGTGCTTCAATTAACAATTGCAAAAACGTGGAAAGAACATAGATGCCAATTGACCCAGGACTGGATAAAAAAAAAAAACAACTTGTTCATCTACTTTGTGGAATACTACTCAGCTATTACAAAAGAATTAAATACAATCATTTGCAGCCAAATGGGCTCAGCTGGAGACCATTATGCTAAGGGAGACGAGCTAATCCTGAAAGGTCAGTTCTCATATGTTTATTCTAATATAAGATAACTTCCATAAAAATATATACAACAATAACAAAATGAGCAAAAACACATATGTGTAACCGCACAAATGAAAGATGCAATAGAAACCAGACTATGAGGAATCAAGGAAAATCAGCGGAATGCATCTCTATTGAGGAATGAAGGTAGACTCCCAATGAAACCTCTGAAGGTAACTAGAGAAAGTAGCCCCTGGTGATGCTCACTGCTAATATGGCTAGGGATTGGTTTGCTCATCTTCTTAAGGAATGGCTCTGTCTTATTCCAATTTGCAGTTTTGTGGTGCCAAATCTAAGTGCTTTTGCTATGAATTTTACCTCTTCATACTTCCTAGTTATTTGTATCTTTAATAAGTTATTGTGATTTATTAATTGAGTATCTGTAAGAGACTGATTGCTTGTAACACCTGAGATTGTAAATGTCCCTTTCAACATTGTTTTTACTATATCTTATGATTAATAGTGTTCCAGCTTTTATTGTAATTTCTTCAGTGCCACACGGACCACACACTGCATCTATTCCTATAAAAAGGTTTTGATTTTCTGTTTTATCACTCTAGTGATGCATTGGCATTTTTGTTGCATGGCTAATGAAGTTAATGATGAAGTCTCCCTTAGCATTTGGATGCATAGAGACATACATCCAGATGAAATATGGACTCTCAGTGAAAGAGTTGAAAATATTCTGACAGTAGGATTTTGGACTCTCTGACATTGTCCATGCATACAGTGTCGGGAAACACTTCAATAACAGCGTGATGGACTTATGACTGTTCAGGAAGGACACCCATTGTAAAACTACAGGGGAAATCAGTGTGGTGGGGTAGGACTCTGGGGAGGAAGACAGAAAATCCCAGAGCCTATTACATTGTACCATAAAACAAAATAAAAATATTTTTAGAGAGAAGCAGATACATGCATAGTACTGAGAAGAGACAAAATCCTCCAGAGCTGTGCTGACCACAGCTGTGTTATGGTGGGCATTAGCTACTTAGGTTTTCTGAGCTCTTGAGATCTTGTTAGTGTGAACTTAGATGTACACACAATACACACCAGATTTTGAAGATTTGGTACAGGAAAATTAAAGTCTATCAGTATTAATAAAAAAAAAAGCCAACGGCAACATGTTGACATATTTGGGCAACATTAGTTTAAAGAAAATATATTATTAAAACTAAAAAAAATCATTCCATACTTCTATCTAATAAACTACAAAGTATGCTTTTTGAAAAAAAAAAAGAAAAAAAATACATGCTTGACTTGTGAGACGACTTGGGGCAGAAAAATGAGCCATGGGGTCAGAGAGTACAAAGCGTTAATTGTCAGGGTCCATTAGATTCCAGGAGGCCTCGATTCTTCCAAAGTTTCAGGTCTGAATTATAGGTATGAGAGATGCCAATCTAAATAATGACAAAAAAGGAAAAATGGCATTTACTTGAGTGCTGAAAAAGAATACATATGCCACAGTATACTATGAGCTTATTCAAAGATGGAGCAAAGTGGGGAATTTTCAATAGGAAGATGATGACTGCATATCATATTCTGATATACATGATCCATGATCACAAGGATTAATAACAGGGGTGGCAGCAGTTCAAAGTTAAATGCATTTGTCAAACCTGCTTGTGAAATCTTCCAGCTTAGGCAGGGCAAAAGCGACACGTTTACCCTTTATTTCCCCCTTCTCTTCAGCAAGCTGTGGTTGTATGGCTATGCACCCACACCTGTTTTATGCTTTTCAGACATGTTTGGCTCATCCCACCTGTAAAAAAGCTACAATTAGCTGAGGCATTTGCTAAGGGTGTTGAGACGTGGGATGAGTTGTAGAAGAAAATAGTAGCTTTGATCACATGAATAGTGACTGGACAAGGACTGAAATTTTTTCAAGAAAATGCAATATCACATTTTAATTCTTTTTCCTATCCACTTTACATGTAGAGTAATACATAACAATAATACTTCATTTTAATTGCACCACACTATTTAAATTACAGAAAATTAAGGGGAAGAGAGACCATAATCAATGATTCAGCAATGTGACTTTATTATGTTGTTTTAGGCCACTAAGATTGTGGTATTTTGTTATGTCTGCAACAGGAGGCTCACAGAAGCACAGCCATTAGCACAAAGTGTAGAAGGGCAGGCAGGCTGGAGAGCTGGCAACAATCAGTGATAATGTGGACAGACAGCAATGTTGACAGCTAGGAGGCAGATAAGCAGTTCAACATCTTAGAGGAAGGTAAGAGAAGGAGAGGTAGACTGGAGGACAGAAGGCCAATTGGCAGGCAGCTGGAAGAGGGGCAGGTGGTCAGTTGGAAAGCAAGATGTGAGCAGAGGACAAGAGACACGGAAGCTGACAGGAAGACAGGATGCCTGGCAGAGACTCTCAGAACCAATCTTGTCCCCATCAGGGTTAGTGGAGCCTCCTGAGACGTAGATGAATCCCATTCTTGGACTTCAGGACAAGTCTTGGGATGGGGATAGGGACTTTGGTGGGATCTGCCAGCAGCTCAAAACGCAGCAGGGTCAAGGCCACGGCCACCTTCAGCTCATTCATGGCGAATTGTTTTCCGATGCAGTTCCTGGACCGGGAAGGGAAAATGAAATGAGAAGTGGCCTCAGATCCCCCTCTGAGCTGGATAGGCAATTGTCCTTGAGCTCTAGCCCAGAGTTGGCCAGTCAGAGTCCTTGTTTGTGTGGCTTAGCCATCATCCATTTCCAAATAGTCACACACTGGCTCCAAGCCTCAGTCATGGTCTTCTGACCTTGACAAACACTACAGCTCTTCTGAGACTGTCCTGTCTCTACTCTTGAAGACACAAAGTCTCCTAGGAGAGCCAGTGCTGTAAGAAACAAAGTCTTATCACAGGAATTGTTTAATGCATTAATAATTATTGGGTCATACCCCCTCTCCACAATGTCTAGTTCCTTAACATAGAGGTCACTCACTGGTCAGAGCCTTCAGGGGGCAAATAGGCCATGTTGGTAAGGGTTCACTAGGGGAGTGTGGGAGTGTCAGTGGGGAAGTTCTCAGAGGTGAAATGGTTTGGAGCTGTGCCTACTGTCACCCATTTGCTCCTATTCAGTGTTTCAGCCTCCATCATGCTCTCACTGCGCCAGTGTCCCCAGTTTCTAATTACTGACAGAAACACTTATCCAGAGCCCAGAGCAGACTCAGGAACAGCAATCATTTCAGAAACTTCCCTTCAAGTATGAAGCAAGGCATGATGCCTATGTTGAGGGTGGGATGGGTATGCGGTTTGGTGCAACATATTTCTGCTTTTATCTCTGAGGTATTGGAGGAAAGGGCAGTATCTTTTCTCCTTTTCCCCATGAGTGAGAACCAACTTGACATTGTAAACAGTTTGCATGTGACTTAAATAGACTCAGAAACAAGACATTAAACTCACTATAGGCGCTCAGTTCTTCCCTGAGATGTTGGTCCAGTTTGTCAGATGTATTCTTTCTGTTACAGTTGCTAGTATGCTTACTGCTACTCTCCATCTCACATCTGGATTCTTCCTTATGTGAAGATAGGAATCTCTGACCAGCTATTTTTAGTAACATCCTTGGCGGAGCCAACCAGGAGAAAATGGGAGTAGCAATAAATCCTGAATAACCTTGCTCTGATGAATACACCCTATCTAGTTTTCTTATAGCCTTACTCCCTTTTTTAGTACAGTCAAAGCCTCTGCCAATATTTTATGGGGGCAGAGATGTGCCTGCTTTCTTCTAACTTAGCCATCTTGATCTTCCCCTGCTCTGTCTCTTTCAGCCGAAGTATCTGCTGCATTCGTGCAGGAAGAGTATGTAACAAGAGACAGTCCAGCTTACTCTACTCCAACTCTCTTGGCCCTTCCTGTTTTTTTCTAACCTGTGCAGGATCTGTTCGTAACTCTCTCTCCTTCATTTCAAATGTCAGGAAGATGGGGAAATTTCATATCTGTGCGGCAGATAAAACCCGGCACCTGGTTTTCGTGGTCCTCCTAAAGGAAGATACATGCCTCACTCCCCTTTCTTCTTTGCCATTATGTGAAAAAGCTCTGGAAGAACTAGTCTTCAGATGACTTCTCTTACACTGCCTTTTGTTTTTTCTTTACCGCCAACCAATCACCCTATAGGGTTGTGTTTTCCAATCCAGGTCCTTTCTTCTAGACTAGCAGGATTGGTCTTGTGATCATTCTGACCTAAAGGGTTCTCTTTTCTCTTGCTTGCTGAATTATGAAAGTTTCTCTGTCCATCTATTTGAGACTCTTTCTGTTCTAGATTGAGTCAACATATGCCATGATAAGCTTATAGATCTCTGCCATTGCCACTGATTTTCCCATCATAGGTCTGGGACCTCAAAGAATAAAACAGCCTTTTGAGAATTGTTTTACAATGTGAATTGAAGGAACCAATAGGTTGGAAAGAAAGTTGTGAAGGAAATTAGAAGCAAGGTAATGTATTCTTGGTGACAAAGGTTAAAAAAGATAATTCTTAATGATAGAAAGAGGAACTGAAGGACTTAATATGTTGTAACCTTTTGAAAGTTGAGTATGTTTGAGATTAGGTTGGATAAAGTTAAAGGAAAATTATTTTAAAGTTAGTTCTTCACAGAAGCCCAGATAGCATGAGCTTATGGTCTCTGTGCTCACGGACTGTTTTAAGTAATGGGATCATATGCTGATGTCATATGCTAATACTATCCAGCCAGGATGCTCTGTCTTTATAGCTGACTTTGATAATGAAAATTTATGTTTTAGGGATAGCTGTTTGTATTTTGTTGTTGTTGCTGTTGCCTTTACTGGGTCTTTACTGCTTGGAAAACCTGAGCCCTAAAGGAGTTAACCTTATCTGCCTCTTTTTCAACACCTGAGAGATCACCATAACTCTGGGTAGAACTGCCCTGTAGCTTTGTTTAAAATGCTCAGAACAGATGAAACATTACTTGTATTTTGACCACATGGTTTGAACCTCTGACAGTGTCACACTTACATCAGGTCTGATGTGTGCTCTGGGCTGAATAAACTACTCAAAGGTTCATCATTTAATAAGCAAGAAAATGGGAACCCTTTAGGTGAGAGTGACCATGAGGCCAATCCTGCCAGGTTCCTAAGCTGACCCTTCCGCCTTGTCACATGAGGGGATGCTCCATGGAACCCAGCAATACGTTGGCTGACATTCCAAAGGCGGCCTCTATGGTCTACTTTTAACAATAACTTACATGAATACGAAGAAAATAAACATTAATGCTGCTTAGAACGTGCCTATCTAGTTCCCTTATGGCCTGGGAAAGCAGTGAAGGAAGGTCCAAAGCCTTAGGACTCTGGACCTGAATAGGAGACCCAGAATAAGCTCCCAGCTTCTTGCTTTGGATTAGCTTAGCTCCGGTCATTGTGGCCACTTGAGGAGTGAACCAGCAGATGGAAGATCTTTCTCTGTCTCTCCTTCTCCCCATAAAAATTTGCCCTTCTGATAAAAATAAATCAACCTTTAAAAAAGAGTGCCCAGTCCATGCTTTCCTGTTCTCCAATAGTAGCAATACCTATTTCAGACTGTGTGAGGGAGGAGGTTCTCAGACCTGTGATAAACCTACAGCTGGAAAGCTGATTATGATGAACTGTCCCCTTAAAGCCTATCAGGGAAACATTAACTTAGCTTTAAATAACTCACAGAAATATGAACTCAGAGACATTTTGGTCTTCATTTTTCCTTACATCATGTATGACAATTTGTATTCCATTGAAGGATTACTGCCAACCTTTTTACTTTCCACATCAGCCATTTATTTTTTAGAGTATAATTGTCTGGCCTAACAGGTAGCCCAGTGTTTGTTTTTTTTTTTAAGTCCTGGGTTTTATGTTTACATGCCAGGAATCATTCAGATGGTATGTACTATATACTAAGTAATAGTGTCTTTTTCTCCAGATCCCAAGGACTCCCCATCACCCCCTGCCTTCCCCCAGCACACACAGTGCACTCACCTTGATCCTCCTGAGAAGGGCAGGAAAGCATGGCTGTGGCGAGCAGAACCTGGTGCAAATCGGGAGGGGTCAAACACCTGCAGAGACAGGACCAGGGCCAGGGCAAGAGGAGGTCAAGTGAGTAGAAAGGAAGCCCAGAGGGGGTATAAAACCCAAGAGGTCACCCCATGCCACCCTCTCTGTGCCCCTGTACCTCTGGGTTTGGCCACACCTTCGGGTTGTGGTGAAGGCCATAAATGGAGAGTGCAACCACGATACCTTTAGGAAAGGCAGGAGACAGAGAGAAAAAGCTGTTTTTATCCATGAATAGGAGGCTCCAGTCCCTCAGTCAGTGGTACACATGTGCAAAACAGGAAAGGCACGGGTACCACAAGTCTTCAGGTTGAACTAAATGCTCCTATTGCAAGAGTGCTAGGGTGAGCTTTGCAAAGCACCAGAGCTCAGGTGAGAGTCAGAAAAACCATGAAGCCAGGGATGAGAAGCAAGAATGCTCATTGTTTGTTGCCCAGGTAAGAGCTCACGATCATGCATTTGTTCCCAAGAGCTTCAAGGGGTGTGCATTAGCTCACTCATTCCTAATAGCAGTCCTCCAAAGTTTGCCCTTTTCCACTGTCATTTTCTAAGGAAGCAATTGGAGCTCAGAACGGCTGAGTGGCTTGACTCTCATTGCACAGGACATCCATCAGTGGTGGGTCAGGAAATGTTGGCTCCTGAAGCAGGGGCTGCAGGGATCTGAGATCTGGTCCCCAGCTGCTCTCTCTCATCACCCTGAGAGTTCCTCAGAAGCTGGATCACATCTGATCCATATGTGGGGTTCCCCAACCTTCCTCCCTTGCTTTGAACATACCAGAAAAGATGCTTATCTACCTCTGCTGCATCAGATTCTCTTCCCAGTTCTGTACATCTTAGAGTACAGGAGATTAGGGTGTATTCAGAAGTTGTCAGTGTGAATGCCCACATGGAAAACATGCTAAAAAGTTAGTCATCATAGTGTGGCCCACATGCACATTGCTTTGTGTTTATTTCCATGCAGTTTTCCATATATTACATCAAATGTGAACATTATTTTCAAAAGTGACATTGCCACTGGGGTGCCTGAGTCATGTATCAGTCCTTGAAGTAGCAGTTCCTGTCCCAGTTGCTCCATATCCAAACCTACATCCTGCTGATGTGCCTGGGAAAGCAGTAGATTGCCCAAGAACTTGGAATCCTGCTATCCACTTGGATGGAGTTCCTTCCTTCGGACCCTATTCCTCTTGTGGTAGGCATTTGGGGAGTGACCAGTGGATAGAAGTACACACACACACACACACTCTCTCTCTCTCTCTCTGTGTTTCTCTCTCTCTCTCCATCATTCTGTCTCTCTAATAACTAATTCTCTATTTTTTTCAAGTGCCAGTGAGGACACAGGTATGATCTTTTAATAAGAAGTTAAATAGACAGCTCTTTAATTGCAAATGTTTTCATGTATAGAGACTGGAACTAATATTTACTGAACTTCTAGTGCAGCCCAGCCATGTATTGGGCATTTATATATCTCATTCCAGCCACAAAGGCACATTCACCTATTGATGAACAAAGGGAGATCAGATTCAGAGGAGCAGGAAAAAATGGGGATGTTGGATCCTCCACGTGGCCTCGCACGGCACACAGGTGAGTTAGAGTAAGGATTGTATACCTTTGGGTAAGGAGCATCCATCAGGGAAGGTGACTGGCTTGCTGAGTTCTCTGCTCAAGACTGGCACTGGTGGATAGATCCTCAGTGCCTCCTTGATGCACATAGTGGTATAGGGCATCTTGTCCAGGTGGTCCCTGAAATAATGTTGATGCAGGGGAGGGGCAGGGCTGGGCACACCAGGGTTCCCCCTCTCACACAGGCAGGGTCCTCCCACCTCTTGGGCCTTCACTCACCAACTGATAGAGGCTCCATCCCCCAGGATGCTCTGGATCTCCTCGCGGCACCTCTGCTGATGCTCTGGGTGTGTGGCCAGAGCATAGAAGATCCAGGAGATGCCACTGGCTGTGGTGTCATGGCCCTCAAACATGAATGTGTCCACCTCGGCACGCAGGTCCTCATCAGACAGGCTGCTGCCGTTCTCCATCTTGGGAGATCACAGTGAGACGGCAGGCTCAGTCCCTGCTCCCATGCCTCTAGACCAGATTTGGGCTGTGCTGCACACACTGACCTTGGCAAAGAGCAGGATGTCCAGGAAATCCAAGTGCCTCTTGTTCCTGATCTTCTCCAGCTCTCCTTCTTGCTGCAGATGAGCCTTCCTCAGCTTGATCACTCGATCTATCCCAGAGCAGAGGTTGTCAGATGGAGCTGAGAGCTCCTGTCACCCCCAGGAGCCCCATCTGCCCCCAAGTTGATGTCAGTGAGGAGTATGGGAGTGGATGTATGCATCATGGTGGGATCCAGCTTCCTCTGAAGCAGGTGGGCCTCCTTGCAGTAGCACAGCCCAGGAACCTCAGCTGAATGTTGCAGGGATGTGGCCTCATTCTACTATTCCCAGTGTGATGATTCAGAGATCACAGCTCCAGACTTCTGCACCAAGGAAGTACCAAGCATGAGTATGTCCCAGCTGCTATAAGGGGCAAGGAGGGTGACTCTGCTTGAAAGACCTAAGTAGTTTCCTTGGGCTCTGCATGGTGGTGAAGGGAACTCAAGAGAAGGGAACAGAACCTGTATGCTCATGGGCAAGCTGGCAGGTACGGTCCATCAAGCGGCCTGCAGGGCTCAGTCGGTAGAGGGTATTGTTGTGATGAAACACATTTCTCATTCGGAAGGACACCAATTGGCCGAGTTCCTTAACAGCCTGGATGTAGGATTTGGAAGTCCTGATGGGAAAGACAATAGTAAGAGTGGAGGGCGACCTTTCCTCTGGAAGTGCATTCAGACTCTTCTGGGGGATTCCTCACACAGTGGGGGCAGGCAGCACTGAGGTACACATCTCTTCCATCCAACAGCCTCTGTGCGAGGGCACAGAAAACAGGCTTTCCCCCACCCTGGGGTTCAGGGATCTGTGACTGAGGCAGGGATAGCACTGCTATGAACACTTGTCCTGAAGTTGACACCTTGCCTTTTATGGAGGTGAGCATTTAGGCTGATCCGTCAGCCTCCCAGTGGCTCACAACGGTTGGTAAGCCCAAGGAACCCATAGCCAGAGGGCTGACACTGACCCACTGTCCAGCTGGACGTTGCCCTCGTGGCTAAAGGCACTCTTCAGGATGGTGTCCAGGGTCATCATCGAGATATCTTCACAAACGTCCAGAGAGGAATCCTGGCTGGGGAGCTTCTCCCATTTGTCCTTGTTGGGGGAGGGATGGACATTTGACTTTCTTCATGTCCCCAGGAGCCCTATACTAACAAGGTAAGGCTCTTTTCTCTGTAAATATTCTGGTGAAAATTCCTCATTTTACGAAACTCAGCCTCCAAAGCTGGAGTTTGTAATGTAATGCCATTTTTTAAGAAAATATGATTAAGTTAAACATGCTTCCTCATAGCAAGCTAAATTTTTCTTCACTGTCATGAAAAAAAGTTATGAGAATAACGGTTTGCTCAATGACAAAATATCAAGTTTTGAAAAACAAAGAGCAGTGGGACTCACTGTTCTAAGAGCAGAGTTAGATCTCTGGGTTAGGCAGGATCCCATTTGGTGATCAAAATGTACAGGTTATGACTTCTAAGAACAAAAATATGGACTGCCATTCTTCCTCATTTGTTAAGTGTTTGTTGATCACAATTGTATAAGAAATTAAAATCCATAGGGCCAGGTTGTGATGTGGTGGGTAAGGCCCCCATCTATGATGCCAGCATTCCATGTGGGCATCAGTTTGTGCCACAGTTGCTCCACCTCTAATCCACCTTTCTGCTAATGGCCTGGAAGAAGCAGTGGAAAATGACCCAAGTGTCACCTCAACTCATGTGAGAAACCTGGATGAAGCTCCTGGATCCTGTTTATGGTCTGGCCCAACCCTGGGCACGTTGGTCATCTGGGGAATGAACCAGATATGAAAAAATTTCTCTCTCCCTCTCTCTAACTTCGAGTGCCAACTAACCAGCTAAATAAATCTCTTACACTGTTCTCCAGGTGGCAGAGGGTGGCATGGCAGCAGGTAGGGCTCTGAGAATGTAGACCTGATACAATTTCCCAACAAGGATGACTCAAATCCATGAAGAAGCCCTGAATCCAGGCCAGAGCCTGGTTGACTAATATGCTGTCCCAGAAGCCATCACTGTACAGGCCAGCCATGTACAGATTGTGCTGGTGTCTGATGGAATTTACTTTATCTCCAGTCCACTAATGCGGAAGACTTGAAGTAGGGACTAGGTCCAACAGAATCTTCATTGGATGGTGAGAAGATTGTGGTTCCATTCTGATACTGGGATACTCACTGGCTTACTCATTTTTTTTTAAAAGGTTATTGGTTATTTTAGAGGCAGAGAGAGACAAAGAGATAGCTCCCTTCTATTGGTTCACTCTCCAAATGTGTACAATGCTGTGCTTGGGCCACGCAAAAATTGGAAATCAAGAACTCCATCCAGATCTCCCATGCAGTTGGCAGCAAAGTAATTGAGCCATACCCTGCTGCCTCCCAGGGTGTGCCCGTCTGCAAGAAACTGGAGTTAAAAGCAGAGCTTGGGCTTGAACCCAAGCACACTAATACAGCATGTGGTCATCTTAGTTGGTGTCTGAACTTCTAGGCTAAAGACCTACTCTCTGGCTTTGGTGGCTGAGGCATGCTTCATGGTGGTGTCAAGTAATGAGAGAAATGTGCTTGAAAGCCTCCAGGAACAGCCATAAACTTGTCATTCCACTATGTAAGTGTATCCTGACATTGTAGGTAGGTGTGAACAATGGCAAAGAGTCCAGCATCCTATTGTCAAGATATATTTAACAGTTTCACTGGCAGTCCATCTTTGATTTGGAAGTAGGGATGCTTATGACTATTTATGAAGAACTATACAATTATAATAATACAGGAGAGATCAGTGGGAGGGGGGATTCAGGGATGGGCAAGGAGAAATCTCAGAGCCTATAGAACTGTATTATTAAAAAAAAAATCTTCAGGATAAATCCTGGCACAACAGCTCAGTGGCTGAATTTTTACTTTGCATGTGCCAGGATCCCATATTGTTCATGTCCCAGCTGCTCCACTTCCCATCCAGCTCCCTGCTTGTGGTCTGGAAAAGCAGTAGAGGAAGGCCCAAAGGTTTGGGACCCTGCGCCCATGTGGGAGACCTGGAGGAAGCTCCTGGCTCATGGCTTCTAAAAAGTCCCCAGAATGGAGTCCTGTTGGAGGTACTCCTCCCATTTATCCTGCTGGGATTCTGCTCTGGGAGTGGTTCCTTTGGCAATGATGTCAGAAGAACAGGGTTTGAGGACTGATGTTATGCTACTGCCTGGGATACTGTCATCCCATATAGAGTGCCAGTTTGAGTCCCAGGTGTTCTACTTAAGATCCAACTTGGGGGAAGTAATGCATGATGGCTCAAGTACTTGGGTCCTTGTCACTGTGTAGGAGACCCAGACAGAATTCTGGACTCTTTGACTTTGGCCTGGCCCAGCCTTTACATTGCTGCCACCTGGGGAGTAAACCAGTGAGTGGGGAATCTCTCTCTCTCTCTTTCTCTCTCTCTCTCTCTCTCTCTTTCTCTCTCTCTCCTTTGTTATATATATATATATAAAACAAAGAGGGATAGGGTTTTATTCACAGCTGCCACTATTCATAGGGGATATATCTCTCTACCTCTACTGAGTGCTTAGAAACTCAGGTAACACTGAACCCCCAGGAATACCATGTTTTATACAATATGTACATATTTAAGAGAAAGTTAACTTATGAAATTGGCATAGTAAGACATTAACAACAGTTAATAGTAATACATTGCAATAGTTATGTCAATGTACTATAAGTCAATGAGTTATCATTTAGTATAATAAAAACATGTGAATGTGTTCTCTTAAGCTATCACATTGCACCGTGCTAACCTTTCTCCGTGTAATGATTCATACTGATACAACGCCCATGTGATGAGCTAAGGTGAAGGGAATGGCCATTTGACAATGTGTATTAGTTGACCTCAGGTAACAAACTGCAGAGGGGAAACAAGTGTGTAAGAGGGACCGGCTGCATAGTAATAGGGAAGGAAGCTTCCTTCTAAGTCCTGGAAAGCCATGCATTTGGACACATGCACGTGTGTTAACGCAAGATTGTGTGTGTCTGCCAGGCATGTGTCTGATTATGAGTGTACGTGTGCCAGTAGCAGTGTCTAGAAACATATTTCCACAGAGCACTGGGCCTGTGTGAGTCCTGCTCTAGGGTGTCTGAGCCTTGACAATGAGTGTCTATACTTCAAAGTGTGGGATGAACATTTCTGGGTGGCATCCCATGTGTCAGTACCTGTGACTGCAGATGTGTTTGAGAGTGGCCTTTGTGTGAATGCATGGGGTTAGGGAGTGTATGGAGGTGAGAAAGAGGAGGACTTACCAGCATCACTTGGACAGAGTCTGCCATGAGCCCCACATAGGGCTTCAGGATGTCATAGTGGAAGGCTGGGGTCAGCATGCGCCGGTGCTGGAACCACACATGCTCTTCCAGCAGGAGCAAGCCATTCCCTGGGCCAGAGATGGGCATGTATTTGTATCAGGGTGTCAGGGTTAGAAGGATATCAAGGAATAACTTGGGTTGGACAAAAGAAGCCCAGACATGCATGGTGTAGCCCATAAGAAGGTGAGCTTCATAATGTGAGTTTCAGAAATGTGGGTTTCCCAAGCGGGTTGATGTACCTGATATGATTATGACAGCAGTAAGATACAGATTGAAAAGGTGTTATGAAGTAGATGTTATATCAATATCAGGCTGAGCATGTTGGAGAGGAACTGAACAATGATGTATCAGAAGTCGAGTCTCAGGAGCTCTATCAGTAATAAGGGGTGAGGGTCTAGTTAGAGGCAGAGAAAGGAAGCGTGATGTGTAGTTGGAGTCAAGAGAGTTGAGTGTGCATTTTTGACATTCAAAGAGGTAATCTTGGCAAATCTACCTGGACAGTGAGTGAAGTTCTAGTTTAGACATACATACCAATCCAGGGAGTCAGGAAACTGTAGGGAAGAGCAGCCTTTGGGTCTGGAAGATAAGAAAGAACTTACACAGGAAACTAGCAGTGTCCAAGCAAGGCAGCTCCCAGGAAAGCTATGGCCACACCACAGGCTACCATCATTCTTGATGACTTCATTTGTGTTTATTTCCAAGTTACCTCCCACAGCCTCCCACCCCCTCCTATGTTGCCTTGAAAGTCAACTGGACTTGAGAAGGTAGGCACAGATTATCAAAATCTGAACACCACAGGATCAGGATGGTGAGTTGGCAAGAAATGTTGGCTATGTAACCATGCCAAAGAAGACAGGTACTTGGTTATGTAATGACCCAGGACAATGGCAAATCCAGCTTAATATGGCTATGAATTTTGTCTGATAGTTGGAGAAATTAATGTAACCAATCACATCAAAAACTAGTGATAGAAGCTATCAAAATCTAATAAATGAAGATATAAGAATAAAAATGAGCGGGGGAAATACAGAAGAATAAAGGAAGAAAAGGAAAAAAGGAAAACAAGGAATGAGGGAAGAAAGGCAGGGAGGGAGGAAGTAAGTAAGAAAAAAGGAAGAAAGGAAGGGAGTAAGAGAGAAAGAGAAGGAAGAGAGAAAGAAAGGAAAGGAAGAGAAGAAAGGAAGGAAGGAAAGAAGTAAGAGCGGAAAAGAGGCAAAAGAGGAAGGGAAGGAAAGGATGGAAGGAAGAGGAAGGAAAAAGGAAGGAAGGAAGGAAGAAAGAAGGAAAAGAGAGGAAGAAAGGAAGGGAGAAAGAAAGGAAGGGAAAGGAAGGAAGAGAGAAAAAAGAATGAATAATCAGGATCACATAGCTGCTTTGAACTTTCAGTATACTCAGTAAACATTGTTGGCTTTGGGCTGGGCTGGTAGCTGGTAGAGGGTATACATACAGCTTTAATTTTGAACTGTCACCTTCTTTGGAGTTTTCCAAACCAAGGACAATGTACTCACAAAGGAAAAGCTGCTGCAGATGGGATGTGATTTAACTCACCTGATCTCCCTAGAATCACCTTTATATAGTCAGGGTCATAGATGGTGAAAAGGAGCTCACTCCCCCACAGCCAGCGAGGACAGGCACTTGGGAATTTCTCTACTCGCTTGAGCAGTTGTGGCAGCTCCATATCCACTGGAAACTGTAACCCAAGGAAATGAAATCAGTAGTATCTTTCTTATTAGATTTGATTGTAATGATTCAGACTCTGATCAGATCTCTTGCCTGGTCCTGAAGGTCATGACCCAAAGTCTGATTCTGTCTCCCTCCTGTGCTATCTGTGTTTCCTCCTCACTCAGAAGTGCTTTAGAAATGTATACGCAGTAGGAGCTCAGCTGTTCAGGGACTGGGTCTCTAATGTCTGAAACCTTTTTATGGAACCTGTTATGCAATGGTCTAGCCAGACCTGTGATCAGAGAGGGATTACTAGTGTACCCTATTTATACTGAAGAATAAGGCAGCCACTGTTAGTGATACACCCATGTGATCTCTATTAAACACAGTCTAGTTGACCTTGCCTCTGCTTCCCTGGGTTCCCATGGCTCCTTGGGTGTCTCATGTTTCAATCAAATGCCTTAGGTGTTCAATCAAATGTTCAGGTGTCCCCCTGAGCTGGGCTTAAGAAGAACTTTCAGGGACCAGCCTTTGAAAAAAAAAAAAAAAGAGAGAGAAGAAGTCTGAGCCCAGCAGTGATTTGAGAATGTGAGTGAATCCAAGATGAGTAGAGGATGGATGGGGACACTCATGATTCATCCAACAGCTGCTTATCAAGTAAGTACTCACCCTGTACTGATTGCCTTCTCAGGAGCTAGGAACTTTGAGGGAATAAAGTCCCTGTAACTATTAAACCAACATGTTAGTGAAATAGGGGCAGCATGGACAGGCCTGTCCTCTCTGAGAAATGTCCTGTTCCCGCTACTTAGGAGGCTGCTCTATAATCCCTGCAAAAATCCATCTTATAATCAGTTCTTGGCTTTGATCTGGTGCAGCCATGACCTAGAGAGTAACACCCCAGTTTCTTGCCTCCTTCTCCAGGATCTACCCATGCTGGCCTATCCCAGGTGTGGGTCCCTGTTTTAACACTGTTGTCATGCCTGATTCCTGACTGCTTGGTGCCCAAGCCAGTCAGCTGTCTGAAAATCCTGCCTCCTGGCACTGCCGTAGTTCAAACTAATTACATGTGATTTTCCATTCCTGATAAAGCTGATAACAGCAGTATTAAAGAAAATAAAATACTTATAAGTGCTAGAAATAGTTGTTACTACTCAACAAAAGAGGAGTGGTGGTTCAATACTATGAGTAACGTTATTGAAGAGAATTTATTCAGCACTGATGAGTGCATATGTCATCTCACGTCTATCAGTGTTAAGATATTAGTACCTCTTAACATCAATTCCTAGCTCAGAAAGGGGCATTGTTATATTGTTATCTAATGACAACTGCATTGTCCAAATGTCACAATTTCTCAGTCAATAAATAATCTCCAGTCCATAGTCCAATTTGCTTGAATGAATTTGGCTTTGGCTGTTTGTCTGTAGTCAGTCTGAAGAGTTTCCATCTTTGTTTCCACTGCTGAACATTGACTGTCCTTCTCTGAGAAAAGAGAGGCCCCGCTTTATGTCCCATTGCCAGGACTCAGTGCTGCCAATACAGAGGAGGTACGGTGACACTGTGCCTCCCCA
This sequence comes from Ochotona curzoniae, assembly GCF_017591425.1. Classification (NCBI taxonomy): domain Eukaryota; kingdom Metazoa; phylum Chordata; class Mammalia; order Lagomorpha; family Ochotonidae; genus Ochotona; species Ochotona curzoniae. The sequence continues at coordinate 18,426,908 of NW_024465649.1, forward strand.
GGCACTAAGGCGACTCTTTTTCTTTACCTTGGCACTCCTCACACCTAGTCCAAATGCTCCTTGTATCACACTCTGTGTGAACACTGAGGTTCAGGGAGAGAACGATGTGCTTGACCTCAAGGTGGACAAAGTCCAAGGTACATATTAGAGGAGTGGGGTCTATTTAATATACAATTCAAACATTGACATGCTTGCCCGAGGACACAGACTTCTCTCATGTGCACCCAGGACCATCAGAGTTCCACCCCTAGATCATCTCCTTGCAGAGTCCTTCAGACTCGCGCACGTGAAGCCAGGTGGTCCCCAGCACCACATGAAGCCCATCCACCCCAGCTGAGCGAGCTCTTCCCTGTGTCTTGGACTCCTTCTGTGAGTCCTGCCTATCATCTCCACACACAAACACTCCCTGGCTGAGATTCCTTCATATTGATGTCCGGCTTCCCTAGCAAGTCCAGGGCCACATAGAGAGGATAGCTCTGAGTGACTGTGGCCAAGGACACCTCTAGAAGCTGATGTTTTGAGAACAGCTGGAGCTGCAGGGGATGCTCAGCCTGGAGATGCAGAGACTCAGGAAGAGCAATCATTGCCTCCAAAGTGCAGGGCCTCAGAACAAAGAGCAGATCCACATGAGGAGGAATGCATGACAGCTGAGTCATGGCAGGTGAGTTCCTGTGAGGGGGTGAGCTCCCTGTCACTGAAATGAGTCCAGCCCTGAGATGAGCTTCGTGTACCTTGCAGGCTGTGCATTGTCACACAGCAAGCTGGGCCCTGTGGATCAGCTGAACTGATTCCAAGAGCCATGATCACCCCCCCCCCCACTCCCCTGTCCTTCTCCTTCCTACCTCTCGCAGGTGCCCAAAGAGCCAGTGGGATGGAGGGCTTGGGAACTGCTGGAGAGCTTTGAGCAGCCATTGGCGGCGCAGGTAGTGCTGGGCTGCCTTGAACAGCAGCAGAAGCAAGCCCAGCAAGAAGGCCACCTGCAAGAGCCCAGAGAAGCTGCCCGGGAGCCTGGCAAGGTTTAGCGCGGAGACACTCATGATTCAGCAAGTGCTGGACTTGTGACTGTTCCTCTCTGTCACTGATTGCCCTTATGTACACATACAGGAGTCCAGGGAAGGTTGCTCCACCCAGCTGAAGGGCGGGTAAATGGTGAGGCTAGAGCTTGAATCACATAATCCCCAATTTATTAACCCTGAAGAATCCACCCAGAAAAGCTGTCTCAAGAGACAGTATGGGCCCAGCGCGGTGGCGCAAGTGGTTAAGGTCCTCGCCTTGTACGCCCGGGATCCCATATGGGCGCCGGTTCTAGCCCGGCAGCCCCGCTTCCCTTCCAGCTCCCTGCCTGTGGCCCGGGAAAGCAGTCGAGGACGGCCCAAAGCTTTGGGACCCTGCACCCGCGTGGGAGACCCGGAAGAGGCTCCTGGCTTCGGATCGGCATAGTATCAGCCGTTGCGCTCACTTGGGGAGTGAATCATTGGACGGAAGATCTTCCTCTCTGTCTTTCCTCTCTGTATATCCGCCTTTCCAATAAAAACATAATAAAAATAAATCTTAAAAAAAAAAAAGAGAGACAGTAGGAACACCCCTGCATCTACCATTTTCTGCTTTCCAGGATATCCATGGATATTTACTGAGTTCCTACTATGTGCCAGGCAGCGTGGAAGGTGGTAGGACACAGTTGTAAGGAAAACAGTTTTGAGCTTTAACCTCAAGGAACTCACGGTCTAATTTACCAAATGTTGTACAATGTAAGCAACAATAAAAAAAAAAAAAGATTGTTGGTTTTACTATTACTCAGGTTTTAGTGATAAGATCCTTGATTACAAAGAGGCAAAGTGGTGTGTTAAAGAGCTAAGAATTCTTCTCTGTTCAACTCCCAAACTGCCTACCCCAGATACTTACGGAATATTCCCTAAGTCTTGACAGATGGCTGTCAGTTATTGCCTGAGAAGACTGTGGGTGGAGGCAGCACTGGCGTTGAATTCTCAGGTCAGCCTCACTGCTGTCGTAGTTAGGAACCCAGCAGAAATGCTCAGCGTCTGCTTTCACGAGGTGGTAGTAACACCTCTCATAAGTACCCCATAACACTGGACTCTGTGCTTGGTATATGCTTGCGGGGAGGGCGTCTCAACTGATCTAGAACTGAGGTCTTGCAGCAGGGTGGAGGGGTCCACATGGGGGGAGGGGGCGGGGGGAATCCCATTACCTATGGAACTGTATCTCATAATACAATGTAACAATAATTAAAAAAAAAAAGACTACTTGTTCTTTCAGCCATTCATTTGCTCAGCAACTACTGTTTTCAGACAATCTAGTGGCAGAAAATGAACCATAATTAGGCTGTCTTGGAGGAGTGGAATTTCTAGCCAGGGAAGGAGAAGATTATCACAGAGGAATGGACTCTTGAAAGATGAACAGCAATTCACCAAGTGGAGAGCAGGGCGACAGTGACACACAAAAGAACAACGGTGTGTTCATCTTTATGCTCTTTACTCGCGTTTCTTCATGACTGTCTGCCCCAAGGCCAAGTGCAATGCTCAGGATGCACAGCATAAAACACAAAAGGTAATTCAGACAATTCCTTAGCAGCAGGGTCTTGCAGCGGCCATGAGTTTTCTCCTCTCTCGGTCCCTCAACCATCCTGCTTTCCACACTCTTGTGACCTGCAATGTTTACATAAGTCATGGGCCAGAGTTCGTTCCTTTACGCCTGAACCCCAGTGCAGATCAAAGCAAAGTGCAGAGGGTCATACCGCCTCTCGCCTGCAGCCTCCTCTCTCCCAGACTCCTCCCCCTCTCTCCCTTCCCTGCTTCTTCAGTCAGCCTTAGGTCTCTACCTCCCATGCATCTGAGAAGGAGACACCAAGAGCCGTCCCTTTGTGCTCCACCACACCCCAATTCTTAGGCTGAAACCTCACTAACCTGATGATGTTAGGAGAAAGTGCCTTTTGAAAATCTGGGGAAGTAGGGTTGCAAGTATCATAATGCTCTTAAAATTATTAAACACATGAAATTCATTCCCTTCATATAAATAGAAAAAATATTTTAAATCAACACATAGTAATTATATGATTTATGTGATACAGGGAGATATGTTTTTACATGTTTAGAATGTATAATGGCCAGATCAGGATAACTGGCATGTCTGTCACATCAGACATTTGTTTCTGTGTGTGAGAGAACATTTGCCATCCTTTCTATCATTTTGAGATGTGCAAGTAATTGTTGTCAAGCATGGTTATTCTGTTGTGTAAGAGAAACTTAGAAGTGATCCCCTCATCCAACTGCACGTGTACCCATGAACTCTCCTCTTGTCATTTCCCTCACCCTTAGGCTTCCCTAAGCTCTGGTAAGCACTGTTTTATTCACTTCCATGATATCAACTTTTTAGCTTCCACATGTTAACTGAAGACATACAGTATTTGCTTTTCTATGTGTGACTTATGCCACTTCATATAATGTCCTCAGTTTCCATCCATGTTACCACAATGACAGATTTTCACACTTTGGATGGCTGAGTAGTACTCTCTATTGTGCTCAAGTACTCTGTATATCATCACGTGATTTTTGTTTATCCATTAGAGGACAAGTTGGTTGATTCCAGTGTTAGGGAAATAGGACTAACTCCCCTCCTTTCTTTACTCAAAAATAAGTTCTAAGTCTACCTCTTTTTTTTTTTTGTCTCTGAGTTTTCTCTCACAGAAACTCCTCACACCTGGTTATGTTGGAGATTTTTCAAAACAAGCACTTGTACTCCTTACCAGCAAGCTTCCAGTTTAATTAGTGCAGTGAAATTGCAAGACCTGTAGGACACCGCTGTGGCTAGCCCTTTCTGCAACTCGAAGTCCCAGGGTTTATCCATATCTTCCAACCCGCTGCTGCTGCTTAAAACAGGCCTTCTGTGCAGCCAAAGCGATGTCTCCTCTCGTCTCTTCTCACCCTCTCAGGACTATTGTTCCTTTTCCTTCTTGTCCTTATACATTAGCTCTTCTTGCAGCTTTTCTTCTTCCTCTTTGCTCTGCACCTGCTGCTCCTTGGGACACAGCACTGCTTCTGTAAGATGAAAATGTATTGATCAGTTGCTTGGTAACCCATCCTGGTTGTTCTGGGTGCTTTGGCCCACCAAACACCTGTCATATATTTGGATCTTATGACTCATGTTGCATTAAATGTCTGTAAATAGAAGTTATTTGACACACTTTTTCATTATATACATAATAGTATATATAATATACATTATATATAATATAATATAATATAATATAATATAATCTAATATATAGTAGTGGTAGTGCCAGATTATTTAGCAGTTGTAGTTGTAGATTTTTTCCTTAGGCACATATTAGACACATACTATTTTATAAAGTGGCTGTGTTACTTTATAATCATACTGAGAGCTTATGAGATTTTCCCAATCTACTCATCCTTGGCAACAACGGTTGTCTATTATCTTTTGGCTATAGCCACTCTGACTGGAGTTGGGTGATAATTCATCCAACAACCAGCTGTGTTAATAGATGGCCTTTTAAGGTCCTCTTTTGAGAAATGTCTACTCAGATTATTCTCCCATTTTTTATCATATTCTTGGTAGATTTTTTTCTTGCAGAGTTGTTTGAGTATATTATGTATTCTGGAAATTAACCCCTTTTTGGATGAATAACTTGCAAATATTTTCTGTCCTTTTGTAGGTTTTCTCTTGAATCTGTTGATTATTTGCAGAAGCTTTTTAGTTTTATGTAATCTTGCTTGTCAATTTTGCTTTTGTTGCTTAGGGTCATATCGAAAAGGTCTTTGCTGATAGCCACGTCTCTAAGCATTTCACTTTCATTCCTTCTAATGATTTCATAACTCTGGCTCTTAAATGTAGGTGTTTGGCCCATTTGATATTGATTTTTGTTTATGATAAAACCTGGAGACTAGTTTCTGTTATGAATAGATGTATAGTTTCCTAGCGCCATTTAGAAGAGACATCATTGTCTCCAACATATGTTCTTACTGCCCTCATTGACAGTTGTATGTGCATGTGTGAATTTGGTCAAAGTGTCTACTTTTATGTTGGTATGATGTTGTTTTAATTAGTTTAATTTTGTAGTATGTTTTGAGATCATCTGCTCAGGATTGTTTTTGTCTGTTTGAAGTCTATGTGATTTCATAGAAATTCTAGGAATGTTTTTCTTCTGTAAAGAATGTTACTGGTACTTAAATGGGAATTGCATTGAATCTTTAAATCATTTTGACTACTATACATTTTAAAAACAGTATTAATTCTCCCAATCCATGAACACGGTATATCTTCTAAGTTTTTGAGGCTTCTTTGGCTTGCCTTAACAGTGTCATGAACATTTGCCATAGTGGTTTAAGACACCAATTTAGATGTCTGCATCCATATCTGACTATATGAATACAGTGCCTGGTCCTATTCCTGATCCCAGCTTAAGGAAAATGCAGACACTAGAATAATGCAGCAGTCCTGGTTTAAGGTCTTGGGTTTATCCACGTGGAGGATTTGAATTGATTTCCAGACCCCTGTTTCAGTTCCCAGCCTGGAGCCTTTGGAAGCTGATGAGCAAGTCAACAGATGAAAGCCATCTCACTCTTCTTCCCAACCTAGGTGTGTGTATATGTGCGTGTTAAATTATTTAATCAGTCAATGAAAACATTTATTCCTAGATTTTTGTAACTAGTAGCTAAGGTGAATGGGATTTCTTTATTGATTTCTTTCTCAGTAATTTTGTCATTGGTGTATAAGAAAGCTACTGGGGCCTGGCACAATGGCTTAGTGGCTAAAGTCCTCACCTTGCATGCACTGGGACCCCATATGAGCACTGGTTTGTGTTCTGGCTGCTTCACTTCCCTTCCAGCTTCCTGCTTGCAGCCTGGGAGAGCAGTAAAAGATGGCCCAAACCTTGGGAAAGTCAGATTTACAGAGAGAAGGAGACTGACTTTCCAATAAAAAAAAAATCTTAGAAAGCTACTGATTTCTAAATATTGATTTTGTATTCTGAAACCTCATTGAATTTTTATTTTTATCAACTCTTAATACTTTTTTAGTGGAGGTCTTAGATTTTTTTCTATGTATAAAATCATGCTGCCTGCAAACAGGGAAAAATTTTATATCCTTTTTTCTTGATTGTTAAACTCTTACTCTTTATATTGTATTTATTTGGCTAAGACTTCCAACACTGTATTAAATAAAAGTGGTGAAAATGCAACTCCTTGTTTTATTTCTCATCTTAGAGCAAACACTTTCTAGTTTTTCCCATTTATTATTCACGGGTGGGGAATATTTTTTTTCTGCCAAGAGGTATTTGAATATATTTATAACATTATTCAGAGGCCATACAAAATTATCATCTCAAAAATTAACCTGCTATAGATTCATTGAATTTTGAGTCTTGACTGCAGTCTTGTCTTGGCAAAGTCAGACCAAGTGATTCTGTGAGCACTACACAGCCCAGGAGCCAGACATTCCCTACCCTTAGTGCAGGTTGTGCATCTGTCATCTATGACCTTCACGGTATATTTTCCTTCTATGTCTATTGCTCAATCATAAACAAGTGCTGAACTTCATCCAATGGTTTTAATGAATTTATTGAGATGATGACATTGTGTTTATCCTTTACACTATTGCTGTCATGGATTATATTTATTGGTTTGCATATATTAATCGTTGTCTTACAAGCCTGGAATCAACTCAACTTGATCATAGGGTATAGCTTTTATGATGTGTTGTTACTTTCAATTTGATAGCATTTTGTTGAGAAGATTTGGACCTAAGTTCAGCAGGGATATTGGTCTGCAGTTGGTCTTTTTCATCGTGTTTATGAGATGTGAATGCCCTTTGATGATTGGAATGAGCCACTCTCCCGGTGAGCAAATTTAACTAAGCCTTTAATAAAAGATCAATTCATGTAAAGACAACAGATTTTATATATTCCATAAGCGCAATTTTAAGATACTTATCTCTTTCCTTCAAACTTTTCTATTTCCTCTATTTTTAGATTTATTCTTTATATATTATAAAATCATAGCTTTTTAAAATTTTATTTTTAATATTGTTTACATAGTTGAAAGGGATGCAGGCCAAATGGGTCTTTGGTTAGGGTGGGAAGGATAGGTATGGAGGAAAGTTAGTGAGACATGTGTTTCAATCTTTTTCCTTCCTGTGCCCACAGGGGAGAGGCAAAACTATATTAGCACCCAGGGATAAGGGACAGTAATTTGATGATGCCTTAGAGACCCCAATGTGGGGAAGAATATTTCAAGGGTGTCATGACAGAATTTCATTCTTTTTAATGGCTGAATAGTATTCCATGGAGAAAATGTATCACAGTTTCTTTATCCACTCCTCTTTTGATGGTCATCTGGGTTTTTTCCATGTCTTTGTAACTGTAGATTGTACTGCTGTATGCAAAGGCATGCAGGTCACTTTCTCATATGTAGATTTTATTTCCTTTGTATATATTGCCAGCAGTGGGATAGCTGGGCCATACAATTTTCAGTTCTCTTAGCACTTTCCATACTGACTTTCACTTACACCGAGAGTGAAGGAGGGTGCTTTTCTTCCCACATCCAGCAGGTGTTGTTAGCCTAGTTCTGAATGTAGGCTGACTTCACTGGAGTTAGGTGGAACCTCAATGTGGTTTTCATTGTATCTCCCTGAGAGCGATGGAGCCTGAGTATTTTTTATATGTCTATTTGCCATTTGAATTTGCCTTTTCAAAAAAGTTTGTTCCTATTCTCATCCAGGTTGTGTGTGTTGCTGTAGTTGAATTTCTGAAACACTTTTATAATCCTGGATGTTAGTTTCCTGTCAGCTATATAGTGTGCAATGACTTACTCCCATTTTGTTGGTTGCTTCCTTATAGATTTTTTTTTTTTTTTTTTGCTTTTCTGTACAGAAACTTCTTAGTTTGATATAGTCCCATTTGCTTACTTTGGCTTTAACTGCTGTGACTTTGGTGGCTTTTCTAAGAAGTTTTTCCAAATCCCTAGATCTTGGGGAGTGCTTCCTACCTTTTCCTACAATAGTTTGTATGTTAGAGAATACAATGAGAATCAAACTTGAGCACAAATGCATTAAAATATTTTAAAAACAGCCCATTAGAAATTTAAGTTACACGAATGAAAGAAATCTGTTGATTTAGCAGTCTCGGTTTAGGACAAGGCAATAATTCAGTTTTGGCAATAGTTGAAGATCTTCAGATGCATTTGAAAATTATAACCAATTGATTAGAGTTACTTCATGTTCTTAATAATAAATTTGGCAAGTTTTTACAGATGATTTACAAATGTAGATAGAATAGAATGCAAAACTCGATTACAAGAAAAGTCTTAAGCAATCAGATCTTGAAACACTGTGACTGGAACTATAAAACAAGAAGAATCACTTGTTACTCCACATAGTTTTTGAAACAGACCTAAATAATCTTTTACTTTTGTCCAATCTAAACTTACTAATTGTACTAAACTTCCTTATGGATCATATGAACAAGCACAGTTACCCTTTTAAATAGTTTTTTTTTTTTGTTACAGAAAACTCTAAAAGCTAATTCACAATATATAAAAGGTATGACATTTTCTGACCAGCAAACACAGACAGTGATGCATGGTAACAATTTTGAGATTTTCCTAAAATAACGCTAGCTGGAAGAGTGGTATAAACCTAACATTTATTGTGAAATCATTTGTTATTCAATCACAAGGGACACTGAAGCCAAGCAGTGTTACTGTGAAATGACATCTTTCTTATGCAAAATACAAATACATCCTGGGGAATTTAGAGCTCTGATCAGCACTTTCATCTTTTAACATCAAGACATCAAGACAGACAAATGACAACTGCACACAGCCCAGACCAGTGGCCGGAAACTTACATCCAGAAACAATCCAGAAACCTGGTGTGCCATAACTATGCCTAGTGTGGATCCTGGCTCAAGAGCATCCAGTCTTCTTGAGTCACATATGAACACTCAGAACAGAAATGGATGCATGGTTTCTTATGAGCAAAGGTCTGTGCAAATCCTGTAAGCCAGGCTTCCTGGCTCAGCTGCTGTGGCCGAATTAATCATCACAGAGGCTTCCCAGACTGCCTGGCCAGGTTCTGTAGCTCAGGATGGAGCTGCTCTCTGACTGGGGCCTCGAAAATGTTGTAGGGAGAAAGTAAAATCATGCCAGGCTGATGGCATTGTTTACTAGAAACTAGCAAGTGAAAAGTCACCATGATCATCTGGGCTGAATAAAACCTTGAGAAGAAAAATGATCGTAACCGTGAAATTCATCCATTAAACTGAAGACCTGTATTCCAGCTGTCTCAGAATATAAAATATTCCCCAGAGACCTCCAGCAAATAATCTGGACACGTTAACAAAATCGCAAAAATTCACCTTTTACTGGCTTCTTGGTCCATATTCCATTTTTTATTTTTGTTTATTTTAAAAATATTTATTATTTTATTATTATTATTATTTTATTGGAAAGGTGGATATACAGAGAGGAGGAGAGACAGAGAGGAAGATCTTCTGTCTGATGGTTCACTCCCCAAGTGACCACAATGGCAGGAGCTGAGCCAATCCGAAGCCTGGAGCCAGGAGCTCTTCTGGGTCTTCCACGCAAATGCAGGGTTCCAAGGCTTTGGGCCGCAAGCAGGAAACTGGATGGGAAGCAGGGCTGCTGGGATTAGAACCTGCAAACATGTGGGATCCTGACACGTGCAAGGCGAGGACTTAACCCAATACGCTATTGCTCCGGCCCATTTTCCATTTTTATTAAGCTTCAGTTTGCCCTTGAACTCTTAAGTATACAAGTTAAAATTATACTTCTATAATTTTTGACATCTGTAATAGTAACATTTTATTTTATTTTTTCAGTGCAGATGAATTTAATTAAAAAAATTTTTTTTCATCGTTTCCTTCTTTCTTTTTTTTTTAAATCATCATTTTTTCCCTGTATCTGGAGTCAGGAGAGAAAAAAAGGGAAAAGCTCCACCCAGCCTCCCACCCATCCCAGGTCCCCAATGTGAGGCACGCTCCAAGGGTCCTGTTCATGCAGTTTTGATATTTGAACAGTTCTGAATTGCTGCCAATCTTGCCGTTCCAATTGCGATAAAACCTATTCAGAATCCACTGGCTGACATATTCTCTTCATGGTTGAGGTTCTAAGATCAGCAGTTCAGTTGGAGGGCTCTCCAAAGAAACTTCATCTGAGATGATCCCAGACCTGATTCTTGTGTGAGTTTGTCAGTACAGGGTCCGACACTGTTCATCATCCCAATCAGCTTATGCACTTCCTGGTCATTGCAATTGCTGGGTCAGTTCTGTTTCCAGCCCTGTCTTCCACGTGAACCAGTGGGTGCTGTAGTCCAGCCCGATCCTACCCACTTCATACTCGGTCCTCACACAAACCAGTGAGAATGCAGCCTAGTCGGGGCGACTCCCTATAATCCCCAACAGGCCTGCCCACTATCCTGGTTCCCATGCATGCCAGTATGTACCGCAGACTTGTTCAGTCTGTCCCACATACATGTCAATGGACATTGAAGCCTAGTTCAACCCAACCAGCCCCACTATCCAGGCTACACACATACTGGCAGGTGCCTTTTTGTCTAGTCGTCCCTGTCCATATCCTGGTTTTTGTTCTCTCCAGCGGGAGTGGTAACCCCGAGGGAGGTGCCCACTATCTCCCTACTAGGCCACTCCCACTCCCAGGTTATGCACTCTTCAGGTGGCTCTGGCATTTAACTTGACAGAATTAGCCCCCAGTGCCAGCTTCTGTCAGCTGATGCTGCAGCAAAGCCCAACCAACCCTCACCCACTCTAATTTTTGCTTGCACCAGCCGGAACAGTCAGCCCAGCCTGGCCCTTCCCTTACCAAGCTCGTGAGGCCCACAGGTGTTGTAGCCCTGCCTGGTCTGGTCTGCCCCATTCCTGCTCATGCTCTCCAGTGGGAGTGGTTGTTCAGCAGAGGAACCTTCCACATCCCCCTGCCGGCTTTGCCTCCCCCTCCCCCATCACCCGGTTCTTCACATGTGCTAAGAGTAACATTTTAACTTAGTAAAATTTTGTACCTCTTAGCATGGATAGTACTTCTAAATATAATACAAAAGCCTAATCAGTTGTCTCTACAAAATGAAAGATAAATCCTTTGATATTTTTAGAGGCCTCGCTTCATAGAAACATCAAGTTTTTGAATTTTAGGATCCCTGCCAAAAAGGCTTAAAATATTTGATAGAATTAGTAATTTTTAAATAATTCATTTTATATGATTATAATATAGACTATGTTTAACTAGACATGATGCCATTACTCAAGTATTTCCAAAGCAAGAACATTTGTGAATTTTAAACCGTGAGAATTTAATGAGACAGAGAACACAAAGATTACCTTAGTATGAAAACTTGAACCTAAGAATTAGAATATTGGGAAAGAAATGCTGTTTAGGGAAAATTGATATATGAATAATATGCACTTGCCACAATTGATTGGAATTTCATCTTTCAGGGTATATTCTTGCAGGGTGAGGAGCACAGATGGGTATTAAGTGTAACTGTTTTACAAACACAAATTGAATAGAATATTGCTGATTTTTTTTATTATTTATGATGTTTAATATTTTAAAGTAGTTTTCATTTTAGCAGATTATTTTCCTTGGAAGTAACACGAATGGAACAGAAAACTTGTATGAATGAATAATTTACATAAAAACTCATTAGTGATCTATTTCACTTTGACATACTTAGAACAAGTAAGAGATTGTTACATGGTTACAAAACTATACCAATGTGTAATCCCAATGAATGCAATAAACTAAGTGGAAAAAGAAATTTTCATTTATCCCTAGGGCTAATTTATAAACACAGCTTAGAAGTCTATGAAATTGAAGTTATATAACATTTACTTTATTTATTTATTTATTTTTATTGTTTACATTGTATTATGTGATACAGTTTTATAGGCGCTGGGGATTCCCCCCACCCCTCCCATACCCCTCCCACCATGGTGGATTTCTCCACCTTGTTGCATAACCACAGTTCAAGTTCAGTTGAGATTCCTTCCTTGCAAACACATACCTAGCATAAAGTCCAGCGTCTTATTGTCCAGATAAGTTCAGTGGCCTCTTGGGGAGACCTTCTATGGTCTGAAGATAGGTCTAACAGAGTAAAGATCCGGTCAGTTAAAAGCCCCAACAAAACCTCAGAATCAATATACAACATTATGGAATTAATTGACATAGTATTGAGTAAACAATATGTTAAAAATAATGCAAGTTCGGGCCTGGCGCGGTGGCGCAAGTGGTTAAGGTCCTCGCCTTGCATGCCTGGGATCCCATATGGGCGCCGGTTCTAATCCCAGCAGCCCCGCTTCCCTTCCAGCTCCCTGCCTGTGGCCCGGGAAAGCAGTCAAGGACGGGCCAAGACTTTGGGACCCTGCACCCACGTGGGAGACCCGGAAGAGGCTCCTGGCTTCGGACCGGCATAGTACCGATAGTATCGGCCCATTGCGCTCACTTGGGGAGTGAATCATTGGACGGAAGATCTTCCTCTCTGTCTCTCCTCTCTGTATATCTGTCTTTCCAATGAAAAAAATAATAAAAATAAATCTTTAAAAAAAAATAATGCAAGTTCCATTCTTCGAAACATCTGGGTTGAGACAGTATCAATGACAGGTTCAAAAAATAACAAACAACCAAACAAAAATTACAAGTTAAATCAAGGCAAACATGTGGTATCTAACCTTTTGGGATTCGCTCATTTCCCTTAGCATTATAGTTTCCAGTTGGGCCCATTTATGGGCCCAGTGCAGTAGCCTAGCAGCTAAAGCCTTCTCCTTGAATGCACTGGGATCCCATATGGGTGCCGATTCTCATTCCAGCAGCCCCGCTTCCTATTCAGCTCCTTGCTTGTGGCCTGGGAAAGCAAGTTGAGGAAGGCCCAAAGCCTTGGGACCCTGCATGTATGGGCGAGACCCAGAAGAAGCTCCTGACTCCTGGCTTTTGATCAGCGCAGCACTGGCCATTGTGGTCACTTGGGGAGTAAATCACTGGATGGAAGATCTTCCTCTCTGTCTCTCCACCTATCTGTATATCTGACTTTCCAATAAAAATAAATAAATCTTAAAAAGTTTAATTTACATTTACATTATTTTGTATGATGAGAGGAGTGACTGTTATAAGTATTAGAATGGTATTTTTGAATTACAGGAGGCAGTCTGCACTGTTTTTAAAGATGTCCAGGCTTGTCACAATGAAAATATTTAGCATTCATTTGCTTTTTTAAAAAAGAGATTTATTTATTTTTGTTGGAAAGACAGATATACAGAGAGGAGGTGAGGCACAGAGGACAATCTTCCATCTGATGGTTCACTCCCCAAGTGACCGCAATGGCTGGAGCTGAGCCAATCCGAAGTCTAGAGCCAGGAACTTCCGGCTCTCCCACGCAGGCACAGGGTCCCAAGGCTTTGGGCATCCTTGACTATTTTTCCAGGTCACAAGCAGGGAGCTAGATGGGAAGCGGGGCTACCGGGATTAGAACCAGCACCCACATGGGATCCCTGCGTGTTCAAGGTGAGGACTTTAACTGCTAGGATATTGTACCAGGTCCTCATTTGCATTTAAATCACAAAAGTTTCAGGATGTTTAGATGGCCCTGCCTTATGGCTGACTAGTTTTTCTATGGAGTCAACCCAAAGTCCTGTGAAATCAGCATAAGATTCTCAGGCTCCTAGGATGACTTTTATATAACTGCCTGCAAATTCAGACCCAGTTTCAATCTTTCCTGGCCCACTGCACTGCATCCCATAGGGGTGAGTACAGCTTGAAGCACCTGTTCCACTGTAGTACTATACCGCCCGTTTCCAACCAACATAAAGCACAGCAACAAAGACACTGCTACACGACCTATAGTAACATTGCACGTTAACTGCTCACACTGAGGGAGTTGTCAGCATGCTCATCCTAAGGATCACAACTTTCTCTTAGCAAAATCATAGGGAATCCAGTTTGCTCCCTGGCTCCAATTGTCTAAATATCCCACACACTTCAAGAAGTGGGTCCATAGGACACACAGGCTTTCTTGAAAGCTTTGATGATGTGAAAAATCTAGATTACCATACAAAAATTGGTTATTTTCTTATCTGAGTGCAATTGGATGAAACTTTCGCAATTTGTGAGAGCTCTGGAGAATATGAAGCATTTGGGAAGTGTTTGGTCAGATGTAAGGGTGAGGTGGTAGAAGTGGTGCTTACTGCTTTTCTTCTATCTCATTCTTAGCATCCTTACTATAGAAATCCTGTGCTTAAACATCAAGTTCTCTTCTTTTTCTTAGCTCTAATTTCATTTTCAGCCACATTACGATAGCATCTTCCATTAGGAGAATCTCTCATGAGTTCTCCTTTTCTTTCTCATTTGCACTATGTGAAATTCCCTTGTTAGGCATTTTACGGCAGTTTCTCCTTCTAGGGGGCCTCTCACGGCCCCCCTTTCTCTTTCTGCCTTGTCTGTGTTGTGAGGGGTTTCCTCCCCAGTTAGAGGGCCCTTTCGCAGGTTCCGTGTCGTCCTCATCTGTATTGTGAGGGATTCCCTTTCTGGCCAAGTAACGGTGGCCTCCGCTGTTAGGAGGGTCTATCAGATCCCCCTTCGTCACCGTCCTTATCTATACTGTGGGATAGGGAAGGATGAATGGGTGAGTCAGAAAGTGGGGGTGCAGAGACAAGGTATTAGCAATAGGAAATACCTTCTTTCTTTTTCTTTTTAGGCTTTTCCTCCATTCCCCATCTAACTCACAGCTATCACAGGAACTCATGACAGCCTGCTGGAGGTTCTCCTCCCTGTCTCCGCCTTCTATAATTGTGATAACAGTTTTGATTAAAGGCCATATATTCCAACAGTCGGCAGGAATATCCTCCCCTGTCATGCGGGCCTCCTCCATGTGTTTCCAGGCACGATCCCAGACTGCAGTTTCTAGTGTGTCTCCATCTGAAAACCAAGGGTTATATTTACAAATAACCTCTAAACAAGAACGCAGTTACTGTCTACTTACATTTACTCTACTTTTCAGTAAAAATTGCTGCATAAGAGAGATAAAAGGCTGCACTCTGCACTGGTTCTGGCCCACTTTTCCCACTCACCTCTTCCTCTTGGGGTCTCCTTCGCACTTCCTTTTCTTCTTTCAAATCCCTGTTCACTGGTGCCACTTGTTTGCTGTCCTGCAGTGATGGACTTGGTGCACAGAGTCTATAACAGCACTATCATGATGCTAAGATAGCCAAAGTTTATTAACAACATCAGATTTTTAAGGACTGAGGGTCACAGAGGCATCAGGGGAGGGGGGCCCAATCCATTTGCATTTCAGTCAGCAAGGGACAGCTCCCCAATACAAAATCAGTTGTCTAGCAAGTCCTTTGTCTAAATCTGCGGACCAGGAAGTTTCCTGTCCATTCATCTCCTTATCAACTTCTCCTGGGCCCAGATTTTTGCACAGGATTCAGGATGTCTTCCCGCAGAGGCCCAAGGAAGTACCAGGAACATAGAACATTCTGTGGTGAAGGAACAGCTGAGAATGAGAGGATTGATGTGCCTGTGTGAAGTATGGGTGCTGATTCCACAGAACCCATTTTTGTCACAATCTGTGAACACCTGGAGAAAGGGCGCTAGTGTATCGATGTGTTCCATTACACTGCATCGGACTAAACCTACAAAGTCAATTAAAAACAACAAGAATAGCTGTTAACTCTCCTTATCTGTGTATTATACATTTGCAGATTCAAACAATGTTACATTAAAAATATTTAGGGAAAAAAGCAACAGGCAATAAAATAACAATATAATATAGAACTCCATGTGCTATTTACATGGTATTACATATTATAAGTAATCCAATGATTTACAATATTTGCATATTGTACAAATAGTTGCATATTTGAGGATGTGCACAAATTAAGTTGAAATGCTATGTCTTTTATCAAAGGAATGAGAGAATTTCTAGATTTTGATGCCAACAGGGGTTCTGTAACCAATTGCATGTGGATAATCAGAGATAGTCAACTTGCATATTTGAATTAAGTCCTTTCAAATCCAGTTAGGATGAAATGACATGAACTACATTGGATGTCCCAGCAAAATAGCTGATAATGTCCTAACAGT
Source organism: Ochotona curzoniae (assembly GCF_017591425.1). Lineage (NCBI taxonomy): Eukaryota > Metazoa > Chordata > Mammalia > Lagomorpha > Ochotonidae > Ochotona > Ochotona curzoniae. The sequence continues at coordinate 18,443,044 of NW_024465649.1, forward strand.
TGGATGTTGGACTTTCTGACATTGTCCACACCTGCAGTGTTGGGAGACACCTCAGTGGCAGCGTGATGGGCTTGTACAAGTTCATGGAAGACACCCATTGTAAAACTCAAAGGGAAATCAGTAGGGAGGTGAGGGAACTTGCTGATGGGGAGGGGAAACCCCTGTGCCTATTAAACTGTGTCATAAAGCAAAATAATAATAATAAAAATTTTCAAAAGAAGATTAAAAAAAAAAAGCCAGTATTTCTAAGCCAGACCCTAACATCCTCCTGCCCTCTGGTGGCAGCAAAGTGACTTGCAGCTGTTTTCCAAGGCAATATCAACCCTGGGATAAACCCTGTTTGAAAAGCGACTCAAGCAAGAAAATTTTGCGTCAGATGTTTTCTGAGGAAGCTGATTTATCATACTAAGGATTCACAGGATCACTGACTCGGAAACTCTTTGTCTTCTCTAACTTCTTACACAGGTCATTGCACTTTATATTCCCCTAAATAAATGAGTTTTAACAATGACCACTTAAAACGCCATTGTTCAGCTCAACAACATTTTCAAATGGGTTCTACATTTTAAGTACTAGGAATCTTTCACATGCTGCATGTTATACACTAAAAGTGGGTTTTTCCTTATAGAGCATTTATTGCTTCTCTTTCTTTTTCTTTCCCTTGTTTTTGCCAACGTTGAATGATATGAATATACATTTATGGTACGGATATTCCATTTCATTTACCAAATCTTGCCAACATTTGTTGGCAGACATTTGTATATAAACGTATAACTGTGCAGTTAAAACTATGTTGGGAAAAACCACAAAGTAATGTGATGTGATGTTGTAAAGCTGTGTACAGGGCTCCTGACACCTTTCATACACATGGTTTGAATGGCAACACAGGCAAATCTTCTGATTCTGAGCAAAGGAAAGATGTCCAAGATGGAGCGAAATGGAAGGTTGGTGAATTGAACTGAAAAATAGTGGGTTAATGGAGAATGTGTGGGAAGAGAGATGTCAACCCTTTAAGACTCCAAGGGATTGAGAAAAGCAATCACTTCATATTTGCTTCAGAAACTGAAGAGACAGTTAACAGAACAGGAGAAAATATTTGCAAGTTATGCAACTGATAGAGGGTTAACATCCAGAATATATGAAGAGTCCAAGAAAATCAACAATAGCAGCTGACATGTGGCAAGTGGCTAATCCTCCACCTACAGTACTGGCATTTCATATGGGCACCAGTTTGTGACCAAGCTGCTCTATTTGCCATCCAGCAATCTTATCACGGCCTGCAGTGGAGGATAACCCAACTCTTTGGGTTCCTGCGCCCATGTGAGAGAGACTGAAAAGTAGCTACTGACTTCTAGCTTCAGAACAGGCCAGCTCTGGCTATTGTGGCCATTTGGGGAATGAACCAGTAGATGGAAGACCTCTCTCTGACTCTCCTTCTGTTTGTAAAATCTGCCTTTCAAATAAAAAATAAACACATAAAATTTAAAAAAAACAACAAAAATAATAATCCAGTTAGGATATGGGTAGAGGACCTGAACAGGCAATTTTCTTTTTTTTCTTGTCAAAAAATATTATTTTACTACAAAATAAACAAAACATTTCATGTTCCAAATCCATTTGGAAATGTTGTATTTTTTAAACATATTTGATTTTGTTTTATGATGTAGCTCTGTAAGCTCTGGGGTCTCCCGTTCCCTTCCCCAAGGTCCCTCCTCCCCCCATTGATTTTCCCTCTAGTTTTACAGTGGATGTCCTTCATGAATAGTCACAAGTCCATCATGCTGTTATTGAAGTGTTTCCTGAGAATGTAGTCATGGACATTTGTCAGAGAGCCCATCATCTTACTGAACAGGCAGTTTTCAAGAGAAAAAATGCAATTAACCAATAGACACATGAAAAATATCGCCATGCATCAGGTAAATGCAAAGGAAATCCATGATGAGGCTCACTTCACTCCGGTTAGAATGACTCTCACCCAAAATCAAAAAAACTAAATTATATCAGGAATGTGATGGAAAAAGTGCCCTAATCCACTGCTGATGGGAATGGAAACAAATGCAATCACATGGAACACAATTTGGAGCGATCTCAGAGATCTGAAAATATACTCAACCATATGCCCTAGCCATTTCACTTACAGAAATTCACCCAAATGAAATAAAATCAGAAATTGAGCTATTTGTAACCCGTGTTTACTGCGGCTCAAATAACAACAGCCAGTCTCAAAAAGGCATATATCACATGTTTTCTCTGATTTGTGGAACTTAATACAGAACAGAAAAAAAAGTGTAGAAATTAAATGATCTCTGTGGCATATAATTGTCATTTTAGCCTATGTTTATACTCCAATTGAAATGTGGCCTTATAGTTGTCTTTTTACTTGTTGGATAGTATGTTTAGAAGCAAATTGGGCCCAGCACAGTGGCCTAGCGGCTAAAATCCTCTCCTTGAACTTGCCTGGATCCCATATGGCTTTGGAACCCTGCACCTGCGTGGTGAGATCCGGAAGAACTCCTGGCTCCTGACTTCAGATTGGCTTAACTCCGGCCAATGCTGCCGCTTGAGCAGTGAATCATCAGACGGGAGATCTTTTTCTCTGTCTCTCCTCCTTTCCCTATATATATGAAAGAAGCAAATTAATTCTGTGAATAGACCGGATTAAAATTATGTTTGCAAATACTGCTGAAGAAAGTCAAGGGAGAGGGGTGTGGGTGAGCTCAGGGGAGTGAAGGATGTCATTGTCTTCTTGGAACTGTACTTGTGGAACACATAAAATCTGTTCTCTTATACTTTTTAAAAATAATTTTATACTTTTCATAGTTGTAAAAAGGGAGGAAATCATAGAGATAGTTCAGTATAACCAAGGCTATACAAAAGTTCAGCATAATTAGGGCTATATGAAAAACCTAGAGCCAACAATTTTCCGTGGGAGAAATCTGAAATCATTTCCTCTAAGTCACAAACAAGACAAGGATGCTCGCTTTAACCACTCTTACTCAATCTATCATTGGAAATCTTAACCAGAACAGTAAGGCAATATGCAGAAATAAAAGAAATACAGGACAGGTATTTAGGGCAGTGATTAAGATACCAGTCAAAATAGTGTCATCCCATATTAAAGTGCTCAGTTTTGAGTTCCAGCTCCACTTTCAATCCAAGCTTTCTGCTAGTGTGTACTCATGGGTACGGCAGATGGTGGTTCAAGTATCATATCCCCGGCACTTTGTGGGAAATCTAAATTGAATTCCAGGCTCCTGGCTCTGATGTGGCTCAGCTCCGCTGCTGCAGGCATTTGGGGAGTGAACCAGTAGACGGAATAGCTCTGTTTCCTTGTTTGTCTCTGTAACACTGCCTCCCAAATAAATAATTGACTTTAAAGAGAGAGAGAGAACTTGGAAGCAAATTCATGCATCTACAACCAATTTGCTTCAACAAAGATGCTAAGAACACACACTGAATAAAGGACAACCTGGATGCCTGCATGCTGGAAAAAGAGACTAGAACTTTGTGTTTTACAAAGCACAAAATACAAGTCAAAATTAATTGGACTTAATGAAAGACCACAAATGATGAAACTGCTGAAAGGAAACACAAGAGAAATGCTTTAGGACATTGGCGTTCTTGGATGTTGCTCCAAAAACATAGACAACAAAGATAAAAAAATGGGATTACATAAAACTGAAAAGCTTGGGTTCAGTGCAATAGCTCAGGGGCTAAAATTCTCACCATGCACATACTGCAGTAACATGTGGGTGTTGCTTTATGTACCAGCTGCTCCACTTCCCAGCCAGCTCCCTGCTTGTGGCCTGGCAAGGCAGTGGAGGATGGCCCAAAGCCTTGGCACCCTGCACCCATGTGGGAGACCTGGAAGAAGCTCCTGGTCCCTGGCTTCAGATCGGTTCAGCTTTAGACATTGTGACCACTTGTGAAATGAACCAGGAAATGGATGATCTTTTCGTTTCTCTTTCTCTCTATAAATTTGCTTTTCCAATAAAAAGAAATAAATCTTTTTAAAAATGCTGAAAACCTTCAACACAGCAAAAAAAAAAAAACAACAACCAAACCAAAAACCAAAAAACAAAAAACCAAACCAAAACAAAACAAACCCACTATGTAACTAAAGATCTATACACTGTTTAATTTCTACACTAAGCAGAAAATATCTATAAACTCTTCATCCTGTGAGCTTGTTATCCAGAAAATGTAAGGAACTCAAATAATTCAACAAAAAGTAATCATCATTATCATCATTACCATCATCCGATTTAAAATTGGCTCCAGTTGTAGACAATACCTGGGTTGCCTTGTACCTAGGCATGTGTCACATTGCTGGGAGAAAAGCAGCCCATAGCTAACAGACATTCTGGATCTGGCTAATGTTAAATTACCGTTAACCATACCACAATATTAGCAAAGTTCCGTGTGTGTGTGTGTTTGTTTAGGCATGTGGGTAAGACAGGTAACACTGGGCCAGAATACTCCACCTTGATGTCTAGGTGGGGAAGAGGGAGAGGGTAGAAATGGCCTGGGGATGTATTGGAGTAGGAATGGCTGAGGGTGTGTTTGACAGGGGAGGAATGACTTCTGGGAGCTTCCATAAACTGGGTCACTGTGCTTTCAGATAGGCAAGGGACCTGAGATGAAGTGGATTAGAGAGGGAAAATGGAGAGCATGTCTGGGCCAGGCCAAGGCACCCACCATGTGGGAGACCTAGACCATGCTAAAATAGCACATCCTGTGGTCTGCTGACACACTCAAAAGCTGGGGCCGGGGAGCATGCCTGGCTAGACTAGACCATTGTAACCCAGAAGAGAACCAGATCTTGGGAAAGATCACGTAGGGACTTGTGGGCAAAATCTTTATGGACTGCAGCACCTGCTGGTTTATGAGAGAGGTGGGGGTGGGGTGGGCCAAGCAAGGCTAGACCACAGAACTCACCTGACAGGAACCCACTTTACATTCATGGAGATTGGGAGTGGAAGAAGACCTGGGGCGGAGGGGCAGGTTGAAACACCCATCAGCACATGCAAAGGCCAGGAGTGAGGGCAGACGATGTCAGCAGGGCTGCTGCAACTGCCATCACACAGATCTGGAGCTGGGAGTAGGCTTGAAAGAGGAACTTGGGGGACTTCCCTATTAAGCTGCAGCTCCCTCTGGAGAGCACAAGAACTGCAGCTGAGAGTGGGCCAGGCCAGGCTAGCCTGCAATACTTGTCAGCATTTATGTGGGCCTGGATGGAGACAGGACATGCTGGGCCAGGTCTCTGCACCCACTGGCATGCATGAGAGCAAGGACAGGGTGTGGGTTAAGTGCTGCTGGACTAGCCTGGAACACCTGCCAGTGAGAACTGAGACTGTGGGTGAGTCACACTAGAGAGGCTTGTAGCAACTGCCAGGCTATGGAAGACCTGGGGCTAGGAACAGGTCTGGTAGAGGAGCTCTGGGGACTCCACTGCCTGGCTACAGCTCCCACTGGTGAGTGTGAGACCAAGGCCATGGGAAGACCCAGCCATCAACATTCATATGGACTGGATCTGGGGACAGATCTAGCTGGGCAAAGTTCCAGCACTCAGTAGTGCTTGTAAGAACCAGAATAGGTGTGGGACAGGTTAGACTAGACTGTGGCACCCACTGGGTCACATGAAAGCTGGGTCTGGGGCTAGGCCAAACTGAGCTCATCTGTAGCTCCCATCAGTAAGAGCCGGAATGGGTGTGGGCCATTGGACTTGGCTGCAGTACCTACCAGTGAGTATCAGGGCTGGGAGCTAGGCATGTCAGTCTGGGAAGCAGCACTTGCTGGAACACACAAGATCCATTGCTGGGAGTGGGCCTGGTAAAAGAACTTGGAAAACTCTCTTACTAGACCTCAGTTCCCACTGGTGAATGCAAGAATCTGGGCTGGGGACAGACTAGACCAGGCTGGTCTGCAGTACCCATTGACATATGTGTGGACTGAGTCTTGGATGGATTGGTCTGGGCCAATCCATAGCACACAGTAGCATAAGCAAGAACCAGGACAGGGTAAAAGGCCCAGTTGGATTGTAACAGTCACCAGTTCATATGAGGACTGGTACTGGGAGTGAACTAGGCTGAGCTAGCTACCCACTGCCAAGAGCTGAGGTGGGCTGGGCTGAACCAGGCTGCAGCAACTCTGCTGTCAAATGCCAAGTCTGGGAGCAAGCCATCTCTACTGGGCCAGAGTATCTGCTGGCACATGCAAGGCCCAGGGCTGGAACCTGGCCTAGCAAGAGAACCTCCGATACTCTCCTGCTGGCCCACTGCTTCCACAGTGAATGTGAGAGCTAGGACTGGGTGTGGACTAGGCTGGGCTACGCTGCTTCCTCCTCTGGAGTGCACAAGAGTCAGAATGAGTGCGGGCCTGCAAGGCTACACTGCAGCACTAGCTGGCAAGTGTCAGGACTGGGTGCAAGTCATGTAAGGCTTAACTGCAGTACTCCCTGTCAGACACAAGATCCGATACTGGGAACATGCCTGTCACGGAAATGCCGGGTAATCCTTTACCGCCTGTACCTTCTGCTGGTTAGCATAAAACCCAGGCCTGAGGGCAGCCCAGGCTGCAGTGCCTGTCAGCATACTTGAGGGCAATGTCTAGGGGTGGGCCCTGCTTTGCTGAGCCACAACACTCATGGGTGCGCATGAGAGCTAAATGGGAGGTGGGATGTGGGCTGGGCCTGACTAGACCACAGCAGAGGCTGAAATGCACAAAAACTGGGGATAGGGCAGGACTAGTGGGGATTATTGGGGGTTGCCCCAATTACAGAGTAGCACCTACTGGTATGCTTGAGGATGAAGCCTGTGGTGGGTGGTGAGAGTGAGCCACAGTAACAATACATTGGTTCACATGAGATACTGGGCTGGAGTGGGTGGCTACATCCACCACTATGTGCATTGGCTGCTGCAGGTCACAGATTGAACCTGACACTGCACTGGCTGGCACGTGTAACAGTCAAGTCTAGGATCACCCCAGAGCTTCTTGGGGAACTCCACTACTGGGCTGCTGAACTCAGACCCCAGCCACAGGGAAAAATTAGAGTAATCTGACCTCAGAGCTCATGTGTTGGGACTAGGCCTCCCGGTTGCAGCATGCCCAGATGCACATGGGGGACATGACAGCCAGCTCACCTAGGCCAGCAGGGAACACTGACTGCCTTGTCATAGGATGGAAAGCAGAGCAGGTTGGGCCATTCTGTCCACGTTTTGCAGCATGTTCCTGGGCCTGGGGACGCACTAAGGTGGAACTGGTCAGCCAAAAGACCTTGCAAAGATTTTCTCAACCCTGGAGCAATAAAATTAACAATCTCTCAGAACTATCAAAACCATTCAAGTAACACCCTCACAACACTGTTCCCCACATTGGGGTCTCTAAGTGTCACCAAATGACCATCTCCCAATCCGGATGCTAATGTAGTTTGATAGCAAAGAACAGCAGCCTCTCCCTCCTTCCCCGCAGACACAGGAAAAAATTGAAACCTGTGTCCCACCCATCTTCCTCGTAACTGACCCTCCCCGCCCTAATCAGAGGCCTGCACGGGTGTATATCCCTCCCAATTATGTAAATCAAACTAAAACTTTTTAAAATTAAAAATCATGTAGACCCACAAGAGACTTTGAATAGCCAAGGCAATATTAAGCAAAAAGAACAAAGCTAGAGGAAAAAAAGGCAAATGATAGGAATACCCATTTCACAAAAATGTATACACAAAATGCCAACAAGTATATGAAAACATAATTAATATCAATACTTCTCATGGAAATGAAGAAAACCACAATAATATACAAGTATCTCTCTTCAGTTAAATTGGCTATTATCAGATTTCTTAAAAATTACAAATACTGACGAAGATGTGAAATACGAATTTTTTCTTTAAGATTTATGTATTTGGGCCTGGCACGGTAGCCTGATGGCTAAAGTCCTCTCGTTGCATATGCCAGGATTCAATATGAGCATTGGTTTGTGTCCTGGCTGCTCTACTTCCCACCCAGCTCCCTGCTTGTGGCCTGGGAAAACAGTCAAGGACAGCCCAAAGCCTTGGGACCCTGCATCCATGTGGGAGACCCAGAAGAAGCTCTGGCTCTGGATTGGCTTTAGATCGGCTCAGCTCCAGCTGTTGTTACGTTTGTCTTTTCAATACAAATAAATAGCATTTTTCAGCATTTCTCTATGAAAAACACATCTTTACTTCTCCTTATACGTTTTTCTTACATTGCCTCCCATTCCTTGCCTTATGTTCTCCATTTCTCATTTCTGCCCCAACTATTATGTGTGAAATCGTCCTCTGCATCTATTTGCCAAATTATGAACCATATTCCATAAATTCAGAGTCCATTCCTCTTGTCACAATCCTCAGGTTTATTTACTTATTTTAAAGATTCGTTTATTTATTTATTTTTATTGGGAAGTCAGATATACAGGGGGGAGAGAAAGAGAGGAAAATCTTCCATCCAAAGATTCACTCCCCAAGTGGCTGCAATGACCAGAGCTGAGCCAATCTGAAGCCAGGAGCCAGGAGCCTCTTCTGGGTCTCCCACGCAGGTGCAGGGTCCCAAGTATCTGGGGCATCCTTTATTGCTTTCCCAGGTCACAAGCAGGGAGCTGGATGGGAAGTGGGGCCACTGGGATTAGAACCAGCGCCCATATGGGATCCTGGAGTATGCAAGGTGAGGACTTTAGCCTCTAGGCTACTGCACTGGACCCTGTTATTAAATTTTTGTTAAAGATTTATTTATTTTTACTGTAAAATCATATTTACAGAGAGGAGAGACAGAAAGATTTTTGATTTGCTGGTTCACTCCCCAAGATCTCAAATTACATGAAAAGTTCACTTAGAGATGGTTATCTTATTTATATGTACCTATATATATATCAATATATATAATAAATAAACCAATATAATTATTTTATAATATTCTTATTTTATTTTAAATATTGATTACATAGTTGTGAAGGATGCAAGCCCATGTGAGCCTCTAACCAGGGTGGGGAAGGCTGAGGTTTGGAGAAAGGTGGGGAAAACAAATGCTGCAGTTCTTTTTTTTCTTGCTATGTCCACAAGGGAAAGGAGCTGCTCCTCGCTGTCAAACCACATCAGTTCCTGGGATGGAGACAGCCATTTGATGTCACCTTAGAGATCCTGATGTAGGGAAGAATGTTCTGAGGGTACTACTTGACTGGTCTTGATAGGTCTGAGACATTGCCAGCTTCATTGCACCAGCATTGAGAAATCATTCTAAAACCTATTGGCTGACCAGGCCTATTTCAGTGTATCCACAGACCTAGATGTTTGCTGCCAAACCTAGCCAGGAGAGTTGTTTAATCTGTTCTGCTTTCCATCTTTTCATGAGGTGCCCAATGTCCTCTGTTGGCTTAGATGAGCTGACTGCCATGTCTTTCATGTGCGTCTGGTTATGTTCTCTATTATACAGGCTATTTGCGATAGGAGGCCCCGTCCTGGTACATGTACTTAAAGTTCACACCGCATATCTCGTGACTTTCCCTGAGGCCATGGCTTGAATCCAGCAGTCCAATTGCGGAGTTCCACATGAAACCTCAGCTGGGTGTCCTTAGACTTGATTCTTGTGTGGGCGAGCTAGTGCAGAGTGAAATTAAGTCCATCCCCTGTGCCAACCAGTTCACATACCAGTGGATGCAGCTGCATGGTCAGTTATGTCCTCAGCCCCATCTCTCACATGTACCAGTGGGTATTGTGGCTCATCCCAGCCCAGCCCAGCCCAGCCTGTGACAGGCCCAGACCTCACACATACCAGCAGGTTATGAGGCCTAGTTGGGGCGACCCCCAGTATCCACCACCAGGTGTGCCCCTATCCCCTGTCTTTTTGTGCACCAGCAGGTGCTGCAGCACAGCCAAGGCCAACCCCCGCCTCCACCCCAGCCCTGGCTCTCATTTGAATCAGTAGGTATCTGTATCCTAACCCAGTTTGTCCTCAGATACAGGCCAAATGCACACTGACAGATGCTGTAGGCTTGCCTAGCTTGGCCCACCCCCAGTCTTGGAGCTCATGTGAACCTAGTCCAGCACTCCCAGACCCAGCCCATACACATGCTGATGGGTGATGCAGCCTTTCTCAGTCTGGCCCAACTCTATATCCAGCTCATGGTTACCAACAGAAAACCCTCTACTAGATGTACCACCAGCCCTGAATTTTGCACATGCTGATGGGTGCTGCAGCACAGCCTGACTTACTCTGGCACTTTCTCTGGCACTCAGTGGTGTTGTAGAGTAGCCCAGCCCACCCATACACGTCCCAGTTCTTGCTGGCAGAATTTTCTATCCCCAGTCCTAGCTCTCAGGTGAACTGGTGGGTGCTGCAGACTAGTAGGCCTTCCCACCCCTCATTTTGGCTCTCATGTATTCCATTAAGTGCTGCAGCCTAGCTAAATCCTGACCACACCTGGACCCAACCCACAAGCAGGACAATAAGTGCTTCAGCTTTGTCTAGCCTGGCTTACTCCCAGGTCCAGCTCTCACTCTCCCCAGTGGGAGCAGCGGCTAACAGAGGTATCTCCAAAGTTGCCCCTACAAGGTCCACTTTCAGCCCCAGATTTTGTGTGTGCCAGCAGGCGTTAACAACCCAGCTTGATATGGCTTGTCCTCAGTCCTGGTTCTTTCCAGCAACTACAACCTAGTCCAGCCTGGATTGCTCACAGACATGATCCACATGCATGATAATGGGTGTTTCCTCAGTTGCTCCAAGCTCTGGCTTTTGTGTTCACAAGTGGGAGCTACAGCCTAACAGGAGCATCACCAAAGTTCTCTTGTCTCAGGCCTGGATCTTGCACATGCTGGTGGGTCCAGTCTGGTGTGGCCCACCCCTAGTCTTGGTACCTGCCATCAGATATTGCAGCTTAGCCCAACCCATCCCACTCCCAGTTCTGGCTCTCATGTAAACAGGTAAATGCTGTGTCCTAGGTGGCTCAGCCAATACCCTGTCCTGTTCCTTGCAATGCCAGTGGGTGTTGAAAGCTTGCCTGGCCTGACCCTCCCCAGTCCCAACTCTTATGCTCACCAGCAGGAGTTACAGCTTAGCAGGAGAGTACCTAAAATTCCCCTACCAGATCCTCTCCGAGCCCCAGATCTCAAATGCTATGGTCCAGCCTGGCATGGTGGTGCAGACCTTCCTGACGTCTGCATGTGCTTGCTCATGCTGCAGCCTGGCCAAGCCCAGCCTGCTTTCAGCTCTGGCTCTCATGAGTATGGGAGGGTTCAGTAGTTTTGCTTGACCTGTCCTGCCAACAACCCCAGATCTTGTGTACATCAGTGGGTGCTATAGCCCAGAAAGGAGAGCACACAAATCCCCTAGAGAACCCAAGCCCTAATTCTCTCACATGCTGGTGCCAAGCTTGACATGATCAACCCCCAATTCCAACACTCACCAGCTAGTGTTGCAGCTTATCTCTGCCAGGCCTATTCCTACCACCCCCGTCCCTCCCCACAAGCTTCAGGGTTTTTTTGTTTTGTTTTTTTATGTACTAGCAGGCAATGCTACCTAGCCCAGTCCACATGGGCATTTGTCTTGCAGACGTGTACTCTGATTTCCCATTTCTGAATCACCTCATCTTTTTTCCCCTCTCAATTAGCTGCAAGTGTAGTGGTCTGGTCCATGGAAGTATCCAGATGTCATTGGACACCTGTCAAGCATGCCCTTACTGACCCCCACTCCAGTATATCCTTAAGTTTCCTTCCTTGGTCAATCTGAAGTCTCCCTCAATGCTGTGTAACTTGGAACAAACTGGGGCCAAGGCAGCACAGTCCCATCTGGTACCCTCTCCTGCCAGAGTGCACCACATGGCCCCTCAGTGTAATTATCTCACAGTTATATCTAGGTGAAGTTAATTGTGAAAATTGAAATAGTAGACAAGTACAGTCATTGCATTATTTTGTTTCTCTGTCAAAGGCAAACCCTGAAAGATTTCTGTGCTAGATACACAGGAAGCAATAGAAAATGTATTGCCCTGTCATTGCACATTTGCTCTTAGGTCAAATGTAAGCTTCTATGCTTGTGATCATCTAGCAGATGTAAATACATATCTGCAGGCCCAGCAAACCTAGGCAAGAAGTGGATGTGGGGAGGGAGGAAGACGGCAGACCGTGAAAGGTTGGTGTTGCTGAATGTGTGGAGAGATAGGGACAGAATTTTGGGAGCAGAGATCAGGAAAAGCAGAATTGCAGGGAAAGGTGTCTGAGGCTCCCTGGAGTTGGAGGAACCAAGGTAGGTGCCACACAGGCAAGAGAACTGCAAAAACTCTCAAGATGGCAATCTGCAGCTGAGTAGGTGGAAGCAGACAGTATCCAGGGCAAATAGGGACTTGGACAATACCTAGTGAGTCACAAATCCATACAGGGTGTTCCATCCAACAGGACAGTCAACGGGGGGTCACAACCAACCTAGGAGAGAATGAAGGGACACGAAGAATGGACAGCAAGACAGGATATCTGATCAAGCTGTCAGTTTATTGGTTTTAATTGAGGGTTTTAATATTCTTCAGTAACTAAGGTTCAGGGAGGAAAGGAGAAACTGGGATGCAAGCCATGGTCTCAAGACCGATTGTTCTTGAGCAGCCACCATATCAACAATAGTAACGAACAATAGTGTAGGTAACCAGTAACAGGATGTCGGCAGGTACAGCATAAATCACATTCTGAAACAGTTGCTAGAAACAATTGAAGCTAAGCGTGTGATTAGTTTCATAACTTCTTTCCCAAGCATCTAGCCAGCCGGGGGTTTTCCACTGGCCCATAGTTCTATATTCAAAATGGCTTCAGTGTGGCTATAGCACACGGCTCCTAACATAACTTCAGTGTGGCTATAGTACACAGCTCCTGACAACAGGGAAAACACCAATGGGAGTCTTAGCCTACCCGTAAGAAACAGAGGGAGGTAGAAGGGCTCTTAAACCAGGACATTGGTGAGAGAAAACCAGCCTGAGGAGGAAACCACATGCACAGACCTGAGCAGCTCCTACTAAAGGAAGGAATGCCGTTGGGGAAAGGGAATGCAGGAGTGAAGCGTACAGGTCAGAGACACGCACAGTGAGATCTGAGCCCACCCTCATCCAAGGGCTCTCAGACCTGGGCCACCCACAGGGACACCAGAATCACCCAAAATGGAGAAGAAGGTGTCTCTTGGTGACCCAGCAATGTGAGGGCAGGTTCCGAGGGTGCACAGGAGTAGCAACAGCATCAAACAGCCACCAGGCAGGGGACCGACTGCAGGGGAACCCAGCAGCAGAGGTTCATATTTTGGAGTAAAGCAAAGGCATGCAAATCCCTGCTGTCGCTTGCCTGTTGGGGGTGAGGGAAGATGTGATACCGCCAGAGTGTGGAGAGTCTATCTGCTGATTGCACACTGTGCAGCAACAGGTAGGCCACTCTCACTCTGGATGACTGCACAGCGGTGGAGGCCATGAAGGTGCCCAGCGGCAAGGAGCTTGCACACAGAACTGGAACATGCAGCCCCTGGGAAGCAACCCTGTGCTTAGAAGTTGCAGAGCTTCCCCCAGCACATACCTGCTGCATCCAGCTGAGCCAGTAACGTGGACAGGGAGAGGGTCTGGGGATGAAGAACCGACAGGAGACCAGTGATGGTGGAAGTCTCTCTCTGTTACTCCTTCACCTCGCCTTATGTATCTTTTCCATAAATTTCTTTAGCAAAGAAATTGCATACAGCGGAGCCTAATTCTTCTCAGTCTGGAAAATGAGTCCAGGAGAAATGGAAGAAAGAGCCCAAGCAGAGAGGGGTGCAACAGGGCCTCCTCACTCAGTGTCCATGCCCTGGAAGGGCAGGAGCCCCATGCCCCCTGCAGCTCCACATCCTTCTGAAAGGCGAAGGTGAACTGCTCCAAGCCAGCAATGACATCCTGCATTTTCCTCCTCCGGATCCTGTTTTGCAGGGTCAACAGTTCAGCCTGTGCTTCTGCTGTAGCCATAAGTAGGGTTCCTGTTACTGCTCAGCTTAACAAATGGTATTAACTCTTTAGCCCCCAACCCATACCTGCCTGAGACTGTGAAATGTGAGTGCTGAGGAGAGTGGAAGCACTGGATGCCCACAAGGTGGCACCAGCTGGCAAACATCCTGGTTGCCAGGCCATCTGATGGACCTCACAACCCCCAGGTCAGTATTCACAGTTGTCCCAGAAACCCCCAACAGCACATCAGAGACTAAAATCTGAAAATGACAGCAAAGCACAGAGCCATGGGAAAAGGCAGCAGAAAAAGAATTGATTCAGATGAAGGAGCCAGAGCTCATCACTGAAGCCAGTTGAAATAACACAGAAAAACCTTGATTTAGCACATGAACACATCATTAATAACAGTGAGATACACCACAAAACAAAAAGCACATAGAATGAAATACTCCTAGTCAGGGACAGAGGAAACTGCAGCAAAAGGGAAAAATATCTCACAGGCTAGAAAGGGTTAATGGATTTTAAGTTCTCCCCAGTGGAGGTGGAGAGTTTGGGGTCTGGCAAAATTCCCATTTGTTTCTGAAATCAGTGACCAGGGAAAGACAAAATGAACCTCCACCTCTTGCTAGGTATCTCTAACAATTAAGGGTACAGTAGGGTGACTTTGGCTAAGACAGAACTGGGAAGGGGCAAGGCAAAACTCAGTTGTGTGTTCCACATGGAAGATGAGCTGGAACAGCACAGCAGCATCGTTATGCGAAGGGAGCCCAACTAGGCTAACCCTCTCCACTCTAAAACTCAAAGCTGGCAGCCAGGCTGTGGTGTCTCAGAAGAATCCCTGTGTTTGTGGAGGCACCCCAAAGGGTATCTCCATTCAGCCCTTCATTCCTGTGACATGCTAGCTTGGGACTCCTGTCAGTACAAGTAAATCCTGGTTTTGCACCAGCACATACTCATCAGAATAGCATTTGCTGGGAGTACTGAGATGAGGATAAAAACCAAAAATGTCCCTCAGTTTCTATCTCTCCCAAGTCTAAGATGTCTCTTAGGACTCCTATAGCTCCCCCGTGGTGTCCAGGTGTGTGCTGCTGAAGACCACAGAAGAAGGAGAAAGGTGGGAGTGAAGTCAGCACACTTGACTCACCTCGTCGCTCAACCTTCTGTGCCTTTTGGGATGTCTCAGTTAGAACATTATGTGCCAGAAGTAAACAGTCTGCTCCCGTTTCCTGCGCCATGCTAGACCTAGGCCTCTCTCTGGTCCAATATTCTCTGATATTCCAGAGAACATACAAGTCAGAAGCAGCATGTGCTAAAAACATTCCCTGCAAGAGTGCAAAAAGATGGCCAACCTCAAGGAAGCTGGTATAAGGTGGAGAACAAAGAGAGAAGGACCGATCCAGCAGAGGAACAAACCAGGAGACACAGAATTGCAGGGAGAGGAGTGGGAAAGACACTCTGTTTTTTTTTTTATTTTTATTGTTGTTTACATTGTATTATGTGGTGCAGTTTTATAGGCGCTGGGGATTCCCCCCACCCCTCCCATACCCCTCCCCCCATGGTGGATTCCTCCACCTGTTGCATAACCATAGTTCAAGTTCAGTTGAGATTCATTCCTTGCAAACACATGCCTAGCATAAAGTCCAGCATCTTATTGTCCAGATAAGTTCAGTGGCCTCTTGGGGAGACCTTCTCTGGTCTGAAGGTAGGGCTAACAGAGTAAAGATCCGGTCAGTTAAAAGCCCCAACAAAACCTCAGTATCAATATACAACATTATGGAATTAATTGACATAGTATTGGGTAAACAATATGTTAAAAATAATGCAAGTTCCATTCTTCGAAACATCTGGGTTGAGACAGTATCAATGACAGGTTCAAAAAATAACAAACAACCAAACAAAAATTACAGGTTAAATCAAGGCAAACATGTGGTATCTAACCTTTTGGGATTCGCTCATTTCCCTTAGCATTATAGTTTCCAGTTGTGCCCATTTAGCCACAAAGAACTGCATTTTGTTTTTTTTAATAGCTGAGTAGTATTCCATGGAGTAGATGAACCAAAGCTTTCTTATCCAGTCTTCTGCTGATGGGCATTTCGGTTGCTTCCATGCTTTTGCAATTACAGATTGTGCTGCAATGAACATAGGGATGCATGTTGGTTTGTCGTGAAACAGGTGTTTTGGATATATTCCTAGGAGTGCTATTGCTGGGTCATATGGTATGCAGATTTTGAGTTGTTTGAGTGTTCTCCAGACTGATTTCCATAAAGGCTGTACCAACTTGCAGTTCCACCAGCAATGGAGTAGTGTTCCCTTTTCCCCGCATCCTCGCCAGCAAGCGTCGTTGGTGTTCTTTATTATGTGGGCCAATCTTACTGGTGTTAGGTGGTACCTCATCGATGTTTTAATTTGGATTTCCATTATTGCCAGGGAGCTGGAACATTTTTCATATGTTTGTTTGCCATTTGGGCTTGTTCCTTTGTGAAATGTTTGCCCATTTCCCGTGCCCATTTCTTGAGTGGCTTGTTTGTTTTGGTGGTTTGGTTGTTTTGAAGTTCTTTGTATATTCTGGAAATTAGTCCCCTATCACCTATATAGTGTGCAAAGATCTTCTCCCACTCTGTGGGTTGCTTTTTTACTTTGCTGATTGTTTCCCTTGCTGTACAGAAGCTTCTTAGTTTGATGAGGTCCCATTTGTTTATTCTGTTCTCAACTGCTATTGCTTTTGGTGTCCTTCTTAGAAAGTCGGGACCTACTCCTAGGTATTGCAGGGTATTTCCTACATTTTCTTCCAAGAGTTTGAAGGTTTCTGGATGTAGGTTTAGGTCTTTTATCCATGTAGATTGGATCTTAGTGTATGGTGATAGATGTGGGTCTATCTTTTTGTTTCTACAGCCTATCAGCCAGTTGTCCCAACAACATTTACTAAAGAGGCCTTCCCACTTGCTTGGACTGTCATTGGTCTTTTTGTCAAAGATTATTTGGCTGTATCTGTGTGGGTTCCCTTTTGGTGCTTCTATTCTATTCCATTGATCTTCTTTTCTGTCTTTGTGCCAGTACCAGGCTGTTTTGATAACCACTGCTCTATAGTATGTCCAAAGGTCCAGGATTGTGATTCCCCCTGCTAACTTCTTATTTTTCAGGATGGTTCTAGCTATTCGTGGTTTTTTGTGTTTCCAGATGAACTTTTGAATCATTGTATCCAGTTCCGTGAAGAATGTTTTGGGCAATTTGGAATTGCGTTGAAAATGTATATTGCTTGTGGTAGTATAGACATTTTAATGATATTGATTTTGCCTATCCAGGAGCACGGGATGTTATTCCATCTTTTGAGGTCTTGTTCAATTTCCTTTTTAAATAATTTGTAGTTTTCTTCGAATAGGTCTCCTACGCTTTTGGTTAGATTTATTCCCAAATACTTCATACTTCTCTCTGCTATTTTGAATGGTATCCTGTTGGTTAGATCTTCTTCCATCTTGGTGTTATTTGTGTACACTATGGCTGTTGATTTTCGTTCATTAATTTTGTACCCCGCCACTCTGCCAAACTCTCGTATAAGTTCTAGCAGTTTCTGTATTGAGTCTCCTGGTTTTTCTATGTATAGGATTATGTCATCTGCATATAGAGAAAGCTTGACTTCTTCGTTTCCTATACGTATGCCTTTGATTTCTTTTTCTTGTCTTATGGCCTCTGCAAGTACCTCTAGAACTATGTTGAATGGCAGTGGTGATAGCGGGCACCCTTGTCTTGTTCCAGATCTCAGTGGGAAGGGTTCTAGCTTTTCTCCATTCAGTATGATGCTGGCGTTGTGTTTTTCATAAATTGCTTTGATTATGTTGTGGATTTTCCCATCTATGCCTACTTTGGCTAGAGTTTTTAGCATGAAGAGGTGTTGGATTTTGTCGAAAGCTTTTTCTGCATCTATTGAAACTATTATGTGGTTCTTGTTTTGCAGTTTTTGGATATGGTTTATAACATTTATGGATTTCCGAATGTTGAACCATCCCTGCATTCCAGGGATGAATCCTACTTGATCCGGATGAATGATCTGTCTGATGATTTTTTGAATTCTATTGGCTAGGATTTTGTTGAGAATTTTAGCATCAATGTTCATCAAGGAGATAGGTCTGTAGTTTTCCTTCTCTGACGGTTCTCTGTCCGGTTTTGGGATTAAGGTGATGTTGGCTTCATAGAATGAGTTTGGAAGGGTTGCTTCCTTTTCTATTGTTTTGAAGAGCTTGTAGAGGATTGGGGTTAGTTCTGTTCGGAATGTTTTGTAGAATTCTGTAGTGAAGCCGTCTGGGCCTGGGCTTTTTTTCGTTGGGAGATCCTTGATGACTGTTTCAATCTCTACCTTGGTTATGGGTTTATTTAATTCTTCAGTTGCCTCCGGATTCAGTTTTGGTAAGTGGTGGGAGTCCAAGAACTTTTCTATTTCTTGGTGGTCCTCAAATTTGTGGGAGTACAGTTCTTTGTAGTAATTTCTAATTATTTTCTTAATGATTGCAGTGTCTGTTGTTATGTTGCCTTTTTCATCTTTAATGCTATTGATTCTCACTTTCTCTTGTTTTTTTTTGGTCAATCGAGCCAGTGGAGTGTCTATTTTGTTTATTTTCTCAAAAAACCAACTTTTTGATTTGTTGATTTTATGTATAGTTTTTTTGATTTCTATTTGGTTTATCTCCTCCCTTGTTTTGATGATTTCTTGTTTCCTATTGTGCATGGGACTCTTCTGTTGCTGTTTTTCCAGCTCCTGGAGGTGTGTGGTTAGTTCCTGTATTTGGCGTCTTTCTTCAGCCTTGACATGGGCTCCGATTGCGATGAATCTACCTCATAGCACTGCTTTGGCGGTGTCCCACAAGTTTTGGAATGTTGTATCAGAGTTTTCATTGGTTTCCATAAATTTTTTGATCTCATCTTTAATTTCTTCCCTGACCCATTGTTCGTTTAATAGCATATTGTTCAATTTCCAAGAGTGCCTATACTTCCTGGGGAGTTTTGAGTTGTTGATTTCCAGTTTCATCCCATGGTGGTCTGAGAGGGTACATGGTATGATACTAATGTTTTGGAAGTTATTTAGATTCGCTTTGTGTCCTATCATGTGGTCGATTCTGGAGAAGGTGCCATGCACCGCTGAGAAGAATGTATAGTCTGTGGCCTTAGGATAAAAAGTTCTCTATATGTCTACTAAGTCCAGTTGTTCTATTGCTTGTGTGAGCTCTGTTGTTTCTTTTTGAGTTTTTGTTTCATAGACCGGTCCATTGATGTTAGAGGCGTGTTGAGATCGCCTACAAGAATTGTGCGGGTATCTATGTCTTCCCTTAAGTCTGTAAGTAATTGCTTTACGTAACTAGGTGCATTAAGATTCGGTGCATAAACATTAATGATGGTGATTGCTTCTTGATGGATCATTCCTTTCACCAATATAAAATGGACTTCCCTGTCTCTTTTGATGTTAGTTAGAATGAAATCTATCTCGTCTGAAATTAGGATAGCTACCCCAGCTTTTTTTTCTCGTCTATTGGTGTGAAATATCTTTTTCCATCCCTTCACTTTCAGTTTCTTTGCATCCTTTCTGGTTAGATGCGTTTCTTGTAGGCAACTGATGGTTGGGTCTTGTTTGGTGATCCATTCTATTAATCTCTGTCTTTTGATTGGTGAATTCAGACCATTTGTGTTGAGAGTTAAAATTGAGAGGTTGCAATTTTGCCCTGCCATGCGATTGTGTTGTGTGTGTGTTGTTGTCTATGTAATTGTCTTGTTTGTGCGGGCTTTAGTTTGGAGACCTTCTTATTTGCCAACTTTGTTTGTGATTTGCCTCCTTTTTTTCCGGGACTAGCGCATTTCTAAGGAGACTTTGCAGAGCTGGTTTTGTGTAGACATATTCTTCTAGTTTTTCTTTGCTATGGAAGTATCTGATTTCGTTCTCATATACAAATGAGATCTTTGCTGGGTAGATTATTCTTGGTTGACAGTTGTTTTGTTTCAGGACTTGGAAGATCTTTGTCCATTCTCTCCTTGCTTGTAGGGTCTCTTCAGAGAGGTCAGCAGTGATTCTGATGGGTTTTCCCCTGTATGTGATCTTTTCTCTACTTCGTACTTGTCTCAGGATTCCTTCTTTGTCTTCATTGGAGTAGAACTTGAGCACCGTGTGTCTGGGTGTAGATCTCTTTGGATCATGTCTGTTGGGAGTTCTCTGTCCATCCTGTATGCAGGGTGGATTCGTGTTCCAAGTGTTTTGGAAGTTTTCCTGTATAATTTCGTCATGCACTGCTTGCATTCCTGATTCTCTTTCTACTCCCTCGGGTAGGCCGATGATCCGAATATTCAATTTTCTAAGGTAATCCTTCATCTCTTGCATCATTTTATTAGTTTTGCTGAGGCTTGTCTCCAGCTGTTTAATTCGCTGGGCACCTTCATTTTGTGTGTCTTCTGTTTCAGAGATCCTTTCCTCTGCCGCATTTATTCTGTTGATCAGGCTTTGAATTTTATGATCTTGGGCATCCAGTTTGGTTTTGATTTGTTGTATTTCGGTGATTATGCGGTTCTGGATGTCTTCCAGCTTCGTGTCCATGTCTCTGATAAATTTTAGCATTATTTTCTTAAATTCCTTTTCTGGTAACTCTTCCATGTCTTCATCTCGCATGGCCGATATTGATAATGGCTTTTGGCCCTTGTTCGGTGGGGTGCTGGCTCTTTCATCTGGAGCACAACTCTTTCTGGTGGTTTTTCCCATTGTGTTGGTGTATTCTGGTGGGGCCAATGGACCCGTGTGTTGAGGGGCCGTCAGGCACTTTCCTGTAGAGATTGGAGCCTGCAGGCATGGTGTTGCAAGGCGTGGTAATTTTCAAGGCACCGTTGGTGCGTTCTCAGGGCCCGGGGCTGTAGAGCACCACCTTGGGGGCCCAGTGGATTCCAGGCACACTCTGGGCACCTCTTCTACAAGTGTGACACCCCAGGGCGTGGAGGGATGGAGGCACTCTCTGGGTGTGCCCCCTGCACGGGAATCCACAGGGCGCAGAAGGTTTTATGTGCTTTCTCCCTGCGTTCTCCGTGTCAGGGACTGCAGGGTTTTTCAGAGCCCACCTGGTGCGTCTCCCACACACGGGACTGTGGGTGAGGCACTTTCTGGGCGTGGCTCTTGTGCAGTGATTCCACCACTCGTGGTATGTGGGTGTTCAGAGCCCCCGCCCTCGTGTGGCTCCCCCACACAGGCCCTTAGCGGAGGAGTGACCCAGGCGCCCTGTTAAAAAGACTTCACGGCGGGTTCGCACAGTGTCAGTGTGGCGCAGGAGTTTTCAGAGCTCTCCTGGTGGGTCGCCCACGCTCAGAACTGCGGGGTGGGAGGCGAGGAGTGGGCAAGTCACACTGTGGGAGTGGCACCTGCGTGTCAGGGACACACAGCGCTACACTTCCCAGGTCAGAGCCCTCCTGACTCCTGCACTGCGGAGGCGGTTGCTGCAGGCGGGACTGCCCAGCCCGCCCAGCACGGCGGTCAGAGTCCTCCTGGTGCTGTCGCCCACCCACAGGGTATCAGGGTGTGGGGGATTCCAGACCCTCGCCAGCAGCCTCTGCGCACCGAGATGCACTGGCCCCCTCAGCGCAGGAATATCTGAGGCGTCTTCCCGGGGCCTTCTCAGCCACCAATACCACTGTGCGCAGCCGCTCCCAAGGCACAGACCTGACAGTTTCAAGGTGCTTGCCCTGTATTCTCAGAGGCTGGAACCTCTGTAGCGGGGGAGGAATGCGGAGGCTGTTAACCCTTCCTTGGCTCACCGAACCTCCGGCTGCTGCAGTCTGCCTCTGCTGCTGTTGAAGACCTTTGCCAGCGTGGATCCCTCCCGATTTCCTTGTCTCTGAGTTGACTGCGTCTCCCGTCGGGCCGTTCTCAAAAGTGACTCAGCAGGTCTGGAGTGGGATGTCGGCTTCTCTACCTTTGCCCTGCTTCGTTCTCGTTGTTCTTCCGAGTTGTGTGGATCTTTTTGGCTCCACACTGTCCCGGGAGCTTCACGGACCTCTCCCTGCGGTTCCCTGCTGTTCCTCTTTGCTGCTTCTGTAGCGTTCTATCCCTCTCTCACTGGACGCTCCCTCACAGCCTTCCTCCTACGTCGGCCATCTTAAAACCCTCGGAAGTTTACTCTGTTAGCTCTACCTTCAGACCAGAGAAGGTGTCCCCAAGAGGCCACTGAACTTATCTGGACAATAAGACGCTGGACTTTATGCTAGATATGTGTTTGCAAGGAACGAATCTCAACTGAACTTGAACTGTGGTTATGCAACAAGGTGGAGGAATCCACCATGGGGGGAGGGGTATGGGAGGGGTGGGGGGAATCCCCAGTGCCTATAAAACTGTATCACATAATACAATGTTAATAACAACAACAACAAAAAATCCCCTGCACCATGTTGTGTCTGGGATTTCTGCTGGACAAAATATGCTCTCCCGTTGAAATCTGTTCTAACCTCGAATTGACAAGCCTGACCTCAAACTTTGGCCAGATTCAATCAGCCTGTATAATGATGATGCTCTCAACTAGAGCTGGAGAAGTACATGTGTTGACTTTCCACTTACATTAGCGAATACACTTGTTAAGAACTGTACTGGAGGAACTATTCCTGCCGCCTTCATTGTGAAGGTATTAAAGCACCGTCCTCATTAAGTCTATCTCCATTACTTAGATCTCATCTGTAGAAGGGACTGCCTTTTTCCTTTCCCCATCACAGACCAATTGATATTTAGCACATATTGACCAGATAAAGAAAACCGAAACATGAATCCATAAAGACTGAGGAGACTTAGTTGGTGAGAAAGAGCTTTTAGAAGATCCTAACAAAGAAAAGGTAGCGGAGGATTTGTCAGTACCTGGGGCTGTTTGAAAATTGAGGCATGCAGTGCAGGGCTCATGACTTCGCTGTGGGTTGCACCCATTTTTACTGACAACTGGATCTTCATGGAGGGAAGAAAAGAGTGCAGTTATTAGCCCTTCAGCCCGACACCCTGATGGGCTGTTAGTCTGGGGTGCAGTCCAGAGGCGTTTCAGAAAACATTAGGGAGTGACCCTGACCAGGATTTTTTTTTTATTTTGACAATCTTTACATATTTAATTGGGGTAAAAAAAGGTTCAAGGCCTAAAGGGGGATATAAAGGAAGAAGCCCCACCCAGTTTCCCACCCACCCTAAGTCCCGGATGTGGGGCATGCTCTGAGATACTCGATCGAGTGATTCCAATAGTTCACCATTCATGGGTCGCTGCCAGTCTCACCACTCCAAGCACGATGTGGTCGTTGAAGAGTCCATTGATTGACACAGTCCCTTCTAGAGTCTCCATTTGCCCAGTTTTTTTGCTGCCAACAGATAGCTGAGGTTGTTGCTTGACTTGTTCTGTCTTTTCTTGGTTAGGACTCTGAGTCCAGTGTCTCAACTGGGGAGATCCTCAAAGAAATTTTGAGGTATTCCCAGTCCAGATTCCTGCGTGTTCCAGCAAGCATAGGGCCCGGCACAGTCCATTGCCCCGATCAGCTGGTGGTTGCAGTTGCTGGGTCGGTTCTGTCTCCACCCGTGTCCTCCTGTAGTCCAGCCTGGTTCCACCCTGGACACATTTGGCCCTCGCACATACCAGTAGGAGCTGCAGCCCAGTCAGGGCGGCCCACAGTAACCCCAACCAGGCCCTCGCACATACCCTGGCTTTCCAATATGTATGGCATACTAGTCCAGTCTGTCCCAAATACCCTTCTGTTCATATTCTTGCCAACGGGTGTTGCAACCTACTTCCATCCAACCATCTCATCCAACCGGCCCCAACAGATGTTGTTGGGTGTCTGTCTAGCCACCCCAGCCCCTGTCCTAGTTCCCATGCCCTCCCGTGGAAGGTGATGACCCAAGAGGGAGGAGCCCACTATTTCCCTCCCAAGTCACTCCCATTCCAGTTTTGCCCTCTTCAGTTGGCCCTGTGGTTCAACTCGACATGTCTAACCCTTTGTACCAGCTTCCATCAGCTGATGCTACGACCAAGCCCCAACATCCCTCTCCTACTCTGATTGTAGCTTGCACCAGTGGGAATAGTCAGCCCAGCCTGGCTTTCACCCAATCTGGTCCACGTGAGGTGCGCAGGTGCTGTGTCCCTGCCTGGTCTGGTCTACCTCCTACCCAGCTCACGCTCCTCAGTGTAAGTTGCTGTTCAGCTAGGGAACCACCCCTTATTCCCCTGTCAGCTCTGCCTCCTCCCTTCCTGGTTCTCACGTGTGCTGGTTGGGTGCTGCGGCTGTATCCAGCTCAGGCTACCTCACCTTGGCGTTCCAAATTGTGTGTTGCTTTTGTCACAACCAGATCTGGTTCGACCCACACTCTGTTCTGGTGTTCGGATTTACCAGTGGATGACATGAACAGATTCAGCCTGGTCTGCCCCCGACCCATGCCAAATGCATGCCAGTGGGACACTTTCCATGACCTCTTGGCTGTTACCTTCCATGTTTCTTGTGCTGACCTGCGGGGTCTGTGTCCTGCCAGAGGAGTTGCCTGGGCTCCTCCATCAGAATCCCTCCATGTGCCAGGTTTCGTGCATAATAGTGGGTCCATGTGCCAGTACGTCTCCTGTCCTAGCAGGAACAGTGGCCTTTCATAACTCGCCATCATCCCATTCTGGTTCTTGCTGTAGGGTGTTTCAGCCCAGCCATGGTCATCCACACCCCCATATAGCTCGTATATGGCTCAGTTGGGGTTGGGACCTAGCCTAGTCTGTCCCACATCTACCCTGGTACTCCAAAGTGCCAGAAGGTGTTGCGGTCTGGCCCGGCCCGATGAGTCTTTTTCCAGTCCACACTTGTGCCAAGGGAGACAACGACTGTGTCCAGACCCGACCGCAGCCCCATCCACCTGTCACGACCCCTGCCTTAGACACCGTGGCTCAACTCTGTGCTTAATGTGGACCAGTGGAGCCAAAACCAAGCTGGGCATGTCCTGAGCTGCACCCTGTGTTCCAATCATGTTTGTGGACTAAGGTTTGCTTACTCCGAACATTTAGGTCTCAGTTTCACACTGGCATTAAGGTTTCAGGTCCCGGGTCCAGGGAATCACCAGAAATTAGTGTCTCACCTACGCTAATGCTGGTCTTACTTATGGGTGTCCCTAAGCAGCTATTTCATATCATCAAAATCCCAGAACTCGCCGCTGGGCAGCCAGAAGGCAGAGCCTGGCACCACTTGGTGCACTGGCCGCCCAAAGCCGGGATCTCTGTCCTCGCCTTGCGGCAGGGACTGTGGCTGAGACCCCCAGAGGGGTTCCATCCGGCAGGGGCGCCCCCGACAAGTGCCACCTTGATGGGGGGTTAAGCCTGCCCCTTGTCCTGAGACTGGACACCCCCCCCCACCTGTCCTGCCGCCAGCTTTTGGCTGTCGGGGGCAGGGGAGAGCTAGGAATTTACCCCCAGCTCCCAGCCATCTCCCGCAGGGACTTACCCACGAGGGAGGCTTTAGTTGCTCCTGGGCCAGGAGAAGGCTGGGGTCTCTGTCCCTGCCTTGTGGCGGGGACTGTGGCCGAGACCCCAGCGGGGTTCCTTCTGGCACTGGCGCCCCCGACCTGACCAGGATTTCTGAGGTGCCCTAAGACTTCTCCCAGTCTCACGCAACGGGCTTAGTCTGTGAAAGGAAACTGAGTTCGGACAAGACCAACATTCCTGGAGTTGAGGAGAGAGAAGAGAAAGGTAGAATCCCCACTTCCATGGCGATTCCAATGGAAAGGTACTGAGCATCCAGGTGTCTTTCCCAGTAACAAGCGCTTCCCAGTCCTCTGCTTGCTAGAGGCCTAGGATCAAGTCAATGGGCTTTCAGGGAATGTCAGGGAATGCCCTGGCCAGATCCCCTACTCAACAAGCCTTCTCCCATGTCATTCATGAAAGGCCAGTCTGCCAGAGCAGTGTTGCATGACGCCTTGCCCACTGGGCTTTTGGGGGACTGTATTCAGACAGCTGGCTTTCAGGGAATGCGAGGGAGTGCCCTGGCCAAATCCCTTACTCATCCAGTCCTTCCCTTAATGTCCTTCCTGCAGCACCAATCCACAGAAGCGAGGGGAGCCATTTCACAATGCCTTGCCTCCAGAGCATTTTGGGGGACTGGGGTCAGCCAAGAGATTGTCAAGAAAGACCAGGGGGTGCCCTGGCCAGAATCCCTATTTGTCCAGGCCTTCTCTGTACTTCCTGCAGCATTGATCCATGGAAGCGAGGAAAGGTCAGAAAAGTGTCCCAGCTCCAGGGGATTGTTCCACTGAATCTCAGCAAGCCTCGTCCGCGTCTTGAGACTGACAGCAGCACTACATGCATTTAACTGGCCGACAGGAACCCAGTATTTCTTTTCTGTGAGAATTACTAATTGTGGAGAGCTAGTGTCTGAGAAAGATAGGATAGAAAGTAGTCCACTTTGCTCACCATCTGACGAGATGGATGACTGGAGGCTGGATGGAGAAGAACTCAAATCTCGCTGGCAGAATCTGAGTCAAACAGCACCAACACTGTTGTAGGGTTTTTGGCTCCAAATGTGGCAGCAACCTGAATTCTTGTCACATAGGAAAGAATTTTCTTTCTTTCTTTCTTTTTTCTTAATTTTATTTTTTATTTTATGTTTTACAACAAACTTTATTATTATTTTATCATCATTATTATTATTTTCTGATACAATTCCATGAGCTCCTGGTATTTCCCTTGTCCCAGTCCCAATTCGTCCACACACCTAGTTCCTCTGTATCATTACTAAGGTACAGTTCTTCATACTCAGTCATATGTCCCTCATTGCAAGCATGGACAACAGCAGAGAGTCCAGAATCCTATTGTCAAGATAGAGTAAACAGTCTCATTGTAAGTCCATCTTTGTCTGAAAGTAGAAATGCATCCTGCATTGTATCTTCACATCTGGATATGTTAGTCTCCATTTCACAGCTACTGTACATCCCCTCAGATGAAAAGTCATAATACAAAATCAAAATTAGAAAGAAAAATGGAAATTTACAATGCCATGAAGTTAAATAACATATTACTAGATATGACAGCCTCCATTACACCATTGTTATACATCCCCTTAAATAAAAAGCCACAAAACAAAATCAACATCCGGGAGAAAACAGAAATTAACAATACCAAGAAGTTAAATAACATGTTACTAAATGACTAATGTGTAACTGAAGAAATGAAAATCAAGAACCTTCTTGAAGAAAATGATGCTACTCTATGATCTATGAGTCACTGAAGGATTTAATCAGAAGAAAGTGTTTTGAAGAGATGAAACTAACAGAAAACATCCAAACCTATGCAATGTAGTTTCCACTGATTTTTGTTGGTGAAATGTGTCTCTTCTAGACAACAAATAGATGAGTTTTGTGTTTTAATCCAGTCTACTAATCTATGACGTTTGATTGAGCTTAAGCCATTTACATTCAGGGTCAATATGTATGGGTGGCACTTTGGTCCTGTCGTTTTAGGAATGGGTTGTTCATTGGTGTCACGCCTCTTTGGAGAGACACTAAAATGCCAAGGAATCTCAAGGGCCTGGAAAAACAGGAACTTCCACCGCAACCAGCAAACACACTGAACACACACACAAATGAACGAACAAACAAGCAAATGAAAAGCCTAACGAAAAGGAGGGCGAATGAAAAGGCCAAACGAAAATGGTTTATTGCCGAAAGTGGGCTGCTTATATACAGTTCTCCACCAATCACTTCTCCTCATGGGTCCACTGGGCGCTACCTGATAGGCCAGTAGCAATGATATAATCGCAATGAGGGCATCAGCCTATCACCGTGACTTCCTGTTTTCCTACTGGCGGGACCAACCCCGCCTCCTGGCCCTCAGCCAGCCTCCATCTTGCAATTGCTTATCATACAGGTGAGGTCAGCCGCTCCCCACACATTGGTTTAGTCTTCTGTTGTCATTTTACTGGGATGTTCTTCCCATTTGCCTTTGGTTTTCGTGGGTGCTATTCCTCTTCTCTGTCAAGAGAAGATCTTGAAGTATCATTTATAAGGCAGGTTTGGAAGAGGCATATTCTTTAACTTTTCTTTACTGTGGAAGAATTTTATTTCATTTTCAAAGACGAAAGAAAGCTTTGCTGGATATGTTATCCTAGGCTGAATCTGGAATATGTCACGCCATTCTCTTCTTGCCTGTGAGAGATCTCTTGTGAGTTTAATTGGCATTCCTTTATATGTCAATTGCTTTTGTTCACGTGCATATTTAAGGATCTTTTCCTTATGTTCAATTGAAGAGAGCTTGATGATCATGTGTCATGGTGAAGATCACTTTTGCTCAGATCTGTTGGGAGTTCTGTGCCCCTCCTGGATCTTGTTTCCCAAATCTTTCTATAGATTAGGGACATTTTCCGTTATATTTCATTGAATATATTTGTAAAAACCAATTTCTCTTTTTGCACCTTCTGGGACTCCCATAACTCTTATATTAGGCCTCTTAATAGCATCTTCTTTCAATTCTTGAATACTTTTTTTGGCCTGATCCAGCTCTGCTTCCAGCTTTTTGTTTGTTTCCCCTGGTGACAGGAAATATCTTCCAATCCTGAAATTCTTTCTTCTGCTTGCTTCACTCTACCTTGTTTTGGAGACTGTCTACTGTACTTGTAGTTTGCTCTACTGTGTTCTCAATTTTTGATATATCAGCCTTGATTTGCCTTATAGCTGTTATTGCTTATGTAAAATATTGCTTAATTTTTTTGAACTCTTGTATGTGCTTCTCATTGTTGATCAGAAGCTTCAAAATGAGTCTTATGGATTCTGTGTCCCCCATTTTCTCAATGTCTTTCTCAGTTAACTCTGAGGTTGGCAAAGGGGAGTCTTTAGTAATACTCATTGTGCCTTGTCTCTTATTTTGCTCTTGGTCATTGTACTTCTGCTTAGCAGAGTCTTCTCCTTCGAGTAGGTGTCTAAGCTGTGTCACCCACAGGTCTACAGTTTGATTTTACTTATTGCTGTTGGTACATAATTCTTTGCTTGCAGCCAATTGTGCCACTCCCTTCAGTGAGTTCCAGCTTAGGGTTCTTATGTTAGATTTCCACCAAGAACTCCATAGCCCCAACTCCTGGCTCACTGATCTCTACCTCCTGTGATACCGTTCTGAGGCTGCACTGTTGTCTGTGCAACCTTTCTCCCACTTTCGGTTGTAGCAGGTCCCAGGATTAGGGAGACACCTGGTGTCTTATATAGCTAGGTTGTTGGTGGCACTGATCTTGCCGGAGCCCGTTGGATGCTAGGTCTGGGTGCCACATGGACCTATTTTGGCCTGTGCGATGCCACAGTCAGTATTATTTTCCTGCAGGACCAATGCAATCCACTGAGCTCAGTGAGTTCTTGCTGAGCTCAGCACATGCGCAGTTCATTGTTGTCCCTGCCGTCCTAAAGTTTTTGGCACAGTGTACAAAATGGTGCCTGGTGTACCACCACTGCTAGAGTTCTTGATCTGCTGGCTATCAGGTTTTAGGGCTACCTAGACCTTTCTTGGATGGAACCTGTAGAATGCTACATTGCTGCAGTTCACTGAGTTGGAAATGAGTTCACTCCCAGCTCAGTGTATGCTCAGTCATTTCCCTTGCCTTTTCCTCCTTAAGCAAAATGGCGCCAATTCAACTCCAGGGGCTCACTGGGCTATGAAATCCACGCTGTTCCTGCACTGCCCATCAGAGATTTTCTCTATGTCTCTGCTCCTGGTCAAATCAAACGGACCAGCAGGACAGACAGTTCTTGTCTGGGTTCACCTCCCAAGCTCCCAGTGAAAGTCCCTTCCCACCTGGTTGCTGGTGGAGTTCCGGCTGCTGGTGGTGTTCAGATTGCTGTTAGTTGAATGCCACTGGAGTACCAGTCACTGCAACACCACACCGTTGTGTCCGCTGCTTTCCTGTGTCTGTCAGTCTCCAGGTACCCCTCTGCTATTGTTCTGCCCTCTCCTATTTCCTGGAATGCATCCTTTCTGCTTCATCCTCATTAAATGTTTCTCTGTCCATTTAAACATGTCCTTATCCTATTCTGCCATCTTGATTCCCAGGAAAGAAGAATTTTCATGCGTACACAGTTTAGTTTTAAAGCAAGATTTATTAGAAGAACTGAGAAACGATGCTCCCATGCTAGGGATGGGAGGCTCTTTGAGATAAAAAGACTCATACCTATTCTCATAGTGGCAGAAGGAGGAAAAAGAGAGATATACCCTAGACCTCTGCCATAGTGGCAGGAGGAAAAGTGGAAAAGAAAAACCCATATTAATGGTGGGGAAAGCATTTTTTAAAGGTTTACTTCAGTGATGTTTCTCCATAAACAAGGAGAATTCTTGGTTTTCATGGTACCTGGTTGGGGACAAAAGGCCCAGAGAGGCGTCACCAGCCAACTTCCTTGGTCCCTTTCTAATGTTGAGGTCCTCTCCCTTTGGCAATGGCCAGAGTAGAACTGGGCTGACACTTGGTGGGGAATTGGTATGTTAATGTCACCTTTGTCTCTTGGGGAAGGATGTTCTTGATATGTCAATATGCATTTGTCTTTGGAGAGATGTGCCCTGGTGAATCCAAGATATGGTGGGGAAAATAACTTTTATATTTGAGAAAAAAAATGATGACTTGGAGACACAGGATACCCTAACTGCGTACTACCCCGTTTAACTCCCCTCTCATCATGAGACTTTCAGAAGATTTTGGAGCACTTCAGGAATTCAGGTCAGGGCTACTCTCTGACGTTTTTCAGAAGGCTCCTTGACTGGATCTCAGACTCCTACACCCAGTCAGGGTATTGGGCTGAAATTTACACTCTGTCCTTCCTTCTGCAGATGTTCACAGTGCACAGTTCAGAGTGAGTCCCACTTCCGTTTAGTTCTAAATAGAGGGAACTAAACAGAGATATCCACTTAGGGTGTCACTTTACATATCGGAATTCCTCTGACCGCCAGAGCTTAATGAAAGCTGCTTGATTTTTTTTTTAAATTTTTATTTTTAACTTGGTGGTTACATTGTCGTATGGGGTACAGTTCCATAGGTGCTGGGATTCCCTCCCTCCCCTCACCCCATGGTGGATTCCTCCACCCCGTTGTGGGACCTCAGTTCAAAATCAGTTGATACCCCTTCACCGCATGCATATACCAGACTCAGAGTCCAGCATCCCATCATCCAGACAGGTCCATCTGCTTCTTGGGGTGACTTTCCCTGGTCTGAAGGTATGGCCCAAAGAGCAAGATCCCGCTCAATTAAGAGCCCCAGCAGCAACAGTATATTTCGTTATGGAGTTAATTGACATAGTATTGATTAGACAATATGTTAAAATTACATGTAAGTTCTTGACAACCTCCTGCAACTATTTCAATGACACCTCATCAATTGAGGTGCGCAACGAGCTTGGGGGGTGTTTCAGAGAAATCTCTCATACCTTGCTGATGGGTACTTGTTCTTTGTGTTCCATCTAACAGGACATGTGTGAACCCTTAACGACCTATCTTTCTCAATTGTTCTCTGCTTATCTAATTCTATAGTGTGTGTATATGAGAGTGTGTGAATGTGTGTGTGTGTGCATATGTGTGTGTAGGGGGCGAGGGGATTTAGGAGGAACCTTGTTGGTCATTATAGAGGGTGAAGGCCCAGAGCTGGAACTAGGTAGGGACTGGAGAAGGTTCCTCTCCCATTGTCCCGCAGCAAGTTTATTGATCTTCTGCTTCTGATGACCAATCGTGGTTCCTGGCTGTTGTTTTGATGTCGTTAGTTCCTATGTGGAAGGACTCGGGCTTCTTCCATCTCGTGTACCTTGTCCAAAGAGGGGGGATGTCTGTCCTCTGGGTTCTCAGCATCCGAAAGCATTCCAGTTCCCCGTGTTCTCTTTGGCAGTTGTGATGATGTTCTTGGTGTCCATTCTGATACACCTTGGTGGGAGTCCAGGAGTCCTTATGGGCGGGATATAAGCCTCCTCCTGTCCCGCTGTTCCGCTCTGGGGTTCTCCCCTATTCTGTGCATATGACCACCTATTAATAGATTGTTTGGGTCGTTCCTAATTCCCCCTGTATGTCACTGTAGTATTTGCTATTTGTCTAATGCTTATCTAGAGCTATCAACATAAAGATACCTATCCAGTTCCTGTAGGTTACACTACGCGGATTCCTAGCTTTTTCCAAGGAGATGAGAGATTTCTCTGTGTTCGCACCAGTTACTGTGTATCATAAGGAATTGGCAGTATATTGGGAATTACAATCATTCAGAACATGTGGGGTGAGACCATATTAGCTGCAGGTTCGTCTGAGAAAGATTTACAGTCATTGGAAATCTTTAGGGTTGCTTGATGTCCCCAAAACACCGCAGTTTCGGCATGAGTCCCACTTCCGTTTAGTTCTAAATAGAGGGAACTAAACAGAGACACCCACTTAGTGTGTCACCTTAATATTAGAATTCCTCTGACCACCACAGCTTAATGAAAGCTGCTTGATTTTTTTCTACACCACTGCATGACCTTCTTATACGCTACAGAATGGAGAGAGTACGCCTAAGTGGGTCTTTTTTGCATAGTTTGACTGGACTGACTCAGCTTCTGCACTAGCCCAACCTCTATGAGAACCAAAGAACCAGCTTTCGGAATTCACGTTGGCCTTTCCCTGTTCTGTCTTGCTTTTAGCCAGAGTCTCTTGGCTGAACCCTTGCAGGCCTTGTTAGAAGTATCTAGCAGGTAGTGTACTTGGGGAAGCAGGAAAGGATGGTCCAAGTTCTTGAGCACCGGCACAGAAGTGGGAGACCTGAAGGAAGTCGACCCCAGCTCCAGACTGGCCAAACTCCATTAGTTGTGGCCATTTATGGAGTAAAAAAACAAAGGTTATATGAGCACATAGTGAAGGTCCACTCATTGTCAAGCTAGGAAGGGAAGTCAGAAGCAGCCAGCCTTAAGGGCAGCTTGATCTGGGACTTCTTGGCATTTGAACTGTGAGAAAGTAAATGTATAGTAGGTTTCCCAACCTATGGTGATTTGCTATGGTAGCCCAAAGAGATGGATGTAAGGACAAATTTTAAAAACTGTGGAAAAGTTGAAATAAGAGGTAATTTTATTTGCTGCCAAGAAAAAAATAATATATATATATATCTAGCAGGAGATAGAAACTCATTTTGTCTCTGCTTAGTTAATTGATACCCAGGATAAAAAGTAATGCTGGGGCCCTGAACAAGAGCCTAGTGTTTAAAGTCCTTACCTTGAACATGCTGGGATCCCGTATGAGCTCCAGTTCTAATCCCAGTGGCACTACTTCCCATCCAGCTCCCTGTTTGTGGCCTGGGAATGCAGTAGACGATGGCCCAAAGCCTTGGGAACTTGCACCCATGTGGGAGACCTGAAAGAGGCTCCTGGCTCTTGGCTTTGGATTGGCTCAGCTCCAGCTGTTTCGACCACTTGGGGAGTGAACCATTGGATGGAGATTTTCCTCTCTGTCTCTCCTCCTCTGTATATATCTGCCTTTCCAATAAAAATAAATAAATATATTTTTGAGAAGGTAATGCTTCTGGTTACATCTGGTCAGACAAGACTTTCCTTTCCAGCTGAGGAAAGACCTGAGTTCATTAAACTTCTCTAAACTGGGAGACTTTTTCCCCCTTCTCTGTGGTTTATGCTAGGTTTTTCCCTCTGACTCCCAACGATAGGAGTATGTGATTCTCTGTCTCTGCCTCAGCATGTAAAATACACAAATCTGAGAACACTGAGGAGACTAAGCTTTGACACATGCACTCCATGGTCAGACCATGGAGCCTGCACCTCTCTTCATGGTTGGGGTTCTGGGTCTGGCAGTTTGATTGGGGGGGCATCACCAAAGAAATTCTGTCTGAAGTCATCCCAGACCTGATTCTTGTGTGTGCTTGCCAGTACAAGGTATGGCACAGTGCATTTCCCCTATCAGCCTTTGCAAATGCTTGTGGTAGCAATTGCTGGGTCAGTTCTGCCTCCTGCTCTGTCTTCTGCACAAACCAATGGGTGTTGTAGTCCAGCCTGATTCTGTCCACTTCACACTCAACCCTCATGCAAACTAGAGGGAGCTGCAGCTGAGCTGAGATGACTCCCAATAACCCTCGCCAGGCCTGTACTCTGTCCTGGTTCCTATGCTTGCCAGTATGTACAGCATACCAGTCAAGTCTGTCTCACATGCCATTTAGCTCTCGTACATGTCAATGGGCATTGGAGCCTAGTTCAACTCAATCAACCCCACTCTCTAGTCACTGCTGCCCCAGCCCTGGTACTCATGCTCACCAGACTGAGTGGCAACCCAGGAGGAAGGTGCCCACTGTTTCCCTACTGGGCCCACTCCCACTCCTGAATCATGCACTCTCTAGGTGGTTCTGCAGTTTGGCTTGACAGAATGTATCCCCCCCCCATGCTAACATCTGCTAGCTGATGCTATGGCCAAGCCCAACCAAACTACACCCTCTCTGACTTGTTTTTGCACCAGCAGGAACAGTCATCCCAGTCTGGCTTTTCTCTGGTCCAGCTCAAATGAGGCCAACAGGTGTTGTAGTTATGTTGGGTCTTGTCTGTCCCATCCCAACTCATGCTCTACCAGCTTCCCCCACACCAACGGTCCTGGCCCCCCGGTTCTTCTGTGTGCTGTTTGGGTGCTGTAGCCCAGTCTGGGATGGCCTGCCTCATCTCAACTTTTGCCAGTGGGTACTGTAACCTGGTCTGGCCCAGCCCACCCCCAATTCCAGCTCAGGCTGGTGGGGGCTATAGTCAAGCCCAGTCCAGCAGACATGCAACCAAGCCCTCATGTATACTGAACCCAGCCAGACTCACACTCCATTCTGGTGATTGGATTTGACAGTGGGTGATGTGAACTGGCCCTGCCTGGTTTGCCTCCAACCTGCACCACATGTATGCTGGAGGCTGCTGTTCCCTGGCCTGATCTGGGCTGCTGCTTATCATGGTTCTTGTGCTCACCTGCATGGAGTGTGTCCCAACAGAGGAGTTTCCCATGCTCCTCCATCAAAACCTCTCCTGTTGGACTACCCTTGTAGGCCAAGAACTCAGAGGTCATCCACTCCCTTTTGGATCTGCCACATGGGATGGAAGATGCCCAGATCCTTCCTCACAGGATCTAATGTCATTGGAACAATAGCTGGGAGCCCTGAGAAGTCCTCAGAAACAGAAGAACAGTAAACTCCCTTTCGGACTTTGAAAGGGAGCTTTCTCTGGTCCTTACTTAGTTCCAACTTTGGATCCCCACCCTCTCTTGCAATGACCATCAGGGTCACCCCGGAGCTCTCCCTCCCCCAAAATTAGACTAGATAGACAGAGAACAACAAGCAAAGCTTAGAACCAGACAGGAAATGGTCAATCTGGATCCACATATACCTTACTAGGTAGGACACAAAGACTAGTTACTGCTCACTAGGGTATTGAATATATTTCTGCACACCCCTCCTAAAACTGTTCAGCAGCAAAACTATTGTCATATGTCTTGTTAGAGTTATAAGCCTGTTTAGGACTATGCTAAAATCCACCAAGTTCAGTAAAAATTATGCTTCAACAATATAAACTGCTAGATATTAAAAAGAAAATAGACATGAGACAGCTGAATTGTACCCTATAGCCATTTTAAGGTGTATAGAAGCCAGCAGCAGTGTATAAACTAAAATTGAAATGTCAATGAAGTAGTCACAGAATGTGGTTACGAACTTGCATTTTCTAACATATTGGTCACTCAATACCATGTCATTTAACTGCATAATGTTGTAAATTGCTGTTGATGTTATGTCGTGGCTTTTAATTGGTCAGGAGGATATTCTGCCAGCTCTGCCTTTAGACCAGAGATGGTCTCCCCAAGAAACTGTTGAATTTATCTGGACAATAAGATGCTGGACTCTATGCATGGTACAGGCTTGCAGTGAAAGAATCATGACTGGATTTGAATTGTAATACTGCAATAAGGTAGAGGAATCCACCATGGCAGGAGGATGTGGGGAGGGATTGGTAGAATCCCAGAGCCTATGAAACTGTATCATAAAATGAAATGTAATTTAAAAAAAACCTCTCCTGATGCCAGATCTCATGCACATGGATGTGTCCACGGGTGAGCCCTACTTAATCTACCTCCTGACAAAGGAGGAACCATGGCCTTCCTGACCGGTTATTATTGTTGGGAGTTACAGCCCAGTCTAGCTTGGTCTACATGCAGACACAGCTCATACCAGGATCAGCAGGGGCAAAAACCTAGCCTAGCCCAAACTACACTTAGCTTGATCCTGCAGGATATCTGTCAGTACTGGGGTCTAGCCCTGTCTGATGCACTCAGACCTGCTTTACACTTGTGCCAGGGTATGCTGCAGCCATTTCCAGACCAGAACGCAGCTCCCTTTCCATCCCCGTGCTTACCGGTGGGAACCACAACCATTTAGCTCCCCATTTAGCGTCCATTTAGCTCCCCAACCAAATCTGTTCCCAGCCTTAGATCTTGCACGTGAGCCTGGGTTGCTTTGACCCAGCTTAGCCTAGCCCCTCACCTGTCTTGGCTTTTACTGTAGATGCTGTGGCCTGTCCTAATCTGGCCTGGCCCTAGTCCCACCACTCACTGGCCAGGTGCTTGAACCTGGCCCTGCTCCATCTGTTCCCATTCCAGGCTCATGCAAACTGGTAGATGTGACAGCTTAGCTGAGCTTGACCTGTACTCCAGCCTTGTTTCTGCTCTTGCCAGTGAGGTAAGGTTGGCTCAGCCCTACCCTGTCTACTCCCCTCCAAAGCCAACCCACACATTCACCAACATTTGGAGTTACTCTTCTCAAGGCTGCACAACACCCAGGCCTGGAACACGTCCTCACCAGCTAGAGCTGAGATCCCATTAGGCAACGTTCCCAGGTTCCCCCACTTGGCACACTCTCTGACCAAGATCTCACATGCTCCAGCAGGTTCTAGGCCCTTGCCCGGCATAGCCTGCCCCTCCATGTTGGACTCTGTATGAGCTGGAGGATGTTGTGGCCTGGCCTGCCTCACACCCTGTTTTAGGATGCACATATGGTTGCTGCATCCTGAACCTGCCCAATCTGTTTCCAGCTCCAGAACCTGTGAGTGTTGGCAGGTTCCATGGTCATTTGTAACTCAGTCCATCATCACCCCAACTCTAAAGCTAACCAGCGGGCCTGCTTCTCCTCCACAAGTCCACCCCGGGACCTGGTTCTCTTGTGTGATGGTTAGTGTCATGACCCTGCCTAATGTGACCCATCCCATGTTCTGACACTCAGTCAGGTTCTGGGATCTAGCTCTTCCATACAAGCCCCCTCCCCACCATAGCTTTTGGCTGGCATGTGGCAGTCAGCAAAGTTCTGTGTTAATAGCCCCTCTCAGGACTCCCATATGGGCTGGTGAGTCAGTCTGACCCAAACAGATCTTATGGACTCTCCCTTCCAAACCACCAACTCTCAGTCCCCATGCTTGCCTGCAAGTTCAGTGACCTCGTCGCTGGGAGTCACACAGGATTCATTCTTCACCGAAATGCACATTGGCCTTATGTATGGATGTCCCTAGGCAAGAATTACACAGACCAAAAACCCTAGAGCTCACCCCAGGTGGCCAGCAGGTGGAGATGGGGTCCACTTGATGCCCTGGTCACCCAAAGCTCAGGACTTGCTCACCTCATTGTGATGGTGCCCATGGCCATAGTCCCAAGCATTGAGTCTGACCTGGCTCAGATAACCCCAGCAGCCATCAAGCTGCTGAGAACTCCCTGCACCCAAGCCTGGTGGCTGAATACTCCCTAGGCTCCTCTTAACATCACTAGCTCTATTAATCATGATTGTTCCATTGTGCTTCTTAAATGAGAAACACATTCTGTTATTTAATGCAAAGATGGGACTTGTCAAAATTAAATGAATGAAGAACTTTGGAAAACTTGCACGTATATTGCATTTGTATTAATAATCTCAGCAAATCTGCAGAAGTATTCATTCTTTGAATTTAAGTTTTAAATATCTTATATTCAATGCATACTTGTGTGGGAAACAGTTCTGATTTTTTTTGTAACTCATGTTTTTAACAGTAGATGCTCATCCTCTTGATATAACTGGTCTAGAAGAAGAAATGTATTATATTGGCATCTTTAGTTCAATGTTTCAAATAGTATGATAGCTAAGTGACTGTTCTATCAATTAAACAAGAAAAAAAGGTGCTTTATAATCTCTTTGCCTAAAAAATTCACTTAGAGTTAACAAAGCATCATCTGGATTGCAGCTACTGAGAAAACAAAAGAAGGAGAATCTAATTTCTGTCTTGCTTGATCTCCCTTCAAGCACTGAGCCTTCTTAAGTGCAAGAGCAATGGATGGAAATTAGAATTCTCAAAATATTACTCCATCTTGAGTTTTGTGTTGATTACATCCACAAATCAAAACTGCTGAGAACTTACTTGCCAGATGTAACTTCTTAGTGGCATGGATTTGACTTGGGAGGAGACAGTCGCAGATACAATGAGGACAAGGGATTGAGAGGAGACCATGTCCCGCTTGCTTGTTTTGGAATGTATGACTTTTTCCTGATGGGCTCAGTGTCAACCCTGTAGTTAACACAGTCCATCTGCTAACTCTCATTCACTCATTAAGACTCTGCCCCTTGGGCCTGGCAAGGTAGCCTTGTGGGTAAGGTCCTTGCCTTGCACATGCTGGGATCCCATAATGGTGCTGGTTCTAATTCCAGTGACCCTGCTTCCCATCCAGCTCCCTGCTTGTGACCTGGGAAAGCAGTCGAAGATGGCCCAAAGCCTTGGGACCCTGCACCATTGTGGGAGACTAGGAAGAAGCTCTTGGCTCCTGGCTGCTGGTTTCAGATCGGCTCAGCTCTGGCTTGAGGCCACTTGGGGAGTGAATCATCAGATGGAAGATCTTCTCCTCAATCTCTCCTCCTCTCCGTATATCTGACTTTCCAATTAAAAATGAATAAATATTTAAAAAAAGACTCTGTCCTTTTCTATTAGTGTTCTACCTGAATGTACATTTCATTCTTCCGGTACAGCCTTATCCTATTCTGTTGTATCAATTATTATGTTTGGCTTTTAGGCACCCTGAGCTCAAGAAATATTTGCTGAATAAATGAATGGCTGATCCAATACTCAGAATCATGAGGTATTTTGAAACGGATTTTTGTAAATGAGAAAACTTAGGTGCAGAGAGGTAAGTCACTGGCTATGGAATAAGGATGATCAGCAGCCTGGATCTCCAGAGTTAAAGTTCAGGTCTCCATGCTCCAACACAGCGATCAAGGGGGGAACCTGGAGAGTGAACTTTGACAAGCTGCAGGGATACACCAAAGGCAGCTGACACATACAGATTTGGAATGCAAACTCAAACTCTCTCAGAACACATTGCTGTAATGAATTTCTCAACGATGACTTTGGAATAATAGTTCAATCAACTGAAGTTGGTGTTCATATCTGCTTTCACTGCAGCCCAGTCCCATTACCTCACACATTGCATAGCATAGTAGGTGGTCATTAAGTACTTTTGAGTAATTTGGATGGGGGCAAGTGGGTGACCAAGCTGATAAAGCTTTTGTCTCACTTTCTCCCAATATGAGCTCTTCAGAAAACGATAGGCTCTAACCTCCAGTGTCAACACCTGCCTTCTTCCTAACACATCTCTACCTCTGCAAACAGTACCTTTCTACTAAAATTGAGACAATGGTATAATCAGTCATGTCTACTGGACATGCGGTAAGCAAGTGGGAACTGGATATTAATGGTCATGTGTGATTTCTTTGCAGTTATGTCCCCTCCCACACTCACTGTGCAACACATAGCAGGTACTTCTTAAGTATTTCTGAGTAAGAAGGAGAGGGGGAAAGTGGATGTGTGCATACTCATTGCCGCTACCAGCTGAAGAAACTTTGATGTTCTTTCCCCAGGTGGATCAATCAGAGTTAACTAACCATGGATTGCGTGGCCAGGGAAAGTCCTCCCCCTTATCCTTTCCCACAGCTGGGTTGGGCAATCCTCCCAGGACTTGCATAAATTTCCTCAAGGAGGTGAGAGAGAGAGAGAGAGATACAGAGAGGTGCTCACAGGTCCAGCAGGTACTACACAATGAGTGTTTCTGCATTGAGCCCCACCAGGCTCATGGGCAGCTTCTCTGGACTCCTCCAGGTTGTCTCCTTGCTGGGCCTACTTCTGTTGCTGTTCAAGATAGTCCAGTTCTTCCTGCATCGCCTGTGGCTGCTGAGAGCCCTCCAGGAGTTTTCAAGTCCCCCCTCCCACTGGCTCTTTGGGCACCTGAGAGAGGTAAGAAGGATTGGGACAGGGGAGTGAGCAGGTAGGGGTGTCTGGGCCTCTCAGCGTCTAAGGAGCTGGTCCACAGGGCACAGCCTGTTCTGTGACGAGCAAGGAACTCATAGCTCACCTCATTCACCCATAGGAAGTCTGTCTGCTGTGACTGTGCTGTCACACATTCCTTCCTCATGCCCTTGGTCCTGCAGCCCTGCACCTGGAGGGCAATGACTGCTCTTCCCGGGTCTCCCCTTCTCCAGGATGGCCATCCCCTGCAGCCTGACCTAAAAGTGTGAGCTTCTGGAGATGTTCTTGCACCAGTCACTCTGTGCCAGGCCCTTGGGTTTCCTGGGAACAAACATCAGTCTGAAGAAAACCTGCTCTGTGGAGTCATGGTGTGTGGATAAGATAGTCAGGAGTCTCGGAAGGAATCAGGGTACAGGAAGAGCTTACCTTGCTGAGATGTGTGGATGGTGTCACTCATAGAAATTCACCAGAATGGTGTGCATAAGAATGACAGAATTTTCATGACAGATGACTTCATGGATGAAACCCTAATGGTTACGGGTACAGATACCCATGACCTTCATCTGAGGAGTACTGATGTTTGAGTTGCACCCTGAGCAGGGTCTGTTTCCCTCCTGACTCTTCTGCACACCTTGGAAAGTGAGCTCCTTGGAGCTGAGTGCATCATTCCCTCCCCGTATCCTTGTGCTCAGCACAGAAGTGTTCAGCACAGGTGTCTGAAGTGACAGGAAAGAGGGAAAGAAGCAGTGTGAGGACTGCAGAGGGATAGCGTCCTTGCCGCATTGCTAACCCAGGGGTGCGGATGCAGAGTCAAGTAAGGAGCCTGAAGGAGAGGGGCTCATCCAGGGATAGTACATTGAGCAAATGTTAGGAGTTGGCAGTTTTCAGACTGGGAGCTCTTGTTTCTCTTGTTACCGGAGAATGTTGCCACACACTGCAACTGGAAATGCTCTGCCCTTCACACTTTCCATACCCCCTTGATCCTTTTCTCTTCTACTCTCCTCTTCTGTACTACATTGTTCACTATTATCCTCATCTGTCTGTGCTTTCCAACCTCAGTTCTCTGTTCACCCTGTGCTCCTGGCGTGGAATAACCTTGCTCCTCAATGTCCAACCTTCCAATGTCCAACCCCAAGCCACGTCCTCCAAAATGCGTTCTCAATCTTCCAGATAGAGAGGGAAATTCTTTTTCCTATGGACTATCTTTCTCATGAGTCCCAGCAGGGAACATTTGATTCAGGGATTCCTCTACAGTGTCTTAGCTGTGAGATCCTTCTGAGAGAGATCACCTGACTCAACTCTGTAAGCCAAGACTTCTTAGTCATGGAGACTCAGTCAATGAATGAGCACATGCGTGCGGGAGGGCTCTCTAATGTCCGGTTCTGAGTCAGGTTCCTCCCGACAGCTTTCCTACATGCTTGGGCTTCTTCCTGTCCCAATAGCTGTCTTTTACAGGTGGACTCCCAATCTTCTTGTCTACACAACTAGACTGTGAGCTCCAGACAGTTAGGGACTCACAAATATCCATGCCACTACCTGAATCAGAGAGCCAGTGTTTGGTATTCCTTGGTAAACATGTGCTGGATGATTGTGAGAAGGTTGCAAGCAATGACTAGACAAACATGAGCAGACAGTTGCTTTGAGATCTGCAGAAGCAGCTGAGAAGAGCTGATTACATGGAACATCTCAAGGATTCCAGATGAGCTGTGTCTTGAAAGCTGGGGAGAGGCCTTTGCGGCAGAGAGGAGGGACAGTCCAGGCTAAGAGAAGAGCATGTACAAAGGCCTGGCTGAGTGGGCAAACCTGGCTGTGGGGAGGGGCACAAAGACCTGTCCAAGTGGGCAGGCCTGGCTGTGGGGTGGAGTGCAAAGGTCTGGCTGAGTGGGCAGACCTGGCTGTGGGGAGGTGTGCAAAAGCCTGGCTGAATAAGCTGACCTGCTGTGGGAGGGTTGACAGCAGAACTGCAGAGGTCATGTGAAGTCAACATGGAGCAAGAAGGAAGAGAGGAGTGAAAGCCACAAAACAGAGGCTTTGTGATCCACAAAGAGGAGTTTCAGAAGACTGTGGGAGCACACAAAAATTATTTTCAACGAGAATTGAAAATGAGAATATGAAACCCAAACCTTACAATCACAGACTGTGATTTGTGCTTTGAAACATATAAGTACAACTTATGCTTTAAATATCTCAACTTTTAACTTGGCAAATAGCAGTCAATGCACAATTTCTGTGTAAACATTTTTTTCACTTAGAATTATGCAACCCCCAGCCTGTTTCATCTTAACAAAGACTTGCAAATGTGCTGGAGTAACACTGGTACTGTAACAGTCAGTACAGTAATACAAATTTAGTTTTAAAATTTAAATAGAATGTTTTAAAACAAATGTTTTAAAATTTAGATAGAATCCATTTTAGTCAGACAGTAGACTAAATTATTTTACCAAGATGTCATCAAGTTATGTAAGTTGTCACAAAGTTATTCAGGGAAATTTCCATACTGATCATTTTCATGGTTTTTTGCAGCATGGAGACAATGTGTGACTGAAGTTTCAGTATTGAGAAAGACTCATGGTTCTTCCCAAGCTCTGGACTAAATCTTATCTGAGGTCAAATTTTGTCTGGACCACCCTACACCAGAGCCCAGGTCGTCAGAAACAATTCCAAAGTCACGACTTCTACTGACAGATCCAGAACTATCTCCCTGCGGCCATTCTGCCTTCCTGCAGCAAGAATTAGAATTAAATTTAGTCTGCACTTATTTGTTCTCTTCTTTGTTAACAGTTCCAGAAGGATCAGGACCTACAAAAGATTCGGCAATGGGTAGAAGAATTCCCTAGTGCTTTTGTGCTGCGGCTACAGGGGAACGATATTCGTGTCATGCTCTATGACCCTGACTACATGAAAGTGATTATGGGAAGATCAGGTGGGAGTGAGCCTCATCTCAAACACAGCAGCCCTTCCCTTTTAAGTTTGTGCCCCTTACAGCCATAAACTTCCAGAAGAAAATGACAATAGAGCCTTATTATCAGAAACTAGTACCAAATCCATAACCCACCCAGGTCAGACCAATTGTGTGGAGATGAATATCCTCTTCCTACTTTCATTATTTAGGTTCTTGCGTTTTTAAGGGAGTTGAGGTGATCTGTTCTGCCAATTGTCTTAGATATTATTGACCAATTTGATATCGAAGCAAACTTGGATTTGGATCTTTTCATTGTTCCTATCCTGGGTGTGGGATGACCAAGCCATTACTCACAGTACAAAAGTGATAGGCTCTG
Organism: Ochotona curzoniae; assembly: GCF_017591425.1. NCBI lineage: Eukaryota > Metazoa > Chordata > Mammalia > Lagomorpha > Ochotonidae > Ochotona > Ochotona curzoniae. The sequence goes on from NW_024465649.1 coordinate 18,486,514, forward strand.
TCTTGTTCTTGGGCAGGGAAGATATAGCCTGTGGTTTTTTGTTTTTCTTTTTTTTTTCACAATTCACCCTCTTATCTTCACATATTGGGGTCCCATGTCTGTTGGTTTGCAGAAAAAAGAGGAGGTAATGAAAGATGACATGGGACCATTAGCAAAGTAACGGTCAACACCTGATGGCAACCTGTGTGCTGAATCACTGCTCCTTGGGTGACTGTCTTTTCTTCCTCAGCTTCTTATAAAAGCCTTATTTACCTTTTAGATCCAAAGGCTCCTGGCAACTATAAATTCCTGGCTCCTTGGATTGGTATGTTTGTACAAATTAGAATTGCATTCTGTATCTAGTTATGTTTTTCTTAAAACCCCAACTGAGTTCTCTGCTTCTGAATTCTCCCATCTGTTCTCTGTGCAATCCTGCCCAGTTTCCTCTATTCCCACTAAACATCTTCACACCCTTCTCTGGCCCAGGGTATGGTTTGCTCTTGTTGGAAGGGCAGAAGTGGTTCCAGCATCGGCGCATGTTGACCCCAGCCTTTCACTCTGACATCTTGAAGCCCTATGTGAAGCTCATGGTGGACTCTGTCCAGATGATGCTGGTAAGTCCATCTTTCCCTCTGTCTCCTCCACACACTCCCTCAGAGTACTCATGCACAGACTTCATCTCAAACACATGTCCCACAGACAACCCTCAGACACAATCACCAGGAACAATACTCACATCATACCTGTGGTAGTATGATTCCCCAAAATGGATGAGACAGAATTTCCAGGTTTTACATGGTTGCACCCTGCTCATTGTCTAAGGAAGAGGCATCTATGCTGGCTGCAGATCCTTCTTCCCCCACTTGAAATTCATTAAGACAATGAACTTTGGTATTAGTCTTCTGGACAACACCACGGGCTGCCCCCTGCTTGCTGGCACAGTCTCAGTGGCAAGGTGAACATACTAGTTAGCTTTGCATTGCTACAACAAAATACTTAAAATCATAATGAAGCAAAGGGAGGTTTAGTTATGTCATAGTTTGGCCATTAGAAATCCAAAGGGCTTTTATAGTGCTGTCTCTGGCAAAGGACCCAGGATGGATGCAGGAGGGTCACATGACAGGACAGAAAGCTGGAGATTTTTAAATTGGATCACCCTTAGGCTTTTACAACCAGCCAGTGGTGAAAACTAGTTTCCAAAGTCACACCCATAATGACTAAAGAATCTCGCAGCAAACCCAGTTGCTGCCGGCTTTGCAACCTCTCAGCTGTGCCACTGTTGGGGGATACACAAGGCTATAAGCAATCCATGGTGGTAGACACTCTGGAGTATCACTTAGTGAGGCTCTGGCCTTGGGGTCTGGGACTTTTCTACAAGTGTGAGTGGCCCTTGGAGAGAATCGGACACCCTGTCAACAATCTAGGAACCATCCATGCTAGGTCCTTGTTTTCCATCAGTGTTCTCATTTCTTCCCAAAATGACAAGGGAAAGAAATCTGGGGCCCGGCGCGGTGGCGCAAGTGGTTAAAGGTCCTCGCCTTGCACGCCCGGGATCCCATATGGGCGCCGGTTCTAATCCCGGCAGCCCCGCTTCCCTTCCAGCTCCCTGCCTGTGGCCTGGGAAAGCAGTCGAGGACGGCCCAAAGCTTTGGGAACCTGCACCCGCGTGGGAGACCCGGAAGAGGCTCCTGGCTTCGGATCGGCATAGTACCGGCCCGTTGCACTCACTTGGGGAGTGAATCATCGGACGGAAGATCTTCCTCTCTGTCTCTCCTCTCTGTATATCCGCCTTTCCAATGAAAAAATAATAAAAAATAAATCTTTAAAAAAAAAAAAAGAAATCTGTGATAACTCTCTATTGGGAGTGTCCCAACATATCTCATGGCTTCCTTTAGTCATGACACATTTGTTTTCTAGCTTGAGCTTCTACAATTTCTCATGCTTTGTTCATTTTTCAAAAATAGAAGGATTTCCATGAGACCTTCTCATCCACCAATCTCTGCATTGAGAAAAGGACACTTATATAATACGCATGAACAAGAAATCAGCCTCATCTTGCCCACATTGGCTTCACAGTCTTAATTTGCTGAAAGGTGTCTGTTCTCTAAAGGGAGAAGCTCTGAACAAGGAATCTGGAGATGTAGTGGTGCTGGTTATTTAGCACCAGGCTATCATGGAAATCAAGAACAATATCCCATCTGTGTTCCCACAGGACAGATGGGAGCACGTTAGTGAGGATTCTTCCCTGGAGATCTTTGATCACATCTCCTTGATGACCCTGGACACCATCATGAAGTGTGCCTTCAACCACCAAAGCAGTGTCCAGCTGGACAGGTCTGTGACAGCCCTTCCACTGAGGGTCCTGGGCATTTTCAATTGACGTGGGCTCACCATAGCCATGTGGGGCAGCTCACATGCTCTGCGCCACACAAGACAAGACTATGCCAAGTTCTAAGTGTAGACCAAACCTAACCCTGCCTCAGCCACGAATCCCTGATGCCCAGCACAGTTGGAAACCTGGCCTCACACCATCGTGCAGAAGCCTGAGGGTCACCAGGGCTGCATGACACATGTCTCATAACTGTTTATTTCCACTGAGTTATTGATCTCTTCGTAGAACACCACTTGGGTTCGAGATAGGAGACTCCTTCATTCTGATCTCTTCTATGTTCTCTCCTTCAGGAACTCCCAGTCCTACATTCAGGCCATTACGGATGTGAACAACTTGGTGATTTACCGAGTGAGGAATATTTTTCACCATAACGAGGTCTTCTATAGGTTAAGCTCCAAAGGCCGCTTGTTCTTCCATTCCTGCCAGCTTGCCAAGAAGCACACAGGTTTGGTCTCCCCTTCCTATGTGCCCTCTCTCACAGTCATAGCACAGAGGAACTGACCTTGGCTCCTCTTGTTCTGTTACCTCCTGGAGGCAGGGATTGGGAGCTGAGATGATGGGGTTTCAGGTGCTAGCAGGGGCTCCCTGCATCATCACACTGGTGAGCAAGACCCCATCCCTGCAGCATTCAGCTGAGGCCCCTGGACTGTGCTACTGTGGGAATCCTGGATCCCACCACTCATCCACACACCCTCTTGAACCTCTGAGGTCACCCAGTTTGTGAGCAGTGGAGTTCCTGTAGTTATCTGGAGCTCTCAGCTCTACCTGGTATCTGCTATTCTGGAACAGACCAAGTGATCAAGCTGAGGAAGGCTCATCTGCAGCAAGAAGGAGAGCTGGAGAAGGTCAGGAGCAAGAGGCGCTTGGATTTCCTGGACATCCTGCTCTTTGCCAAGGTCAGTGTGGCAGCGCAGCCCAAATCTGGTCTAGAGGCATGGGAGCAGGGACTGAGCCTGCCCTCTCCCTGTGATCTCCCAAGATGGAGGACGGGAGCAGCCTGTCTGATGAGGACCTGCGCGCCGAGGTGGACACATTCATGTTTGAGGGCCATGACACCACAGCCAGTGGCATCTCCTGGATCCTCTATGCTCTGGCCGCACACCCAGAGCATCAGCAGAGGTGCCGCGAGGAGATCCAGAGCATCCTGGGGGATGGAGCCTCTATCAGTTGGTGAGTGAAGGCCTAAGAGGTGGGAGGATCCTGCCTGTGTGAGAGGGGTGCCCTGGTGTGCCCAGCCCTGTCCCTTCCCTGCATTGGCATTGTTTTAGGGACCACCTGGACAAGATGCCCTATACCACTATGTGCATCAAGGAGGCACTGAGGATCTATCCACCAGTGCCAAGTATTACCAAAAAGCTCAGCAAGCCAGTCACCTTCCCTGATGGACGCTCCTTACCCAAAGGTATGTATTTCCCACCCTCACTCACCTGCGAGCTCCATGTGGACACATGGGATCTGAGATCTCTGGTTCTGAACCTTCAACATCTGGTTTCCTTCTCAGTAATTGAGTGCTTACTTTGTAGTTTGTTTAATGTGTCTGAGTCTTTAATCACAAAGTTCAATGAAATATGAGAAGTTTCAAAAGGTTCATGGAAATATACATGAGGAAAAATTATGCATTGATTTAATTGTTTTTGCACCAAAGTAAACTTCTAACTTGATTTTCCATGAATTGTTGGAAATGCCCTTGTAAATGTTAGTTTCTGATTTTATCCTAGGGACATTAACCCTAAAATCAGATTCCACAATATTAGGGCTACATAGAAAATCAAGCAGTGTGAGAGGAGATATGCTTTTTCCTTGGGTTAAGATAAATGAGGGATATTAAGGAAATCTGAGTTGTGAGGACAATGGAGTTCATTGTGGAGGAGCCTCAAGTCAGTAGCAGACAACAATTGGTGAGGTGATTTGAGACCCTGAAGTAGTAGCGAGACACTTTGGTGCTTCCACCCATGACTGAGTCCTGCTCTGACCTCTGGCCTGTGAGGTCGTTCACAAGTCACTCAGCCCCTCTGAGCCTTAGGTGCCTTGTCAGAAGGATGGGGAGGGGAAGCTTGCTGTGAGGTGGAGTGAGCCACAGATGTTCCCCAGCTGCTCAAGGAAGGCTTGGGGGGAAGTGCATTGTCACCTGGCTGGTCTGCACACCAGGCCCCTGATTCCTTCTTGTTTCCATTGCTGCATTTGTGTTCTTCTGCTCCTTAGCTCTGTGCTTGGACTTTCCAAAGCCCATCCTGCTCAATGAAGAATTTGATGATCTAGACCTTTTGAGCCCAAATACTTCTTGGTGGTTTAAGTGCCTTATTCCATGGGTCTGATTAATCTTTTCTGTGTCTCCTACCTGCCCCGCAGGTATTATACTCATGCTGTCCATTTACGGCCTTCACCACAATCCAAATGTGTGGCAAAATCCAGAGGTATGAGGGTCCGCAAGGAGGGCATGGGAGCTTCTCTCAGGATAAGCACTTCCTCGTTCCCTCTAATCGTGGTGTGGATTTTCCTTGACCCTTGTCTTGGTTCTGGCGCTGTCTCTGCAGGTGTTTGACCCCTCCCGGTTTGCTCCAGATTCTGATCGCCACAGCCATGCTTTCCTGCCCTTCTCAGGAGGATCAAGGTGAGTGAGCTGTGTGTACTACTGAGGTGGGGGGGAAGGAGGGTCTGTGGTCCCACACATGGTGTTGTGATTCTGTGTTCCTGTGTGGTTTCTTGAGTAATGTCCTTGATGGGAAGGCAGCCTTGTGTGGGTGTCTCTGTGTGCCAAAGAAAGGTGACATTTCATTACCAAAGCTCGGTGGGTTGGTCCACTGCCCCTTCCAGTGGCTAGCTACAGTTCAAATTCAGGGCATGCATAAGAAATTTTAGTGTAGTCAGGTCTTTTTTTTTCCATAAGGGAGTTAGGTTTTCCTCTGCAAATTGAACTTCAGATATTCAGCTTTCTGGATTGTAATGAAGTTTTTCTTTTTCTTTTCCCACACATATTGTTATAGTACATGGCATTTTCTACCTGATTCACTAACAACTTGTTGTTGAACGGTGAGAACTGGCACATGTGTTAGGGTCTCATTCTCTAAGCCAAACTGTCCTGAAAGGATGCAGGAGCTCCCATGGGAAGCTTTATGCCAATATCTCAGACATTTTGCAGTCTTTCTTGACAAAAATTTCACCTTATGTTAATGTTCCAAATCAGTAGAGGGGGCATGACTTACCATAATCACAACAAGGACGAACATGTGGAAAGGAGGACAGCACACTACCTGTGAGAGAAAGTCTGCTGCTTAGCATAACATGCACAGAGTGGACAAGATTCCTGCTGTGCAAAATGCAAAGCCCATGCAAAACAGCTGGTGAGCTGGACAGCTGTAATTCTAAACAGCTGCCATGGAGATTGTGACAACAGCAGGAGAGGTCCTGGGAAACCAAAACACCAGCATCGTAAATGATTAGTAGAAACCAGGTTTTTCTGAACCAGCGATTCTGTGAGTTCTCGGAAGGCTCCATTGATTTTCACAGAACAGGTTTTTAGCTAGTCATTGTTTGAGGAACTTGCTTTCTGTTGTTTACCGCAGGATGGATGACTTCTACTCACTTCTGATGTGCAAAATCTGTTGGTGCTATCAGAGGGCTGGTGGGAACAAGTAGCTAATTCCAGTTCAGAACTCATATTTCCCATTAGTGCATTCGATTCTTTTGTATCTATTGTAAAATTTAACTTAGTTCCAGTACAGTATAACTGCTGATTTCCTTTCTTGGTGTTCAGTTCTGTGACTTGGGAACAGGTAAGTGAAAGGTACTGTTCCTGAACCCAGGGCTTCAGAGATAGGAGCAGAATGTGTTCTTGAATGTGTCCAATAGAGTGTGTTGAAGAAGGCACTGGCGAAGACTGCCTATACTTACACAGACATCATATCTTCATTCTTTCACTCATTCATTCACCTGCTCGATAGACTCCGGAATGCCTTATGTTCCTGACATTGTACTAGACATTCCTAGAGAATGATGGATCCCTTGGGAGACTGGAAGGAGAGGGATGGCTGGCAGAGGGTTGATAGGTGGTGGTTCATTGGCCTGGGCCTTGAGGAGGTGGCAGGTAGAGGTCAGGCATTAGGGTTGGGCCACACGAAGCAGGGAATCGTATGGCCGGTTCTGGGACTGAGGCTCAGAGAACAATGCCTGCCCAGTTCAGCAGAGGATCTGAAGTCTCTTCTCATTTCACTGCCCCTTCCTGATCTAGGAACTGCATTGGGAAACAATTTGCCATGAATGAGCTAAAGGTGGCCGTGGCCCTGACTCTACTGCGCTTCGAGCTGCTCCCAGATCCCACTAGAGTTCCCATCCCCATTCCTCGGCTTGTGCTGAAGTCGAAGAATGGGATTCATCTGCGTCTCAAGAAGCTCCAGTGAACCTGGCAGGGACAAGAACAGGCTCTGAGATCACCTACCTGGCATCCCACCTTTGAATCACCTGCCATATCCTGCTTTCTGTCTGCCCACCTGGCCCTCTTCCACCTGCCTGTCCTTCTGTGTGTCTCTCCTTTTCCCACCTTCCTCCAGGCTTCCAAACTGCTTGGGCTTCTACTTGTCTGCCTCTCTGATTGTGCATGCACTCCCTGATCACTGCCTGCCTGTCTATCCTTCGTGTTGCTTCTCTGGCCTTTTGGGAGCCAGAGAAAAATGATCACAACCTTAGTGGCTTTAGTGACAATAATTATTCTTTGATTTGGAAGAACAGAAGTTTGAGATGGGCTTCCCTGGGACACAACCCCGGTATGAATAATCCCCAGTTACTATTATTAAAGATTTTTGGACTTTACCACTGCCGGATGGTCCTACACACTTGAAATTTATCACTCCCTTGGGTGGTAATGTGTGGTGCAAAGCTTGGTTACGGTGTTGAGTGGTGGCTGTAAGTTGTTGTTCCCTGCCAACTGCAAGCTCATGGGATGGAAGCAACACACAAGTTGAGTGGTTTGGTGCTGCAACGTGAGGCAGTTTGGCTGTGTCAAGTGCAATCTAGGATGAGTTCACTTGGTGTGAATCCTGTGGTCCCAGAAGAAGTTTCTTTTGGTGCAGGATCACTGTGCCTTTAGGCTTGCTTCCTGTCCTGTTCCATTACGTAAGTTGCTTTCCCTGCAATTTCTGGCTTCTGGACTCTTCCTCTTCATTCAGAGTTAAGGGCATCTTCATCTCTCTCTGCTTCTGTCTTTGTTTCACCTTGAGTATCCTATGGCCCATCATGACTACATTGCATGCACCCAGACAAGAAGGGACAAGCTCACAATCCTGCTGAGATTAAGACTTGAGTCAGAAAGGGCACATCTTTGTGTCTAGCTTGTGTCACCGAATCAGTGTCCCCTGAAAGTTGCCTGTCTATGTGGCTGTCTTCTCTTTTTCCTGGGGCAAATTTTTCTGTTAGATGGAAAAACTGACATGAGGAAGGCTGCCAAGGGAAGGTTCTGATTAGAGGGGCTTATGACCAACCATTTACAGTAGGATTTAACAAAAGAGTTGCAGCAGGCATCTGACCAGCAGGCCCTCCTAGTCAATGGATTCGCTCTCTCTTCTGAGAGCATTTCTGTGCACAAGGTCTGGTCAATTCCCTTTTCTTTTGTTTCTTAAGCTGGATTTTCTTCTGGAATTGACCGGTTCACATAGCTTGCAGTTTTTGCCTTTGTGCTTTTTCTGCACCTGAAGTACTAGTTTTTATGCAATGCTGAATAGACAAAGAGGAAGCATGAGCCAGGGCAGGTGTTTGGTCCACTGATGAAATGCCCATTCAGATGTCTGCTTCTCACATTGGAGTGCTTGGATTCTCTTGCTGGCTTGAATTCTCAATTTCAGCTTCCCATCAATGAGGCCCTGTGAGG